>NC_136003.1:6325068-6663818 GCF_048128805.1 Centroberyx gerrardi | reverse complement strand
TGGCCAACCTTATGTTTTCGCTACAATTTCTGTCTGCATGTAGCCCACTGTCTTAATTACATTATCTTTGTCCCAGTTGTCAGTCCCCAAGCTCCCAGGCTAGGGGAGGCCAGGGCATGTTGTCACAGTTTTTACTCTCTCTTGCATTTCTCAGTCACAATAGATCACAGTCCCTTATTTTTCACATCGAATGAAAGAATGGAGTCTCATGCACCTAATGTGTTTTCTTTAGATTTTTACTTCTTACTTCAGTATGGATTTATAAATGGTTAAGTAGAGTGTGTGCACTTGTGGGACAGCTTGCCCCATCAGTGGATAAGTCACACTATGCGGGGTAAGGTGTCACAGTGGATTTTTCAACAAATAACAACACAACCAATTAATTCAGATTTTTTTTTTTTTTATTTCAAACCCAAACCCAAACCCAAATGCAACTTATTTATGAATGAACCTGACTGATGACTAGGTATTGACAAAGTTTCCAGAGATGGTGTAGTGGACCCCTGCCTCTGGAGCTACATATACCCCTGCTGGCCTGGGATCGAACCTTTTCTCCTGCGTCTCCCCTACTCCCTCTCAGCTTTCCTACTGCCTAAGTAAAAACAAATACTAAGGGGAGGTGACTGTCCATTCTCCTTTAAAAAGCTAGTTAACAAGGCTAGTTGCCTTGTTGCATGAGTGCCGCTTTGAGCCGGCCTGTTCTTTTTCATTTAACCGGTGTGCTACAGCAAACTGATAGGCAAGTCTTCTGACCTCTCTTGGAGACAAACCAAAATAAATGTCAGCTGACCTGGTAACATAGTCCACAAGTTGCATCTCCATATCTGCCTTGGCTTTACATAGCCAACTGCCGTTGTTGGCACGGCTGCCTGTTGTTTTGCTCTGCAGCCTCACCCGCCTCACTGCCCTTGACATTACATCAGGTGGGGTGCTGCCACTCTCAGTCTTTCTTTCATTATTTCTAACCATCTTCCTTTCTTCCCTACAAAAACAAATTTCCTCATTGTAATTACCTATCCATTAAAGGCTTACATTTAATACTATCATCAGAAACACAGTATCTGAATACACAATATAAAAAAATTGGGGGGCAAGTTGTCACATAGTATTATTTTGACAACTTGCCCCAAACTGACATGTGTGCTAATGTTAGCTAAATCCCAAGGTTAGCTTAGTATACAACTATAATTTTGAACATCCATACCAAAGTTTTGATACATTAAATATGCAGTGCCAATTTATTTACTTAAAAGTGAAAAATAAGAAAACTGCTCTCACCTCAGGTGACCTTGATCACATGTAAACAGGGAGTTGACCTCAGAACCGGAAGTCACACATATTATTGATAGATTTTTAACTCATAAGTTAAGATTTTCATAACTCCAAAACCCTCTGGTTTTGGAGTTATGAGCAGTGTGACAACTTACTCACGTGACAGCATACCCGGTCTCCTATATTGCTCATTTGCACTGCCGTGGAAAGTTGCCTGTTGCCTTACTCTGCTTTCTGACTGCTAGCATCATTGTGCTACTACCTGTTAGCCGGGGAAGGACACGTCTGGAAAGAAGAAAAATCACGTTATATTTCTCTTCCCACTGCTGTCACAACTTTTCTTCAACTTTGTCTTGTCCCCTGTCATATATTACGTTGTTATATTTGATCATTAAAATCCACTTTTCTTACACCGCTAAAATGCTAACTGGTACAGACAAAGAAAGCTGTTTGTGAAGTGAAATAGTGAAATAAGTATATATTTTCCCACACTGTTTTGGAGAGTTTCATGTTTGTAGGGCAGAAAAGTGCACAGCAACTCTTGCATTGTTAAAATTAGCAGCATGAAGGAGACTCATGAAATGTTACTGGGTGCTAACATTCGCTTGTTAGCCATCATGTTGCCTTTTTTTGACGTCACAACCATACAACGTAATTACTGGCCAGTTGGTGTTTTGTGACCCTGAATGAAGTCACTTTTTTATGGCCATGCAGTTGTCTTACAACAGAAACAGAAAGTAAAGTCAGTGGAAACACTTGCACTATATGTTTCATAGAAGCTCAAAATAAATGACAGACTCATTCGTCACTGGCAGCGGCCCTCCATTAGAAACTCCACTCCATTTCTATCTGTGGTTTTGCAGTTTTAGGCTGCAATCCAAAAGTTAAGCTGCAGCCAACTTTTCCTTACCAACAAATGGAGGAAACTGGGCGACTGTGGTCAATATTGGCTGCCATGTGTGAAAATGATGTTGAGTTATTTTCTGTGTTTCTTGTGTGAATGCACATTTCTATTTCTTCTGTCTTTGTAGGACGATGAGGTTGTGACAGAATCATCGTACAGAATAGATATTTTCTTGTTTTACATTTCACTCACTCTTTTCTCATCCTCTCTTTTCTCTTCTTTCTTTCCTTTTTCTCTCCCTCTGCTCCACAACATCTCTGTCTTTACACTTGCTTCTCTCTAACTCCAACCCCCCCCCCCCTCTCTCTCTCTCTCTCTCTCCAGGTGGAGAGAGAAATAGCTATTCTTAAACTAATAGAGCACCCTCACGTTCTGAAGCTGCATGATGTCTATGAGAATAACAAATACCTGTGAGTATCTCTGCATCTTTCTCCTCTCCTCGGCCTGTTATCTCCCTTTGCTGCCTCTGGATCTCTGCCAGAACAAAAACAACCTTGAGTCCGCAGGGAAGACAAAACTAAGATAAAAAAAAAAAAAATAGGACATCAAAGATATAGAAGGCGTGCGTAAAGGTCTGCATTTACGGAAGAGGCATCCGTGAGCATGTTATCTGTCTGTGGATGGTTTTGACACGTTCCTGGTTTCTGAGGGGTTTCCGTTTCTCTCCTCCTTCCTCCCTCCATCCTCTGACCCCAGGTACCTGGTGTTGGAGCATGTGTCGGGCGGAGAGCTGTTTGACTACCTGGTGAAGAAGGGCAGGTTGACCCCCAAAGAGGCCAGGAAGTTCTTCAGACAAATCATCTCCGCCCTCGACTTCTGCCACAATCACTCCATATGGTCCGTGAGAAGCCAGGGGAACTTTCTCGGCTCATATACTTGCTTGATTTTTTTTACAAATTTCTGAAAACCCCACATGTGAATTCAAAGCAGATGTGCTTATTGTATACGTCAGTTTTCAAATGTGAACAATTTTTTCCACATTGCGTGCTGTCATCACATGTGAATTCAAAGCACATGCGCATTTTGGACATGTTTGTTTGCAAATGTGAACAATTTTTTCAACATTGGAAAATTCACGTGAAAAACCGATGTGTCCAAAAAACACATGTGCTTTGAATTATCATGTGGGTTTTTTACATGTGACTTTTTTTGTAAGGGTTTTGAATAGTTCTTCGCTTTTATGTCTACCTTGGTGATGTATGACAGATTTTAGAAACTTGCTGTTATGGTCTAATTCTATTCATGCTCTTTTTAAATCATGCTGCGAAGCACTTTGAATTATATTGCTTGTACAAAATGTGCTAAGACGTAAGCTTACTTGATTGATATAAGCCACAACAGTAGACACCCTGTTGATAATGCTTTAGGCTTTGACACCAGTTAAATAATAGGCCCTGGGTTAAATGATATTTGGAAATATTTCTTAGCTTTTCTTTCAACTTGCTTGGGTGGAGTTTTCCGCAAAGAGTACCAGAAAGTTTAGACAACCACTGGAAAGAATTTGAAAGACGGTTCAGTATGCTTTTCTGTGACTGAGAAGCTACATGACATTATCTGAAGGATTAGTAAAACGCCCCACATTTGGTGTCCCAAACGAGGTAAAACAAACGATAGGAATTTTTTGGCAAATGCTACAGTTAGCTACTGCTACTGTTTGACCCAGTTCTGCAACACAACCAAGAGATACAGAGAAGAGATACAGAAAGTTCCTGTTCAAGACTTTCCCGCTTTTAGAAACAGTGGATCTACTTATCAATATAAATGTTTATGCGTAATATGTAAGTCCACTAAATGTACCAGCATACCCTAAAGAAGTGGTTCTCAACCTGGGGGTCGCAAGATGATTTATGACATAGGAAAGAAACATATTTCTACTATACAAATTATCCTCATGTCTATTTTTTCTGATTTTTCTCAAATTTTTGCTTTTTTTCTCCTCATGAAATGCTAAATAGTTTTCAGTCGCTAGGCCTCCTCTGATAACGAATCAAACGAAACAACCGGAAAAGGCAAAATCATTCCAAAATCATTGAGAACCACTGCCATAAAGCATAGCTGTAGCCGCTGTTTATGGTCTGGGGAAAAAAGACTTCAGTACACTCAATGTGTGTGTGTGTGTATCCAGTCACAGAGACCTGAAGCCAGAGAATCTTCTCCTGGATGAGAAGAATAACATCAGGATAGCAGACTTTGGCATGGCCTCTCTACAAGTGGGGGACAGCCTGCTGGAAACCAGTTGTGGGTGAGTACTGGTTGTAATGGGTGAAGGGACACTGCTGTCAGAGAGTGGTTTCATATGATTCCCAGCAATGTTCATAATGCTCTTTGGTAATGGTAAGCTATTTAGAGATTATTTTATATTCGTTATAAGTTCATATAAGGTATACAAGTTATAGATTCTTTAAATTAATTAAAAAGATGATGTGTAAGTGTTTAATAAGTGCTTAACATGTTGGTAATCAGTTCATTTCTCTATAGATAGCTGTGTTCATTTTGTTCTTTAAATGTGCAGGTTGGCCTCAAATGAAAGACGAGAAATGTGTCTTTTCCAGTGACATCTAATACGTGATATTTAATTGATTTTAGGATTTGAACAATTGGTCTAAAATTGGAGGATACACACTGAGTGTACTAAATATTAGGAACATCTTCCCATCATTCAGTTGCACTTCCTTTTACACAATCGATGGCTCGGTTAATTCAAGGCTTACACCTCTTTCTTAAACCGTGGCTGAATTGGATTTAACAGATGAAATTAGGTCTATTTTGTGGAAAAAGCAGGTGTTTTCATTTTTTTAAAACTCTATAGAATATTTTATTTACATGAATCAGCGCCCCAAACACACAGGCAAACACTTCTACCTTTCTATATGTGTCTGGTTATGTAATTCAGTATATCTCTTCTTCTTTCTTTATAGATCACCACACTACGCTTGCCCAGAAGTCATAAGGGTAAGTTACTGCCCTCTCAGTGTGTGTGTGTGTGTGTATATATGTCTAATTCCCCTGTCTTTGCGTGTGTGTGTTTCAGGGGGAGAAGTACGATGGTCGCAGGGCAGATGTTTGGAGTTGTGGAGTCATCCTCTTCGCTCTTCTCGTGGTAAAAACATCCTTGCTTTCCATATTTTCATTCATTCTCTCTCCTTCTCCACATCCCACTCCTTCTTTCATTCCTTTCCACCCATCCTTCCTCCTCTTTTCTTCTCATTCCTCCAGCCTTTAGTCTCTCTCCTTCTGAGGCGAGTGAAGATGGAAGCGAGTGTCTGCTGTATGTGTCGCCGTTCATTTCTTGCCGGCCTTCTAGGCTAACGTTAGCAATCGAGCTAGCGATAGCCTAGCTAGCAAGCAATGTTTGGCTATTTCAGGGGATTATGAATGTAAATACCACAGAAAATTTTATACCGCAGCACTGTAGTTATCAAGGAATATCCATGTGTTTTAAATTTGTACTTGTGGTTCATTTTCGGCTTTATTTGTATGAAATTTCTTATGTTCACATACGACTCTGCGCTCTGTTCAGCCATGTTGGAAAGGGTAGTGCAGTGTTAGCATAAGCGTAGACACGACCATGGTATTTTTGGTCAGATATTCCGATATTCCTTGCATTCTTTTACTGTCAAAGAAATGTCTTTACATGTTTCTGCAAAATGAGTGACATAACCACCTGTACTCTGTTTTATCCCTGTCTTTTCTCTTTTCCATCCCGCTATCTCTCTCTCCCCTCCACCACCACCTCTTTCTCGCTCTCTTTCTTCATCCTCCATTTCTTTCTTTCTCTCCTTCTCCACCCGCCTTTACCCAGGGTGCCTTGCCCTTTGACCATGACAACCTGCGGCAGCTCCTGGAGAAGGTGAAGAGCGGGGTATTCCACATGCCCCACTTCATACCCCCCGACTGCCAAGCGTTGCTCAAAGGAATGATAGAAGTCAACGCTGACAAGAGACTCACGGTATGGAGGGAGGGAAGGAGCAAGGGAGGGAAGAGGAGGTTTAGGTTTAGGCTTGCTTAAAGTAAAAATCTACCTTACAACACTTTAACACTGTTAAAAATAATGCTAATGACGATGTACCTTGAATTTCTGGGCCCATTTTTGGTTTGGTGATGTATTGTTCTTATTCCCACGGATAACAAAGTGACGTCTAGTCAAAATATTTTCAGCGCAGCTCAAATGGAGTTTGATAGCAGAAAATGTTTCAGCGATCTAAAATCAAAGAGCGAGGGCTTCTTTCTAGAGCCACCATTTTGCACCAAGAGACGTTCAACAATCATACAGGGAGAAATCCATCGTAGAAGAGGAGAGAGAGCAATTTCTCCACTGACAGTAGCCTCAATAGACCAGAATGCAATGCAGCCACATGACATGTTGAGTAAGGGGCGTGGCTACGATCATAAACGCACTGATATTCAAAAAACAAGTCAGCTAGCTAGCTATATTTGTTTGCCCATACACCCACCTTTGATTGAAAGCTACAAGTCCCACGCCCCTTCTCTGGGGATTGTTGAAAGGCATTCTGGGCAACGTAGGAAATCACTAACTGAAGTAGAAGTAGACGAGACAGGTTGAGGGAAAGTGCGTACACCAAAAATGTAAATTACAACACTTCATCACAAAATAACTGAACATCACAGATTGATGATATCTAACAGAGTATCTGAGGATGGATGTTTGTCTTTAAAGGTGTGATAGGAGTCATCCCTGACAATAGAAGGAGAGATGGTGGGAGGAAGTGAGTAAAGGCTGGTTCATGCTTTCTGTGCGTCTTGATACGCACGAACGCAGAACAGCAAAAACTTCTTCACTCAGCCAATCCTTGATGGAGGTACGGCTATGTAACAAATTAAAGGAGGAAGGAAGGAAGGAAGGGAGAACCTCGCTTCAAGATGTGATAGAAATCAACCCTGGCAAGAGACTGGCAGTATGGAGGGAGGATGAAGGGGAGGAAAGTGGGAGGGATTGAGAGAGGGAGGGATAAATGAAGAGATAGAGAGAGAGAGGAACACCCCCCCCACCCCACCCCAATTTAATAGTCCGACTGCCAATCCCTGCTCAAATGAATGAAGTGAAGGAGGGAGTAAAGAGGATGCCCTCTTGTAGGCACGGCTTTGGTATGGAGGGAGAGGAATAGATGAAGAGATGAGGGATGGAGGGAAAAAGGAGGAAGAGAGTGAGAAACAGACACTCAAACGTGAAACTCAGAGGACAAAAAAGAAAAAAGAAAGATGATGGGAGGGAGAGAGGAATGCATGTCTGTCTGGGTGGATGGATGGATAGATGGACAGATGAGTGGGTGGACAGGTGGATGGAGAGAGGGAATGGAGGGACCAAGAGTGAGAGAGGAGGGTCTCACTTCCCTTTCACCCAAAAGTGAAGCTTGAAAAGAGACTGGCGGTTCAGAGGGAGACAGAAAGAAAGAAAGAAAGAAAGAGAGGGAAAGCCTCTGTTAGGCGTCTGTATGGATGTCAGTCAGTCAGTCATTCAGCTACAACAGAGCAGATTTAATCAGAGCTGTAGATTCGTCTGATGAGCTGTTGATTAATGGAGCCTGAAACCAGGTCAGACTGTCTCCCTCTCTTTCTATGTCTGTCTCTCTCTCTCTCTCTCTCTCTGTCTGCTAGTTGTCTCCATGGCAACCGCGCCACTCGAGGAGACAGATTTCAATCCCGTTCAAAACTTTAGCGTCCGTTATGCAAGCAGAACAGCAGGTCTGGCTCATTGGGACTGAAACCACGCATCTGCAGTGTTTTTTTTAGTTTTTTTTTACTGTAATTGACGTAGTTGTAGTTGACGTTGTCTTAGACGTGTCAAAGATGTTTCATTACACTGGAGCTGAGCCTAAACACTGTAAATACGTCTTAACCTGTTAAAAATACATAGGAAATAAGGCGTTTTTCTCAGTTCTTGTAAAGCAGATATTGTGGGCATACTAGGATACTATAGAACATTGATGGTGTATGATAAAATATTAAGTATAATGCAATTCAATTCGCATAAAGTCAAATCCAAAATCCAGAGAAGGAATTGTTAAGTGACTTTCGTCTTCATAACACTGAATCATTGTCTCCCTTCTTTGGTTAATGCTGACTAATACTGCAGCATCTAATTAATTTAACAAATGCAAAGTTCTGCCTCCTGGTCTCCTCTATACAGATGTACAAATACACTTTAGGTTAGGGGACTTTAATGGTGCCTGGTCATAGGAAATTTGACAGGACAGGAAAAACTGACTAATTCCTGAAACATGTTTGTTACTTTTTCAACTATCACAAAATAGCAAAAAACAGCGAAACTTATTATTATGAGTATGGGTGTATCTAGCTTTTTTGCTTACTTGGTGACTTTATCTCCCATATAGCAAAACTGGTTTGACTCAAGACTTTTTAATCTATTAAATCTACTGTAAAAATGGCAAGATGCATCTTGATATCTGTATTTTGATAAGTACTTTAACATCACTCTCTGTTTTGGTTGATTGCAGCTAGAAGCAATACAGAAACATTCCTGGTACCAGTAAGTATCTTATCTTTCTGTTTTTGTTTCTGTTATCTTTCATGTTTCTTCTGCCTCTTCCCTTATCTCCTCTCTTCCCTTCCTCTTTACTACATTCCATAATTACATCAAAATACTCTATCTACAATCTACGCTGATATCCATGGGAAGATAACGGTGAAAGGAGAATTCTGTATTTCCTCTTGTACAGCAGGTAGTTTCAGCCATCTGATTAGTTAAAGATGTGTACCAACCATGCTGATAATTCCCTTTAAGAACAGCTGGAAAACATTTCAATCACAGTGAAAAACAGCCTCTGGTATTACTTAATTACGTTGATCTCTTTCCATTGGGAGATAACCCGCTGCAATCTGGCTGTTTAAGTATCTGAAGCTGCTGATAACCGATATTTTCTGCCAACATTCAGTATCTTTAAATTTGACCATTTTCATGCCAAAGGAACGTCTTAAGTGCTTCTCCTAGGATTTTCTTCTTGGCAGGGTGGAAAAGCCTCTGAAACAGCATTTAAACCATCCTCATCTAACCGTGTCTAACTCCACACACGGATGTTTCTCCATCAGGGGCGGTCGCAACGAGCCGTGCCCGGAGCAGCCCCCCCCTCGCCGGGTGTGCGTGAAGAGGATCCTGTCCTTAACGGAGCTGGACCCTGACGTCCTGGACAGCATGCACTCCCTCGGCTGCTTCAGAGACCGGGTCAAGCTCACGCAGGACCTGCAGTGCGAAGAGTGAGTGACTATAACCCAGCAAACACTCGATATGATGGTCTGCCCCAATGTTGAAAACCTAAGTAAATATAGTGTAGTGTCGTCCATAGCTGTTACCTGCAAAAACCCCAAAAAACGAAGCAAAAGCAATTGCATAATTGTTTCGAGTCATTGCTTTGGCATTCATTTAATCCCTCTCTCTCTCTCTCTCTCTCTCTCTCTCTCTCTCTCTCTCTCTCTCTCTCTCTCTCTCTCTGTCTCTCTCTCTGTCTCGTTCTCTTTTGTCTGTCTCGTTTTGGCAAGTCAATTAGTTACATCATTCATCACTCTGGCATGGCAGGAACAAGAGACGCAATATCAACAATGCCTCTTTCTCTATCTCTCTTCTTTCTATCCATTGTGTGGCTCTTCGCTACCCACAATGCAACAACACTCGTAGAGGAGTCCCGATGAACAAGACAAGCCGATAAAGTTCACGTGAAGCATTTGTGTTTGCCGAGTTTGAGTTTATATGTACCAGGGCTTTGTTTTGGTGAAGGAGGTTTGTGGATGACATAAATTGGTCGCTTCAGTTTGTTCTATGGAGGACACTCAGGTAACAGAACATGCCCTCTAGTGGCCATATTGGAGGTTCTCAGCTCTGATAACTGACTGCATTTCTAAACTTACTTATAAACCAACTGAACCATCTCCACAGTAACACGATTAATGCTATCAATTTTGTGTTGAGCTAATGTCAGCTTGCTAATTAACTAGCTAACCACAGTATCTGGTTTCTGTCTTATGAACACGCGACTATGTTACGTTGCTAGTAGTGGCCAGTAGTTTCACGATAACATTAATAGTATCTGCTTTGCTAAATTAGCTTGCTGGCTAATTAGCTAGCTAACAAAGCCAAACACCAACTGTTTGTTCAGGTTAACTGAGCTGACTCTTCTCAAGCTATAACTTTGAGTGTTTTGGGGTAGAGACTAGTGCTAAAGACATTTTACTGTGTCATATTAACCTCCATTTTGAAAAGAAATCTGCCTTATCGGACCATTCGCTTTTACTTCTAATGTTAAGTTATGGACCACACTCACAATACAGAGAGCATAATTCAGATATCTCTTTTTCTAGCACAGTTGTTGTATATTTAGCTATATTTGCTCACAGTCATCATGAACCTCCATCATGGCACCAGCTGTGGTTGCGAGGAGATTTGTGACACCACTGCAAAGCCTCTATATTCGATTTGATTATAATATCAAAATATGAACAATGAGTTCTCTCTCTTTTCCCATGTTCTGTCAGTTAACGTGTTTCTCTTTCCTCTCTCTTTCTGTTTCTCTCTGTGTTTGTCTCTTTCTGCAGGGAGAACCAGGAGAAGATGATCTACTACCTCCTGTTGGACAGGAAGGAGCGATACCCCAGCTGTGAAGACGAGGATCTGCCGCCCAGAAACGACTTAGGTGAGAACAAATGCTCTTTACAGCCAATATAGGTTTAGATCATTTTTAGGTGTATACTGCAGACTGCGGAAGGATAACATTATTTGGCAAATGGAAATACAAACATTACAAACATAAACAATCCTTTTACAGGTTAATGTACAACCAAGCTAGAAAAAGCGAGATAGGCTACCTGAACAGGATTGTTGTGGTGTGGGTATAGGTCCATTCAGTAATGTTTGTAGGTGGAGCAAATTACATTTACATTTTACAATTTAGGCAGGTAGCTGACACTCTTATCCAGAGGAAACAGAACCTGTGACCTGACACACACACACACACGCGCACTAACACTAACATGTCTCTCTTCCCAGACCCACCCAGGAAGCGCGTGGACTCCCCCATGTTGACGCGTCACGGCCGGTGTCGACCGGAGAGGAAAAGCCTGGAGGTCCTCAGCGTCACAGAACAGGGGTCTCCCACCCCGCCTCGCAGGGCCCTGGACACCTCTGCACACAGCCAGAGGTACGGACCAGCCCATACACACATATAATACATACACACACATATATATATAGTTACCATCCCCTGCACACGTCAGAAATCAGGCACTGGAAGAGGTCTGCATTTTGTATCTTAAAAATAAGTTGAAAGTGAAATTCTGATATGTAGGTACTGTATAATTGTTTTGTGATGAGATAGTACTTCAATATTAGATTCTTGTGTTGGGTGGTATCAAATTAGAGTAATATTGACACTTTTCCCACTAACAACGAATTACTGTTTCAGTTTCAGTAATGATATTACAGTTACCAATCAAAAAAATGAGTTCTTACTTTTGTCTTCGCCCTATGAGCATCAAGTTGAATTATCAAAAAACTTTCCCCATACCCTGGTTTGTTTTCATCGTAACTCTTCGTTTTTTGTTTTTTTTCGAATTGGGAGTAATAAATAAAATAACATTATTACTATTGAAATGAGTACCGAGCAATGAGTAATACATTACTTTTTTGGAGCACCAAGCCCAACACAGATCAGAATAGACAACAATCCAGCCAGTGATTTTACATTTTATTCTTCCCCTCATAACACCTTATCCATGATTGATTATTTTTTTGTTACAAATGCTATTGTTTCTTCTACAATATCATGTACTATTGGTAGTATCCACATTTCAGACCATGCACCAGTAACTCTGGTTACTTTCCCATTTGCAAAAAGGTGTAGGACACCTAGGTGGAGGCTTAATTCAAGCCTGCTCTTGGATGATAGTTTTAGGGAAGCTCTGCGTAACCATATTAATTTATATAAAGAAACAAATTTACCATCTACACCGTCTGCTGGGAAGCCCTCAAATCTTTTCTCAGGGGCCATATTATTCAGTATGCATCTTTTAAAAAAAAGGCCAGTATGGCCAAATATCTGGAGCTTGAGGGGCAGATTCAAACAGCAGAGAGTACTTTCAAGCAGGATATGTCCTCAGTCAATCTTATGGTCCTCACCCGCCTGAAGTATGAACTTAATTCCATATTGACCCAGAGAGCAGAGTTTGCCTTATTTAGAGCAAGGCATAACCATTTTGAGGAAGGGGATAAGGCAGGCAGGATGTTAGCAAGGTACATCAGACAGCGGGAAAATGTGAGTATTATACTAGGGGTCACAGATGAAGGTGGCACTCTACGGTCCAGTTCTACCTCAATTAATGAAATATTTAGAAACTACTATAAAAACCTATACAAATCAGAACTGCAGGCAGACACTCAGGAGATCTCTTCATTCCTCACCAGTTTGTCCCTCCCCTCCTTGTCAGAAGAGCAGCGTGAGCTGCTAGATATGCCTATTACGATAGAGGAACTTAAAGATACCATTAAAAATTTGCGAAGTGGGCGTGCTCCAGGCCTAGACGGCTTTACAGCCGAGTTTTATAAGACCTACATTGATGAAATCTCTACAGTGTTATTAAGTTTGTACAAGGAAGCAATGGATAAGGGCACCTTACCACCCACTCTGAATGAGGCTCTGATTTCTCTTATTCTCAAAAAGGGTAAACCGGCTTCTGACTGTAAAAGTTATAGACCTATTTCCCTTCTCGGACAAGACCGAAAGATCTTTTCAAAGATCTTGGCTAATCGACTGGATAAAATTATTACAAGTATAATCCATCCCGATCAAGTCGGTTTTATTCGTACAAGAAGCTTTGCAGACAATATCAAACACCTTCTCAATATTATGTGGTTTTCTCAGAGTGAGAACTGTCCTATGGCAGCAATCTCATTGGACGCGGAGAAGGCGTTCGATAGTCGAGTGGCGCTATCTATTCCTCGCTCTTGAACAATATGGATTTAGCCAAAAAGTCATTAGCTGGCTTCGGCTTCTATATGCTAACCCCAAAGCATCGGTTCTCACTAATGGTATCATCTCCCATAATTTTGACTTAGGTAGAGGTACTGCACAGGGTGATCCTTTATCCCCCCTCCTTTTCGCTTTGGCCCTTGAACCTCTAGCCGCTGCCATCCGTAAGGCTCACAATTTTCCAGGGATACAAATAGGAGAGACAGCTCATAAAATCATGCTGTACGCAGATGATATTCTGATTTTTGTCTCGCAACCCGACAGGTCATTGCCTGTCCTCTTTGATATTATAAAATCATTCTCAAGACTCTCAGGATATAGGGTCAATTGGACAAAGTCTAAAGCTCTCCCTTTGACAACTTACTGCCCTAGAACACTGTTTCAGGCGGGTAAGTTCCAATGGCCTAAAAAGGGAATTACTTATTTAGGTATAACGTTTCCCCCCCTTATTAAAGATCTGATTAGTGTGAATATAGTCCCTCTGTTGGATAAGTTCAAGAATGAAATAGAAAGGTGGAACCCTCTATTCTTATCTCTATGGGGAAAGGCCAATATTCTCAAGATGAATTGTGCTCCTAAATTTAATTATCTCCTACAAGCCCTCCCAGTTAAGATCCCACTGAAATATTTCAAACAATTTGACAAACTCTGTAATCAATTTTTATGGAACAACAAATGTCCTAGACTTGGCTTGAAAAAGCTGCAGAGGCCGGTGGATCAGGGTGGATTGGGCATTCCAAATATCTTGCTTTACCATTATGCTTTTAGCATGAGACACCTTGCCCACTGGTCCCTACCCTCTGAACGAGCCCCACCCTGGTTCCAAATAGAGAGCTATCTCTGTGACAGCCTTCCTCTGGTATACTTTACCACTGCTCAATTACCCAAGGCTGTTAGTGATCATCCCATATTTCTTCACCTGCAATGGGTCTGGAAGAGATTGTCCTTTATTTTCAAATTTAACTTTTATCTTAACCCATCTTCCAGCATTTGGCTAAATCTGAGACTCCTTATCGATAAAAAAACATTTCTTTGGAAGCTGTGGGCAGAAAAAGGTATCCTGGCTCTGAAGGACCTGTACGAGGGAAACACAGTGAAAAGTTTCACAAAACTCAGAGAACAATATGACCTTCCACATAACCATTTCTGGAAGTATCTTCAAATCAGACATGTATTATTGACAATTTTAGGGCCTTACCCCAATCTGTTAACAGAGTTTGACCTTCTTAAAGCAATGTTAACCACTTTTGGAGTAGGACATGAAGCATCAAAATACTACTCAATGCTAATAACACACCAGGGACAGGCCTCAAACCTGAAAAAGATCTGGGAGGTCGACCTAAATCAGACTTTTACTGATACGGAATGGAAAATAATTTTACGCAACTCAAAAAAAATGTCACGCGAACTCAGAACTAGATTAGTACAATTTTAAATAATTAATAGAGTATATTGGACATCGTCAAGATGTTTGTTTTTCCTAACACATTGAATATGCTTCACATTGCTATGGCCCTGAACCCCTATGCTGCCATTATAATTCCCCCTCTTTTTTTTTTTTTTTTTTTCTGTTTTCTTGTTTCTGTTGTTTAAGGTTGTTATGTCTGTTTAAAAACCAAATAAAGTGTTGATCATAAAAAAGAATAGACAACAATCATAAACTACAAACTTGACTTTGACTGTTGATTGTTGCTGACTGTTGCTGTTTGCTGTCTCCAAAAGGTCTCGTTCTGTCAGTGGAGCGTCCACGGGTCTGTCCTCCAGCCCTCTCAGCAGTCCCAGGGTAAGAACTTCACTCTACTTGATTCTATTCTATTCGACTCTATTGAACTGTACTTCACATTATATACATGTAACGGCGCAGCGGTCCCAAAGTAAGAGCTCTTCTCTGCTCTACTTCACTTTCATTTTGGAGTATGTACGGCACTTTGAAGAATGCTTTTCAGACGGTACACACACAATAGTACCCGTTGTATAAAAGCCATAATAGAATAAAAGCCCAGAGTGCATTATTTACTGTGATCATAGGTACTTCAGTGATGCTGACAGTACAGGGCGGTACCTCTTACCTAGCCACATCATCCTAGTATCCATAATACACAGTGAAGAATCCCCTCTTGGTCATTTTTGCTATAGTGCACTGCATTAGACATCACAAATGTTCTTTGGAGACCCATAGTTTGAAAATATTCTTTAAACCTCCCAAGCAAATGAACACTTAGACTAGCAGGGATGGGACGATATATTGAAATTCAATATGTCGCAATTCAAAAATGTGACGACACGAATAAAATGTAGCTAATATCGCGATTCATTTTTCTGCCTCGCAATATTAGCTACATTTTATTCTGCTGTTGTAAGGGCTTGGGAGATGTGAAGTAACATAGCTGACACCGTTTGATACCATTTTCTACAGAATGATTTGGGGACCCATTTTAATCTCCACCTGAGCCATGTTTTGCTCGTGGCCCAGACTTTAAACAGTGCTGCTGTACTGTACATTAGATTATATAACCTGACTAGATGATTATTCTCAGGAGAGTAGGGGATTGGCACAGAAAGCCGTATTAATGAGGACAGTTTGCCCTGTCCATTCATTTCCAGTGCCTGTGGATTAATACTATATCAAATGATGAGCTATATAGTAAGTGACAGGGTGTACAATATTTGTGTGTGTAATATATAGTCATATCTGTATCAGTGGTACCTCTATTATGTGTATGTTATCAGTATTCTATTTCTTTAGTTTTTGGAATTTTATGCTCATGCAGATTCTTATAGACATTATCAAGGGACTCAGAAAATAAAAATAGATTTAAAACCACTAGGCTCTGTTTTATGTACAACTGAATTATGTATATTTAAATGTTAGCAAAAAACCCATATTGGTCTCTCCTGTTCTGTGTAATTTTCCTCTGATAGCTTTGATTCAGACTGTCATCGTTAGCCATGGCTTCTCCTCCATACTGTCTCATTTTCAGCCATACACATTTTCATTTCATAGACACTACATTCTGTCTCATACACACACACACACACACACACACACACACACACAACTATATCCAGATAAGAGAATAGATAAACTATAATTTATATAATTTATGGACCAGCTGCTTTAAAATGGCATGTTTGACTCCTCCTCCTGCATCTGCCGTTTAATGCATCTGGTCCAATATTGAAGAAGAATCTAGACGTAGGAGACCTTCCTATCCATGAACCATAATTCATGAACATTGCTTTCTCTCTCATCTCTCCATCCCTCCTTCCCTCCTTCTCCCCATCTCTCTCCGTCTTCCTCTGTCTGTCCATCAGAGCCCGGTCTTCACTTTCAGCCAATCAGAAGTCACCTCCACCTCCACCTCCTCCACCAAAGACCCCAAACCGGGAAGCGCCACTGCCCCGCGGCCGTCCCGCCCGCCGCCCGACCCCAAAACCCAGACCCTGCCCTCCAAGGGCCCCGCCGAGCGGCCCCACCTCCAATCCATGAAGTCCCTCCCCCTCCAGGCTCCTCCCTCCCCTTCGCCCTCCCCCTCCCCCCTCCTCTCCCCCATCCCACGCTTCTTCCTCTTCCCCACGCCCTCCGTCTTCAAGTCGGTCACCAAGAACATGCACTCGTCCTCTAACTCCTCTGCCGCCCCTCCCCCTGTGTCGCAGGTCACTCCGCAGGGCTCACCGCTGCCCACCCCCCTGGGCACGCCCGTGCACCAAATCCAACACCCCTCCTCCACCACCCCTCCCTCCTCCTCCTCCTCGTCTTCTTCCTCCAGAGCGGACGGCGCCGGCGGGGCCTCGCTGTCGCTGACCCCGCCCTCCAGCCCGGGCGGCAGCGGGGGATTGGCCGCCTCGAGCTCGGCCCACTGGAGGACGAGGCTCAACTCGTTCAAGAACAAC
Source organism: Centroberyx gerrardi (assembly GCF_048128805.1). Classification (NCBI taxonomy): domain Eukaryota; kingdom Metazoa; phylum Chordata; class Actinopteri; order Beryciformes; family Berycidae; genus Centroberyx; species Centroberyx gerrardi. Next base: position 6,646,754 of record NC_136003.1, on the reverse strand, counting down.
CTGCTGGGCTCGCCGCGCTTCCACCGACGCAAACTGCAAGGTGAGTGGAGTTTCACTTCCAACATCACACACCAGGCTGCACGGTGCTGCAGTTGTCACTTTACCTTTTAAAACCAGCCAATAGCAGATGGCCAGTTCAGTACCCTACTTTTCACCATTAGGTGTCAGGCTTCACCACTGATTTGGGTTTGGGGTTTAGTTACTCTTTAAGCTGCAATAGCCAAATTTGCACGTTGGCCTATAATTTCTGGGTATTCAAGTTCCAAAAGTTTCACACCGTTACCTCATGCTGCCATTTGTAGCCACCAACATGCAAAGTTAATGTAGTTTAATTTGGGAAAATAGGGTGAATCTACAGGGTCTCACTTAGCAGGGATGGGATGCTTTTCTCTGTGGCAGCTCCACTTTGTGATTTAGATTGATAAGCCGGGTGTGTTTTTACAGCAAAATCTTGCCTGGTGCAGCTTTAATAAAACAGGAGTACTTCCACTAACACAAACTGCAAGATGACAGAAAATGTATTTGTACCCTGTCAACTGACGCAAACTGCTGGCTGAGCTTTTATTACATTCTAAAATGTGTTTTGCAGCTGCAGGGTGAAGCAACATATTTCTATATTCAGAAAAAGCTTTATTCATACCCTGTCCATCGGGGTTAACGAGAGATGTTTTGTAATTTTTTTACACGATGAAACATTTGGATCTTCATATTCCGCATTTATACCCAAGATAGAATTTAATATCCCCAAGGAACTAGCAGGTTTCCTAGCCTGCGGTCTTTGGCTATGTTGAGGAGAGGAGCGTCTGAGTCTGTGGTGTAATTAGGACAATTCAATTAAAACTCATCCGGCCCTGTCATTAAGATTCCCTGCCGTCTCACTGTCTTTTTGTCCTCCTACTTCTTTGTATTGTTCTTTCTCTCTCTCTCTCTCTCTCTCTCTCTCTCTCTCTCTCTGTCTCTTTCTCTGTTTCAGTCCCTACATCGGAGGACATGTCCAGTTTGACTCCAGAGTCCAGTCCAGAGTGAGTACACACACGTCTCAGTTTTTCTGTCTGCATCTGTCCGTTATCTGTGCAATGTTGAAGACTAGCCGTAGTGACTGATAAGCTGGTCTGCTGCCCATTCTAACAATTACTATCTCCATACTTTGCATTCAGAGATAGGATCTAATAATCTAGTCTCCTAGCCTCTTGGCAAGAAACGTTGGGGTCAAAACTATTTTAGTATGGATGACACCTGTAACAGTAATACACATACTGGGCACACTGCAACAAAAAATCCATGTTAATCTGTCGTTTAATCTGGTATTGAGTCTTAAAATCTTAATTTACTTAAAGCAAGTGAAAAAAACCTGCCAGTTTCACTTCTTTTCAATGCAAATCAACTTGTTTCAAGAATTTTCTTATATCAAGTGTCATTGTCACAATTGCAGTGATTTGCCTTATTCTGCCTTGTTTCAAGATATGGACACTTCTTCCTAGAAGATTCCTGAAACATAGGAAACTGCCCTGGAAACAAGTGGAATTATCTCACACTATTGGCACAATTGTTCATTTGTTTCAAGAAAAATAAGATTTACAATAGTGAATATGAAACTAAATTACTAAATGTTAAAATGGCCGTTTTTGCAGTGCAAAGACAGAACGACAAACATGCTCATGGTCTAACTGCTGCTGTTTTGCAAGTCGCTAAATCTTCTATCCACCTCTGACCAAGAGGTATAGGCAAGAGTAATCTATTTCACCTAGTTCTATACTCTTGTATGTGAGAAGTCTTTGATTTAGGAGTTTTATCATCTTACTGTATCTGTCTAATGTAGCTCTATGTTGTTGATGGATGAAGGCTGGTTGGGCTCTAGCAGCCAATCTATGTTGTATTTCTGTGGCTAAGGAGTCTCAAGTTTAAGAACTTCATCAGTATATCAATACAACATATCTCTATGCTGGTGTCAATATGTATAGACCTGTTAAGAAGTCTTGGTTCATGTGGTCTATGTTTATGTTGTACACTAGCTAATTTGTGAATGCAGCCACTTTGCCATACATAACCTGCCTGTTTCTGTTCATTTCAGACTGGCGAAGAAGTCATGGTTTGGTAACTTCATCAGCCTGGAGAAAGAGGAGCAGATCTTTGTTGTGATCAGAGACAAACCGCTCAGCTCAATCAAGGCCGATATCGTCCACGCCTTCCTCTCTGTGAGTACAAGTGAGCTTAGATCAGCCTTGAGATCCTACTCAAGAAAATGTAAAGAAAAGCATCATCAGCATATAACAACATCTGTGGCGGTAAAAAGGCAGAGAACCACTCCCCCATATCTCTTTTTCACTCTGATCATCCTGTCACTGAGAGTTTCACCCTCATTTTCTATCATGTTTATCAGGTCAGCTTTTGAACAGCATTCTTTCATTTGTCTTTTTTCTTGTGTCTTTCTTCTCATCACCACTCTCCTCCTATCCCCGACCCCTCCTCCATCTCCAGATCCCGTCCCTCAGCCACAGTGTGGTTTCTCAGACCAGTTTCCGGGCGGAGTACAAATCCTCCGGCGGCCCCTCTGTCTTCCAGAAGCCTGTCAAGTTCCAGGTATTGTTTTATTTTTAGTTTGGTCTTTTGGATATTTCTTAAAGCTGCAGTTTGTAAGTTTACACAATATAGGCGCATCTGGTGGATGTGTTTGGGTGTGTTACCTCCAACATTGTTGCAAGCTACAGTTCCTGACCATCTTTGACCTGAACAACTTGTTGTACATCTGCAATACGTTATGTGCTGCTGGGAGAGAGGTTAGCTAACTTCAAACTGCCAGCAAAGACGCCATATTTTGAAAGCACTGCTCTGCGGCCACAACTGAAAAAATCTTCATCTTAACAAGTCATACAGTCTATTATTGAGTCCTAAAATAGTAATTTGAAGAAGAAATTACAGAAAGAAAGTAAAGTGAAGAAATCTGCCAATGGGGTTCGATAATTTCACTCATTTCCAATACAAATCAACTTGTTTCAAGAATTTTGTGGAATCAAATGTCATTTTCTTGATAGTAGTGCAGTCTACCTTATTCTGACATGAAGATATTGACACTCATTTCTAGAAAATGAAACTGTATTCGAAACAAGTGGAGGTATCTCACCTCACTGGCAGAATTTTTCACTTGGTTTAAGAATAATAAGACCTGAAGGCTGAATATGAGACTAAATGTTAAGATGAACTTTTTTTTTGTAGTACAAGAGAAATCCTATGATGACAGGCTATCTAAACAAGAATTTCAGTGTTTTTTTTTAACCTTTATTTATCCAGGGAAGCTTGACTGAGCACGCATGCGCCTTTTCAACAATATCCTAGTTCAAATTTACACAGTCACACACATTCACAACTGGGAGCCGCCCAGTACAACCACAGTCTCCCACTGTTGGCCACTGAGCAGCTCCATTGAAACAGTTGGGATTTAAACGCCTTGCTCAAGGGCAGTTTGAGTTGATTGACGGAGGAAAAGAACGATTCTCGTTCTGCATTCCCAGATTTTTCTTGCTGAGCAGGGATTCAATCTTTAAGAAGAAAACCCACTTTAAAAATAGATTGCATGTTATTCCAACAATTTTTGATCTGTGTGTGTGCACAAACCTCATTTATTCAACAACCTTTTGCTCATTCATTTAAGAATAAACAACTGAGGACTCTTTTAACAGTAAATGTGGCCCTTAACTTCTTGTTTCCTATAGGTGGACATTGCTTTCTCTGAGGGAGAGAGGGAGCGAGAGAGGGAACGAGCGGAGAGGGAAGGGAGGAGGGAGATGGGCATCTACAGCGTCACCTTCACTCTAATATCAGGTAGGATACTGTGTTTAGAGAAGGGGATAGAGAGAGAGAGAAGACAGAGAGCGACATTCTAAAAGTTTCTTTTTAATAACCAAGTAGCCCAAAGAAGTATGAAGTACAGAAGCAAAAACGAATGGTGGATTGACAATTGTTTATTAACAGGCTGGCTTTAAGATGTCTAATAGGCTGACAAACAATTAGCCTTTATTTCAAACAAATCAGTGACCCAAAATGTATTTTATGAACATAGAAATGTAGACTATCATAATAACAGTCGGCAGGATGGGCTATTGCTCAGCATAATCCACTGTTCCTTCTTCATAGGCTATGAAATGAAAAGACAATGTGGCAAAAGGTGGCTACTAAACATATAAAGGCTACAGCCTGAGAAAGAAAACTGCAGAGAAATCTGAAAATAAAATCAGGCAGTAAAGGTCAAATAAAAGCAGTTATGCCTATGATTTAGTCACATACATACAAAGTGGCAATAGCTTAGGCCTGGACTCTATGGCTTACTAAGCATCGGCGGTAGAGAGGGAGATGTTTTAAAGCCGTTATTGAAGGTAGGACATTGGCGGCAGATGCAGAGGATGAGCTGATTTGATTTCCTTTCCTTCGTGAGCTCCTCAAAAGGTGCAGGAAGGGATAGCATATTTTCGATCAGTACCCACTGGCTGGCAGTGAAGATGGCAGGTAAATCGTAATCAACTGCGTAAGCGCCCAATGCACGTTTCTGCCACGCGGCCAAAACCACAGGTGAATTTTGAAGCCAATAAGGAAGTGGCTGAAAGCTGCAGTTCCTCTAACGTCTGCTAGGGTCGGCTCCAAAAAGACTCTAAATCCCGCCCAGCTCCATTCATGTCTATGGGACCACAGCTCAACTTCTCACTCAAAATATAAAGTCAATAAATTGTTTTGACAAGAGATTATGGTCTCAGCAGCTAATTTCACTTCTTCTAATATGTGTCCTTATGGCGATTTTCAAAATAATTGCGTCATTAACGGGATATAACGGTTATAAAACGGGGTAGTTTTCCAAATGATTGACAGGTCGCCTGTCCAGTGATCGCGCAGGTCGCCGATTACGGACCAATAGCAGGCGGCGCTGCGGCGCTGCAGGAAACCCTGAGCTTCATTCTGGCTGCTCCGGCTCCAAAAAATGTCAACATGGCGGCGCTTGTGAACCCCAACTTTTGGCTTCAAAACGGCCCTTCAGAAACCTATGGGTGACGTCACACTCACTACAGCCATCTTTTTTTACAGTCTATGGTTTCTGCTCAAGCAGACTTTGTAACATGTAAAAGGTGCTGTTCCACCTAGTACTTATATCTTGCTGCAGCCTTTTCGTAGGCTGGCCCATTTGTGTCTGCACACATCTGGACTAGGCAAGGGAGGAATGTTTGAAGTGGCCCACGATCTGACTGTCGCTGCTATACTTCTGGGTTCTCTCTAAAGTGGCCTGTACTAGTGGCTTCCCCTGGGTAGGCCTACTCCTACTGCCTCTGCCCGTCCGCCGCCTTCTTTCCCGCTGTTGTCCTGATGAACTGGTCATGCTCCGTTGAGTGACATATGTTGCAAATGACATGCGTTACATCTGCCTCGCGCACCTTGAAAAACGTCCACACCGCCGACATGTTTGTTTAAATGTAAACTCGCAACTCTCCTCTCTGCAGATAATTGGGTCGCGTGTTTTGCGTCATCGATCGGCTCTCCTGATCGGCCATTAGAAAGGAATATCGAAATTCGCCGATCTCATATATAGAGTGAATATCGGCCGATTTCGATAGCCAGCCGATCGATCGGTGCGTCCCTAATTTTTTTATCTGATGCTCCCAATGCTAAATGAGTGATGAGACCTTTTCTTCTCTCCTCTCTGCTCAGGTCCCAGTCGCAGGTTTAAGAGAGTGGTGGAAACCATTCAGGCCCAGCTACTAAGTACTCATGATCAGCCTTCTGTGCAGGCACTGGCTGGTGGGTAATGCTCACACACACACACACACACACACACACACACTACATGTACTAGTAGTACTTTTACTACTAGTTTAATTAAATGTCCCTTTCCTTCCCTTCCTGAATCTCTCCCACCCTTCTGTTTTTTTTTCTCTCTTTCATTCTCCCTCCCCCTCCACTCATCACTCCTAATTCCTCTCTCTCTCTGTCTCTCTATTGCTTCCTCATTCTCTCCCTCCCTTCCTTCTGTCCTCTGACTCTCTCATCCATTCCCTATTAACTCCCCAGATGAGAAGAACGGTCAGCTTTCCCGCCAGCCCAGCACTCCATCCCGCCAGAATTCCCGGCGTTCCGAAGGCGGATCCGACCGGGAGCGGGGGGAGAGAGAGCGAGGGGACGGCGGGAGCAGCGGGGGAAGCGGGGGAAGCGGGGGCAGCGGGAGCGGGAGCGTCCTCCAGCGGCGGGGGTCGGGGAAAGACAAGACCAGACTCCTCTCGTCGTCCAACGGGACGCAATCTCATCCCTGAAAAGAATGTTCTGGAAGAGAGGCGGGGCCTTCAGCCACCCTGCCTTCCTCTCTTCCTTCCTGCCTTCCTTCCTTGCCTCCTTCCTTCCTTCCCTCCCTCCTTCCTTGCTTCCTACTGTCATTCCCTAGCAATGAGATGGAGGAGGACAAAGTTATTCCTTGAAGCTGATCTAAGGTCACGCTGGCGAATTCCCCACAAATGGTTGATGTTAAGAAAAGTGTGTGGGGAGGGTTAAGCTGATCTCTAGTCAGCGTTCAAGGGCAACTTCACCCTGGAGGGATGAGTCAGAGACAACACAGGATGTCAAAAAACTCCCACCCAACCAGAGAAACACAGGAAAACGCTCATCAGCCAGGGAAACACACAGTTAACTCACAAAATCGAATCACGAAAGCACACAACCCTTCCACCGACGGCCACAGGTTCAAAACCCAACAACAGAACATACAGGAAAACACAGGAAAACACCCATCAGCCAATCAGAACGACACAGGAAACCCTGCTGACCAATGACGGAGCACCTCAAGGCGACCCCATTTATCATCGCCGTCCATCCAGAACCGCCGCGGTCTACGGTCAGCGACCAACCAGCTAACCGCCACCACGCTTCACGAACATCACCTCGCTCAGCCAATCACCAAGTCTCCTCAACATCACCTGACCGGACATGGCTAGTCTCCCCTCTTCTTCTCACTTGCTAATGGAGGAAAATCGTGTAATGTCAAGCAAAACACCAAAACCAGGATGTCTTTTGAGTAAGGGCGGAGAACGTTAAAATACAGGATGCTATTGACAAAAGTCTTGATTGTGACCTACAATTGTTCAAGTGGGTTTTACGTATGAATACTCAGCAACCTTAATGAAGCGTCGAAGAGCTGAGGAAAACACGAAGAGAAAGACGGGGAGTTGGATATGAAGCGGCCAAAGACGCCAACACAGCTAGTTGAATATCAAAATACAGACAGACCCCCCCCCCCCCCCCCCCTCTCTCCCTTAGCGTTAACGTCCCACGATTATTTCTGAATAACACTGATAAAGCTATGATACCATATTGCCTTTAACGGAGGAGAACCAGTGGATAGCTCATTAGATTTTAGCCCCATCTTCAAGACACCGCTCACACCGTAGATAGACGGAAACACATGAAAAAACTCCCACCGAAAGAGATTTAGATGATAGGTAGAGACAAAATGGAGGCTAGCTAGCTAGAAGTAAAGGAATGTCATGAGTTGTTTTGACTTGAAGACGTAGATAAAAAACCTGTTGCGTTAACGCAAAGAGGACAATGAAAATCTGTTGGGTTAACGGAAACGGGAATTGGAAACCAGGATGGTTTTAGCTATTAGCTTGTCAGACCCACACTTCAGCAAACGAAAACCCTTCCTATCCTCAATTTTGGCCGACAAGAGGCGCAGAATGACGCTGGGCGACGCCAAAAGCCCCCCAAACAAACACCTCAGCACACTCTCTGTCTTTCCCGAGAGGAGAGACGGAGGGAGGAGAGAGAAAGGCAGGTGGAGAGGAAGAAACAAATGTACTTTTCACAAGAGGGAAAAGAAAAACGGGGAAAAAAACGGACTCGGACGCGTCTAAAGAGAGAAACGTTGTCGTAAAAACTCTGCACATATACTGCCTGGAGGGGGAGAGGCAACGGAAAAATGAAGCCACACAAAACGAATGAAATCCTTTTTTTCATCCCTTCTTTTTTCTCCTGTTCTGGTCTTTCTATGTTGTTTTTTTAATGTTTTGGTGTTTGCCACCAGCAAAACAGAGGACGACGCTAAACTAAGTGAATGTCAAAACCTTTTTTTTTTAAATTATCGTGAGAGCGTGTATTCATTTTATTCCACATATTTATTGAAAAATTATTTATTTATTTATTTATTTGCCATTGAACGGTCGTTCGATCGTTTCATCCATTGTTGTACCGAGTTTACGTTGAACAAGAGGGAAGGAGATGGGAGAAATGCGTTAATGTAACTTTCAAGATGGCTGACGCTCTGGTTGATTGTAGAGTGATGCAAAGCTGAAAGGCAACTCCTCTCCATTTTATTTTATTTTTTTAATGTTCTGGAGACCAATGCTGCAAAAATACCTTCCAGCTTTCTTTTAGGTTCTTCTGTCTACTTTCAAGTTGTTCGTTTGTCATTGTTTGCTACTTTAGATGCTTTCACATTGTAAGACAGAAGTAAAAAAAAAAATACACACGCACACACAGTGAGAGATCTGCTGCTTCTGGAAGGACTTTTTGGGCTAATTTCCTTCGACACTCAGTTATTCAAGCATTCATTCATGTGTTCGTTCATTCATTCATTCATGGAGTCATTCATTGACACTTGAAGCAGAGGAGAGCAGGAGGGGGAGATGCTACGCTGCTGAATGTCTCCTACTCTGCTGGAATGTTACAGAAAAGGGTTCAAACATGTGTGACACACACACACACACACACATAGGCCTTTCAAATCTGAAGCCCTGTGCGAGTCAGTGATTTTTTTTCAGAATGCTAAATTAATGAACAGGCTTCAAAATTGCGATGTCCTGAAAACAGTAACGCATCAAATGTAGTTTCCTGTCATATTCCTTCCCGCTCTCTAAATTTTGCCATCTTTCTTTTCCCTTTTGTGTGATCCCTCTAAAACTCGCGGCCCCCGAAACCACACACACACACACACACACACACTGATACTCACTGAAAGCAGATAACAGCAGGTTTTGCTGTACTATTCCCTCTCTCCTTCTCACACACACACACACACACACACACACACACACACACAGGACAACACCCTCTCTTTTCTCTTGCAAAACAACCCCCTCCCTCCCCCCAACACTCTCACCTAACCATTGAAACCATTATCACTTCCGTAATTCACTTTCAATAGTCTCTTCACACAGTTTACACCTTTTACTGAAACAGCTGAACAAGAATGGAAGGGAACAACATTGATTTGTCATGGTACATTTCTATTTTTGTTTCTGATTTATTTATTTTTTTTTGCAAATTTCGGGGAAGCTGGCTAATAATAAATTCCAGTCTAATGAGGGGCGCACAGGTGTAAATACACCCAAGAAGTTTTGGATATGGTTGTGGGATAGCTGTGGAGTGGTTTAGGGTCTAATTCATCCTGGATGCATTTACACTTTATACAGTCGAGACACATTTTCATGTCAGGTGTAAACGTGGTCTTTTCCTCTTGCGACACTGTCAGCCCTTCTGCCGTTTCCCCTCCCGGTTCCCAAAGCGGGCCCCTCATTTACGGAAGGTCAGAGGTCAGGGCGGGTGTAGCGTTTTACACACACACACACACACACACACACACACACACACACACAGAGGAAAGAGTGTTATGTCATAGAGCTGTTTTTTTTTTCCTTTTTACACGAGGCCAGTGTCAAATTCACCTCACATCCACTTTTAGAAAGACAGGAGAGGAGAGAGGAACGAGGACGGGAGAGAGGGGACAGAAATGAAGAAAGAAATAAAGAAAGACAGAAAGAAAGAGAGAAAGGCTGGTGCACACAGATTCCGCATTCAAATCCATTCACAAACACAGCGGGAGGGAAACTACTCGCTCTCAAAACTCTCCTATTGAAAGAAACCTCGCCCGCCCCTCCCTCCCTCCCTCCATTCTCCTTGCATTTTCTACACCTCCCTCCTCCCCACCCTCTTCTTTGTATCTCTTGAACCCCCCCCCCCCCCCCTCCATGGACTGTATACCTCATCCTCCCTTATATAATCACCCCCACACCCCCCCACACACCTTCCTTGTATACATTTTATACATCGTATACTTCAATCGTATAGACTCCGTGTACGTCTGTATACGCTGTACGCCTGTCTCCATTGTCATCCATTGTATACCGTCCCTATCTATGTATCGCTCACGTATCTTTTATCGACACTTGTATAGTCACCGTACGACTTCTTCTTCTCCTCATCATTGTTGCTCATTCTTCTTCTTCCGGTTATGATTGTCTACGGCTACGATCTCTCGTCTCCCGCCCTCCCATCCCCCCTCCCCCTGACTCCCATGTACCCCCCTCCACCCTTCCACCCCTCCACCCGCACAGTAGAAAAAAGCTAGTTTTTCCTCTTGAGAAATGTTCGAAATTGGAAAAAACTCGAGGGAGGGAGGGAGGGAGGGAGGGAGGGTGGGGGGTCGAGGAAAACAGCAAACATGATAAATGACGACGACGAAGAGAAATGTCTGTAGTATAATTAAAAAAATAAGGAAAAGTGCACTATTATGACGATGATTATTATTGCCTGTGAGAAATACTGACCAATAAACGACAACAGAAATATGTGTATGTGTTTGAGTTCTTACTGTTAATTGATTTACCCTTGTTGATTTGTCAATTTGAATAGTCACAATATATTGTTGAATTTTAACACAAAACACATGTTAATTGTCATATTATACTCATAAAAATGTTCAGTAATTACTTTATCCATTCCATGAACCAGGCCCTAACCAAAACATCACTAAGGACTTTAGGTGTGCGGAATTCAATAGTGAGTTTATAATGACCATTTTTCAATCTCACTATAATAGGGATGGGACGATATATGTCAAAATTCAATATATCGCTATACAAAAATGTGACAATACATATCGTGGGGCAGAAAAATTTATCACGATATATTTTATTAGTAATCACAAATGAGACGGCTTGACCATCACATTTCACAAGCTCTCCATTGCTAGAAAGATTTGTGGCTCAAAATTAACATAAATCTGCACAGTCAGACTTTGTTGTCATTGAACTTTTATTTATTACATTGTGTTGAATTGGTATTGTATTTATTGGTTGTATTGAATCCTGACCCCATATCGCATATCAAATCGTATCGTGAAATAAGCACATCGTCCCATCCGTACACTATAATATTCCTATGGAGATTTATAGTTTTGCTGTGATATTTTTACTGAATCCTCCTAGAATTCATAATAGGAACAACATATCTCTTTTCATAATAGAGATTTTAGGGTTAAAATGGGATGGGTTTCAGTGCTTAAGTGCATGTGTAGCCACAGATTGTAACTAAAAAGGATGAGTAAAGCTTAGGTCTTGGATCTATGTGTCAATTTTTGTTCATTTTTACTTAAACTAGTCTCGTTTTGGAAGTTGGGGTTTGGAGAAGGTAAGTAGGTCAAAGGTGAAATAGGGAAATAAGGATGAGAAATAGGGATGTTTGCAATCATGCTACCCAATAATGTTCAAGCTATGGAAATAGAACAAAAAATGATCCAATGAGGTTGAAGCATGTATCTAGGTACAAAAAATTAATCTATAGATAATTCTCAAAATTATTGTACTGTATGGTGGCCATGATATGTACATGCTGCTCCAGACACTCCCAGCCTGCCATGTGTCAGAGATGGGCGTCTCTCCCTGGCTAACGTCACTGATACTTTTCTGCAGAGAGGAGGGAAAAACAACGAGCTCTCACTCTGCTTCCCCAAAGCACCCAGATTCGCTTTGCATATCTCTGTATATAGCAAGGTAGAAGTTAAAACTAATTTTACATTGTTTTTTTCTTTCAAAAATATAATATAAAAATATAAAAAAACAAACAAACAAAAAAACAGATGTTAGCGATACAAATTGAGTGTTTATTAGCTAATATGCAATGCAGATTTATGACATCATAGCTCAATAAAATTGGACCAAAATGCACATAAGAATAACAAATAAGAAAGTTAATTTCAGGTACACAGAAATAATTTCTAAAGTTCAACATTTGACATATCTAAAATAGTGAGGATCTAGTGTGTATTTGTGATATCATTTTGCCAGACAAGAATATTTAAGTAACATAATTTTTGTGTCTTTTAATTTGTGCTATCATTTTCTATCAACAGTCACCTCCCTGCTGCTTTTTTTTTTTTTTTTAAACCGTTATCTAATTTTGGAACATAACTTTTCATATCTCCCTGTCACCAGAATCAACTCAGTGTATTGCCGTTAATGGAAAAATTGTGAGATAAAGCCTACTGTTGCAAATAATATTAAAAACATCTAAAGTTAATTTTGACCAAATTACATCCAAGGCTGAAAGTAATGTGAGCATCCAGTGCTATGATTTACATACAACAGGACAGCGCGTGCGTGAAGGCTAACGCCCACTTTTGCAGAGCGGAACTTTGGGCGTTTTTTCTTAGCCACTGAGTGATTCATCCTCGCAAACATAAACGATCTTCGCTCTCCCGCCGTGATTGCCTTGTTTCTCGAGGCACTGCCCACTCACTGTGCACTCTGTTGTGCAGGATTGTTAGGAAGGGAGGGGTAAAAACAGACGTTTCGGTCCTCTCTGAACCTTCTCGCCGAGAAAACTCCTCCAAACACAATTCAGGTAATTTTTTTTAATCGACTCTCGCCGGGCTCTTGCTTGTATTTTGCTCGGTTTTGTGTATCTCCAGTCCTTTTTCTGTCGGCTTTTGTGCGTTGGGAGATGGGTGGGAGATGCTGAACGCATGAATGGACCACTGTGTTGAATGTAGAGGCTATATTATACAGTACTACACATGGGTTATCACACTTTCCTTTAACGCAAATATTTCTGTGTGTTAAATGCTGGTTTGTTTTGGTTGTCGTTGCTGCTGTGGGTGTTGCTTTCCATCCAGAGAGGGAGGGCGGAGGTGAGGGGGTGAAAGTGATGGATACCAACCTAGTTGCATCACTGGATTATTGGCTTAAACGAACTGGCTGTGGCAACCAGATTCAAACCATTAAACTTTGGCTATTAAATAAATTATGAGTTCCTTTTTATCTTGCTAACTGATATGCAAGCCTAGACAGGGTGAGAAATAGCCTAAACGTGCTCGAGGAGGCTGTACAAATATCACAGCAAGTAAATTTCAAATGCTAATATCGGCTCTTGAGATAATATAGAAGATAAAATACTATTAAGTATGAGTACTATAAACTAATTGACTACCACAGACATATTATAGGCTATTTTCTTCGTCCTCTGTTAAAACCAGAGCCAAAGTTTGTATAATGTAATCCTTACTAGTGCGGACGCTTATCTTTAATTAGAGCCTGCATAAAGCATTACACGTTACACTATAATGTGTGGGAGGTTGTGGGTGTGTATGTGTGTATCCATGCGCGCGCGTTCGGTTTCTTCCCGCGTCTGCGCACTATTCATGAATGAATGAAGGTTTGTGCAACAGCCAGTTTTCTTCCCGGCATGCCTCTCCGCTCTCCGTGAGGTCAGACGGGTCCAACCTGCCGTGCGGCATTTTCAAAACCCTTTAGAAAACCAAACGCCCATTTATAGCTGAGTGGGGTTCTCCTCATAACTTGTCTGTCTTGTTTTCAAAAGTAAATGGACTTCTAAAGCTGCACAGGTAGGAGAGAGAGAGAGAGAGAGAGAGAGAGAGAGAGAGAGAGAGAGAGAGAGAGAGAGAGAGAGAGAGAGAGAGAGAGAGAGAGAGATACTTGTGTCCAAATGTAGGTTACTGTGACACAGTAAACTGTCTTTAGTACTGTACTGGTTGCTCTACCATGAACTAAACTATAACAGCCAATCATAAATTAGTCAGCTTGTCAGTCAACCATACAGCTATAGCTTTTGTATTATGTGTACTGATGTAACAATACATACAGTACATACATACTTACTTTCAGGGATGTAGCTGCATACTGTACATACTGTACATACACAGTAACAATGAATACAAAAAAGTCTAAGTAATACAAAAAGTTGTCTCGACAGAAAGTTGACAAAAAACTGGAATGCATTTTTGAAATCTTGAGTAATGCTTTCTACGTAGCAGTTCATTTTCCAGTGAGGACATACAGTGTTTTGGAATGGAACCCTTCCCATATAAAAGTAGTAGAGTCACTAACTACATTGTTGGATGTGAACACCGGCTGACTTGCTGCTGTCATTAAAAATGGCCGCCTCTGGTGAGGGAGTCAGGCTTGGTGTCCACACAGCATGGAAGACTGCGACGCACCACAATAGTCCCTCTCTCCCTGCTCTCAATACCTCGTTTGTTTGTGTTTGTGTGTGTGTGTGTGTGTGTGTGTGTTGTGTGTCTTGCACTTGCACACAAGACCTTTTTTTGAGGACATTTTTGCGAAGTGAGGTTGTTTTGGCCGGTCCTCACTTCTAGAAGGGGCTAGTTTCAGATTAGGACTTGGGTTTAGGGTTAAGATTAGAATAAAGGGGTTTAGATTAGGGTAAGAGTTATGGTTCAGCATGTAGCGGAGAGGTTAAGGTCAGGGAATGAATGAAATCAATGGAAGATCCTTATAAGGATACAAGTACAAGTGTGTGTGTGTCCATCATAGCTATCATAGCAAGCGTCAGCAACTGCACAAACTGTGAACTAGTTTGCATGCCCACTCTTTTCCTCCTCCCCTCATTCTCTCTCTCTCTCTCTCTCTCTGTCACTCCTCTCTCTCTCACTCACTCACTCTCACACATACACACACACACACACACACACACACCAAGTGACAGTGAAATGGCCGTAGGAAGCAAGTGACAGACAGAGTGAAGGGAGAAATATGCACCAATCAATCGCTCGGCTGGACAGAGAAAAGGGGAAGAGACAGAGGTCGGCAGACTCGGCACACAGTTAACCTTTATGCAACACACACACACACACACCAGGAGTAAAGCTAACTGCCACAAATTAACACTGTTGTGTGACAATTCCCATCATTCCAGCAGAGGGGCAGGATGTGTGCAGAGATACACACACACACACACACACACTTGCACACAACCATACAGGGATTATATGTTGACCTACTTTCCATCATGTCATGTGTGTGTGTGTAACTGAACAGTTGTCATGCACCATGTGCCACACTTCCCCATTCATATGACTGTGCATAACTCTTCATCTTAACAGCATAGAATTTCCAGTGTCTTCTCCTGTCATTTTCTGTCTCTGTCTCTCTCTCTCACTCATTCACTCGTTCACACACACACACACACACACACACACACACACCTAGCTAACCGCCAGTTTCTAGAGAGTTCTGTGATCATTGTGGAATGTGTGTGATGGTTTCTGTTTATAGCAGCCTTACACTACATAGGGAAGCAGCCACATCAGGAAGATAACGCATTGCCGTCTGGTGTTCAAGGCTGAATGTGAACGGTCTAGGCCAAAGTTTAAATTTACTAATAAACTTTAAATTAAACGCAATCCAGGACCCAAACGAGAAACCTAGAGATAAAACAAGATTGTCATCTTTCACAAGGAAGAAAACAAACACTTAATATCCTCCATATATATATATATGATCCACAACACTTTTCTAGCCATTTCTTTTCTTTTCTTGCATCTAGACTTTGGCAAATTTTGTCTCTGGCCCTGAGACCCAGGCTGGCTACAAGATAATCTATCATGTGGAGAGCCATCAGTAAGGCTATGACCTGTTTTAGGTCATAACCCTTAGTTTAAGAAACTATTATGTCAGGTCTGACACAACTGTGCCTCGGATGTTAGTCATGCAATTTACTTTCTAAGCATTTTTCAAATGGCTGAGGTCAGAAGAGATATGAGGAATCTGTATCCGTATATCTGTATAAGTATGCACTAATGGGTTACTTTACCACAGGGCAAAGCCAAGCTATCAGGAAGTTGATGTGTAGATGTTATCAACCGCACAGACAGAAGTTTCCATTTCCTAAAGCTACGAGTTCGAAGAGTTCACGCATTCAGACTTGTTTGAAGGCGTCACTTAACACACATGCACTTCGGTTAGTTATTTGTGATTTTTGGTTTTATTTGAACTGAATATATCATTTGTTACACTTGACGACAGATAGGCTATTTTCTTGTTGGTGACGTCAGAAATTGGGGTCAATCAGCAAAACCTGCGTTCCCAAGTAGTATGTATGACCTAAAAGCTGATGTAGCTGCAGTCTATCCCATAGCACATGAATGCGGCATAACCTGTCTCTAATTTGGCACACTTCTTTACTTGTAATTGTGCCATCTCTGCAGCTGCCATGGTGCCCTAGTTTGTATGTTTTACTTAATTCACTGTCTGTTTTTTTGCCGTTTTTGTGGTCATTGATTTTATTCTGCAGTTATTAGAAAGTATTATATGATTAGAAAATATTAAATTGTTAAATGCTTAAACCGTAAGTATGCTGAGGATATCACAGCTGAGTTTCTACTAAGCATGGAGTATACAGGTATGCTAGTTCAGTCTCAACCTTTTCGGCCCTTGACCCCTAAAGATGAAGCGATTACTTTCCCTTTTATTTATCTAGGGAAAGAGTACTGAGCACTGCTTCTCACTCACCCAGTTACACACAATGAAACCTGAAGGTTGGGTGCACCCTTCACCCAACCATTGAGCACCTCAACTGTTGTTACTTAAGGAGAGAGTTTGTCATTCACTTTCCCTACCCAGCTTTTTCTCAGCTGGCCAGGGATTCGCCCTGCCAGTCACAAGCCGCTTAGCAGGTTATTTCACTTGCTTTGTTAGTGGAAGACTGCAGGCTGAATTATGGTCTTTAGATTAGAGGCAGAGTAATACAGTATATTTCTACTATAGAATTTTTTTTTCATGTTGTGACCCTAAGCAACCCTCTGCGTAGTAGATTTGAGATCCACTCTATTAAGCCTCTAACAGACAGCTATTCTGCTGCGCTGATTGAGATAGGGATACGTTTGTTAAGTTTATTGGAAGCTACTTTAAGGCAACCTAGCATGTCAGTGGCCCCAAATGGCAACGAAAGCTAACTGGTTGAATTTTGGACATTTATCACATCTGTAGGGAAACAAGGAACCATGCAAATCTGAATGGCTGTTGATGGCTTATAACCAGAGTTTCCCTGATCACTCAGCTCTATAAGAAATAAATGGACGGCCGGTGACTTGTTGATCATGTTTAACTGTCTGAACACACAGTTAAGCTGATAACACAGGCGTGTATTTACATAAAAATCTTGCCTAGTGCAGCTTCAAACAAGAACAGAGCATGTCCTGGTCCGGTGGTTTACCTCTTGTTGCCATTCTGTTATTCGTTTTATCTGCTTTCCAATTAGTGAACCAATAGACTTGCATTCTCCATGATGTGCCATGATGACGACAGAAGTGTTGAATTATTCAGAATGCTAGACAGCCATTGACCGGTAGCTAAACAGCAGGTCGCTCAGGCAAAGCACTCCATGTCAAACACAGGCAGCACCGTGTTCCCTGTGCTGAACTGCCTGTGATAGCACTGCTCTTTTCACAGTAACATTTATCGACCCTGAATTTCCATTTGTTTGAGCATGATCTCTGCACAGCGTATAGACTTCTCTAGTGTAAGAATCAGCATTGCTTTATTTGCCGAGCACAGTAAATGTACAGGAATTTGTCACGGTGACCTCGATGAACCTATTGACAATTCACACTGTGAAATAAGAACATATTGACACATAGTATTTACAGACTATAGAACGTTGAATTATTTTGTTCAAATGACTAGATGAGTTAAAAATGACTAAAATGATCCAGCTTTGTTTTTCATATTACCTACACTGTACAATAGACAGTGGACTCTACATAGAAAAGCGTACTATGTCTATGTGCAGAATGGTTATTCCTCAGTGCTTTTGGTGCTGCAGCAGGCGTCAGTGGAACAACAACATTCCACCGAATCATTAAATTACTGAATTATTGTCACACAGAGCGTTCACACAAGCAGGCCAGCAAACACACTGAGCTGCTGGCTTATAAATGCAGATGTAATACACTGAACATTGTACTGTGTCATGAAGTTAACTGTAAATCCCATTTATAATGTTATATGTTTTAATTACAACAATTTAGAATCATTATCATCTGGATTTTGGGGTCAGGGGGTCGTAAATAATTTTGAAATATTAATATATGAATTTATTGATTGTTCTTTGTGATGGATGCCATTTTTCTTGTGAGGTAATGAACATTTTCAGGCTGTAGAGTAAAACGTGATTGCTAGTCTGAACCCTAACAGATTTATATTAAAACCAGAGATGACGCTGTTGTTTACACTTGACTTTACATGTTCTTCATTTGTTTGTGTTTCCATAGCGATGGCGGAGGCCCACCAGGCGGTGGCGTTCCAGTTCACCATAACGCCGGAGGGCATTGACCTGCAGCTGTCCTACCAGGCCCTCAACCAGATCTACCTGTCTGGAGTGCGATCCTGGAAGAAACGCGTCAGCCGCATGAGGGTAAGGCTGATGGGAGACCGGCGTGTGTGTGTGTGTGTGTGCGTGTGTTCTACCATCTCCTCACATTTTACCTTTTACATTTTGGGCATTTTGTTCACGTTCTTTCCCAGTCAGTGATGTCGAGATGACTCAACTTTGCATCAAGTCAACCACTTACAGGTTTTGAAGCCTGTTTATTGCATAGTTTTTGCAAGTGAGGAACAGGCAGGGCTGAGCCTTCCTGTACAGTGAGGGGAGGTGTGAGTTATGCTTAGTCATGGCCATGATGAAATCAAAATTCACCCTAAAACACTTTTACACTGTTAAAAAGCAGTTATTGGTGATGTAGCTTGCATTTCTGGGTCCATTTTGTTGTTTGGTGATGTATCTTTATTATTCCTGAGGATAACTGGCCAAGTGTAGACAATGTGACGTCACGCTGAGATATTCCAATGCAGCTACAATGTGAAAAATACCAGTGAAAAATTGGTATTTTCACTGGTATCGACATATCTTAGCCATTATTTGGGTTTCTAATAATTGGGACGTTGACCTGTTTTCTGGACCTTTATAGAAGAATGGTTATTTGAAGAGTTAGGGGTTAGTTTGTTGTCTGGAATCAGGGTCAGTTCACTCTTGAAAGAAACAAGTAAAGGTTCAGAATGGGAGGTGTGTGTGTGTGTGTGTGTGTGTGTGTGTGTGTGTGTGTGTGTGTGTGTGTGTGTGTGTGTGTGTGTGTGTGTGTGTGTGTGTGTGTGTGTATATGATCTGTTGCAGGAGGTATGTGAAGGCTCTGTGTGCAGGAAGGGGGTGTTTGCAGAAGGAATTCCCATCTGTATTGGTTGGCAATAATGAGCCTTCCCTAACATGTACTGACATGTAGTGTTCCCTCTTCTGGGGTGACAGAAGACGCAGCTGTGATTATCTGTGTGTGTGTGTGTGTGCGCAGGTGTGTGTCTTTAGCTGTATTATTCTGTAAGATGTTTTTCTAATAAGAGTACCACACATTCCTTTCTGTTTTACTAATCACAGTGCTCGTTTCTTCTTCTTCTTCTTCTGTGGTAACAGAACAGGGTGATTAAGGGCGTGTACCCCGCCAGCCCCTCCTCCTGGCTCTTTGTCGTCATAGCGATCCTGGCCACCATGTACATGCGCTCGGATCCCAGCATGGGGCTCATTGCCAAGATACAGCAACACCTGCCACTAAGGTACACACACACACACACACACACACACACACCTTAATCCCCAAGAGAAAGTGGCATGTACCTCAGAAGTGCACACACACACGTTTCTAAGGACCAGGAATATTTGTTATTACCATTAGATGGGTGCTGTGACTTACAGCTAGATGAACTTGTAAAATGTTTTGTCTCTAAGCTGGGCTTCAAGGCTAAGATACAGCAACATTATCTGTTGTCATGTGAAAACCTTGCAACGCCAAATTTGGTGATTGTTTTAACTACAATTGACAGATTACATGCTCCTCTTCCAATTCTGCAACCATTGGCCTTTTGAAATCTTTTAAAAATTTCAGAAATTCATGGCGGTCAAGCTAAAAGCAAGGCAGTTTTTCTTAGTTCCTGAAAAATTGACATTTTGGAGATACAAGGTTTTCACCCGACAAGGACAATTTGCTTCTCCGACATGCAAATGCTACTCAGGTGATGGACGGACGTTTAGATGGAGATGAGGAAAGAGGGTTAGATGGATGGATGAAGGGAAGGGAAAGGAAGGGGTGGGGGTGGGGTCACCTCAGACCAGCTATTCTTAGTTTGAATGTTTAAACCATATTGTTGCTCTTGTCAAGTGCAGACCCACAGAGTAGAACTGCAACCCCTTTTCTTTTGCCCTGTCCAGACCCGCCATTTGAGAAACACCAGACAGCTAGTTCAGTTCACAGTTCACAGTCTTGCTGTTCTTTCTGTTGCAATGCTTTGAAGTTTGATTCAACCTTAAAATAAATGCCACTGTATAAAAAGTCAATAATTGTGAATCCCATTATCACAAGCAGCTTATCTAAGACTTGACAAGTCCGATGAGGGTAGAAGAGGTTGTATTGAGATAGTGTGAGATAAGGCATAGCTTGAAGGGATGAGGTGTCAGTGTTTGATGGAAGATAGAGTGACTGTTGTGTCAGGCTGCACAGAGGCCTGTACTGGTATAAGATATCACACCAGTATCAGGTTAAACAGGGCAGAGCTGTCAGAGAATCTCCTTCACACTAAAATCTGATACCAAGAGCCATGTGGGCCATATCAGAAATCAAAGCAAAGTGCTCTGACTTATTTGTTGCTCGCCTTTTTTACACATGAAAGGATGTTTCAAACTGCCTAAGTGGTCATGGGTCAATAATAATAATGAAAAACATAGCTGTGTCATTTTAGTCATTTTTAACTTACGTAGTCATTTTAACAAAATAATTCAACATGAAAATGATTTCCCATCATTGTTGACACATTCTTGCATTCTCTCTGTGACGCTGTTACACCCCGTTTTGCTTCTGATTCGGTATGCGTCTGAATTAAATTAAATTAAAATGCATACCTTTTTTTGAAACACCCTGTACTTTGCTTTTATATGTACTATAATTTTGTAACATACATGAAATAATCATCAAAACCAGCTTTCAATAGTTAACTTGGATGTTCATGTTCCAGCTGCATCAAATACACCAAGCACAAAATCAGCTAAAAAAAACTTTTAATCAAACTCAAAATGACATATTCTTTTTGAAACTTTAAATATTTTTGTCATTTCAAGAAAAAAGAGCGAAAAAGCAGAGATTTTCATTATATACATACCATTTTGTAAATAATTCATCAAAACCCAAAAATTTTACAAACCCCTCTTGAAATTACAAACTGTTTATTTATTCATCAGCAGAAATATAGGAAGGAATCTTTATAGGTTTACAGACCTGAAGTATGATTTTCAGTTTCTTTCATGTTAAATACAGTATTCTGAATTGGTACCTAGTCTGCAGTCCTGACCCTGGTGGGAAGATTATTATTAGATCCAAACTTACAGAACTCCATATATTATAATGCTGATGTGTCATTGTGGATCACAGTAGGTGTGGTGCCACTTGACCTCTCACCTACTTTCCTACCACAATATGTTTGATGCAATGACTGTGGCTTAGAATCCCTACAGACATAGCTGATTCACTGTCACACACACACACACACACACACACACACACACACACACACACACACACACACACACACCCTCCTCCTGACCTATTCCACCCTGATAATATTCATTCTGAAATGACTAATTGCAAATACATTTTTTCATGGCATGTCATGCTGTGTTTGTCATATCATATCATATCATACCGGTATATCATATATTATGTCATGTCAAATCATGTCATGTCATGCCATATTCTATTATGTCATATCACATTATGTCATGTATCACATACCTTATATTGTTGTATATACGTAATATATGATATGACATGATATATATGTGACATGATATGACTATCTGGCATGATATAACAACTATACCGGTCCAATGCTGACCGGTCCGTCAGAGATTGATGTTCCCCCGGTCCTAGTCCCTACCACAATGGTTCCACCTCGTACACCGATACACTTTTTACCAGGCTCGGACCATCTAATGAGATTTTCAACATCCCTGTCAGGATTAGCAATAGACAGCCGCAGGTAAATATTATGGTCCAGGATAATATTGTTGATATTAAGCGACCGCTTACACCTGATGCGAGACTGCGCATCCGTAGCAGAGGAGTGAATCTCCTAAACATTCGGCCACTGGAATACGCTCAACAGTCACGGCAACCGGCCGTTTGCCTTAAGGCGAAAATGGCCCTGATTAACGCTAGGTCTGTGTCTAATAAGACATCCATTTTAAATGACTTTTTTACCTCCCGTGATTTGGATTTTCTATTTTTAACAGAGACATGGACTGGTGATGGTGAGTCAAACATTTTTGGTGAACTGTGTCCAGCAAACTGTTCCTTCATTAGTACCCCTAGGTGTGTTGACAGAGGGGGCGGAGTGGCTACGGTTTTCAAGAATCGGTTTAAATTACAGACACTTTCTTTCAGGAGCTATTCTACATTTGAATCACAGACTGTAAAAATAGAATCTGTGACTAACCCTCTAGTCTGTGTTTTGGTCTATAGGCCTCCCAAGCCGGTTATGGACTTTATAACAGAATTCTCTGACTTCCTATCTCATATTGTTCCATTGCATGATAGACTGTTGATCTTGGGTGATTTTAATATTCACGTATGTTGTCCAGGTAAACCCATGGCAAATGATTTCACACATGTCTTGGATTCTTTTGGCCTTCTTCAGCATATAAATAAGGCTACCCATGTACTAGGGCATACTCTTGATCTTATTATGTCTTATGGGTTTTCTATTGACAATATTAATATCGAGGATGCATGTTTTTCTGATCACCTGCCTATTGTATTCGATGCCACCTTAACTAGTCCTTTGTGCACTGTCAAAGCCCCTGGTTACTATTCCCGTTACATAAATTCTCTCACTACAAATCAGTTTGCTGAAGCCTATCAAAGAAATGCCATTGCAACATCTATTTCTTCTGCTGCTGAGCTTCTTTCGAACCCAGATAAATTAATTTCCCTCTTCCATTCCTCCTGCTCAGATATCCTGGACTCTGTAGCCCCCCTTAAACACAGACACCCTAAATTTAAATCCCACCAGTGGTTGGACGATTCAACCCGTTCTCTTAGACAGGCCTGTCGGAAAGCTGAGCGGAGATGGAAAAAAGATCACCTCTCAGTTTCATTTGAAATATTCAAAAACTGTTCCAAACAGCAGCCAAAAAAGCCAGGGCTAAATATTTCTCTGAGATAATCAGTAAATATTCTCACAGACCTAAAATTCTGTTCAGCACTATAAATTCTGTCCTCAATCCCCGTATCTCTCACGATGTTGAAGCATCCATGGACATCTGTGAGAATTTTTTGAGGTTTTTCACGAAAAAAATTGAAAACATTCAATCACTGTTCCCTCCCCCTCTCTCGGACACCCCGCCCCAAAGCGTAGAGGGCTCGCCTACCTTTAATCATTTTCAACCGGTTTCCTTGTCTGAGTTGAGGAACATAGTCATGCACATGAAACCCACTACCTCCCCCCATGATGTTGTGCCCTCCCATATCATAAAAGATACTTTTGATATAATTGGACCTAGCATCCAAGTTATTATTAATTCTTGCTTAGCCTCTGGCACTGTCCCCGCATGTTTTAAACACGCAGTTGTCCAGCCTCTGCTCAAAAATCTCATCTCTAAATTGCCATTTGTCTCAAAAATAATGGAGAAAATTGTCTTGTCACAACTACAACCTTTCCTGAATACCAACGAGATCCTTGATCCATTTCAATCAGGGTTCAAAGCCCTCCACAGCACTGAAACAGCTCTGTTAAAAGTGACAAATGATCTGTTACTCTCTGTTGACTCTGGGGAAAATGCCATCCTGGTTTTACTAGATCTTAGTGCTGCCTTCGATACCGTGGATCATGACATCCTTTTGACACATCTCGAACAGTGGGTTGGTATTAAGGGTACAGCACTAAACTGGTTTAAATCCTATCTTAAACATAGGACATTCTCAGTGGCTATAGGTCAGTTTTCCTCTTCCTCTGCCCCTGTCACCTATGGGGTCCCTCAGGGATCCATCCTGGGGCCAGTTCTATTTTGTCTGTACATGCTCCCTCTTGGAAACATTATTAGGAAGTATAACATCTCCTGTCACTTTTATGCTGATGATTCACAGCTGTACCTCCCACTAAAATCTAGGGATTCCCTACAGCCTCTCTGTTCTTTGTACAGCACTTTGGTCAGCTCAAGCTGTGTTTAAATGTGCTCTAGAAATAAACTTTACTTACTTACTTACTATAACTTCAAATTCTCTTATCGTTCTCATTTGTATATATTGCTTATGTGTTGATCTTTTTTTAAAAATACATTTTCTTATCGTTTATTATACTTTTCTTTATATTTGTCTCAGTGTGTTCTACTGCTGTTACTTTGCATACCCTCAAAATGCTGTAATTCATATTTGTCATACTTTCTTTTGTATGACTCTGAGTGTCATCGCAGATGCACTTCTTCTTTGGACCAACAGATATTGCTGTGGCACCTCCATGGTGTTTGCTGCTGTGTAGGATCTTACAGTGAAATGTTGAAATGAGCTGCAGATGTAACCATGATGTGATTTTCTTTTTAGTTTTATTAGGATTTCAGTTGTTTTGGATACAAATCCCATTCATTTCCAATTATAGATTACTGTCTTCCTGCTATTTTTGTCCTCCTGTTCTCATCACTGTGTACGGCATCTGTCAACTGTTCTCTGCTGGATCTAATGGAACACAACTTGGGACAGATTTTCTCTCTTTTTTGTAATCTGTTTTACAGGGTATGCACAGGTCAAAAGTTTTTTAAAAGTCTTTCTTTATTTCTTTATTTTGTTTTTTAAAGTTGTCTTCAATCCAATTTCAGGTAGCCTTAAGAAGGTCTTTAAAAGTATTGAATCTGGCTTTCTGAACCCTGTTGTATATTCCCTCCCTCTCTCTCTCCCACTCCTCTCTTCCCCCCTCCCCAGCCTCCACGTCTCCCTCAGTGCCCAGGGTCAGACCATGGTGTCGGCGCTGGTCTTCAGCACGCTGCTGTGGCTCTCTCTCATTCTGACGCTCAGGTTCTGCCTCAAGCTGCTCCTCTCCTACCACCAGTGGATGTTCGAGCAGCACGGCCGGGTGTCCACCACCACCAAAGTCTGGGTGGTAAGGCGTGCTTTTACTAGATATCACGGCTCCCTCCTGTGGCCGCTTTGCAGAGGCTGTGTTGGATCCCCCCTTTTTAAAGGTGCTATGTGTAGCATTTTAACATTAACAAATCATTACTACATTACTTTAAGACATTAGTATAAACAAATGAGACCATCGCCTAGAAGATTGGCAGCCTCTACCGGCCTCTACACTGCATTTTACATTGTGAGTTGGATTTGATGGGAAATCTGCTGGATTGCTTTACAGCACAATACGGGAACTGTTTACTTCGCAAGCAATACACAGCTTTATTCCAGTTCCACTATTCTAAACGCATAGTTGCATATGCATGCATTGCATGTAGAATGCAAATTGGCTGTTATCAGCTCTTCTTCTTCTTGCTCTTCAAAACAAGCAGGGAAGCGGACAAGTGTGGTCTTAATTTTGATAAACGCAAAATGCTACACGTAGCACCGATAAGTGTTTGGTTTACCTTTGGGGATGCAATTTGGCCTTGGAAGCGGTCAGGTCAGTTGTGGAAAATGTTCTTGTTGTGGGTAGTAACCGAGGGTGATTTGAGGAAGAGTAAAACCAGTTATACAGTATAGTAGTTATACTTGTTATTATCTTATCAAATAGGACAGTGTTGCAAGTTTTTATATACCTGAGGCTTCTGTTAATTTTCGCAGGTTTTACTCCACATCAGCACTAAAAAATGTCACAAATCTCTCTCTCTCTCTCTCTCTGTCTCTCTGGATGAGTGTGTGATTCATCCACTCAGTCACTTCATAGTTTATTTAATGGAAGAGTTTTCCTCTTGTTTTATGAATGTCCTGCCCTCGTGTGTAGTGCTGTTTAGATTAATCTTTTGTAGTATTCAATTTCAGTGACACTAAATCACAGTATTAAATTTCATCTAATCTCTCTCTCTCGCTTTCTCTCGCACTCTCTCTCTCTCTCTCTCTCTCTCTCTCTCTCTCTCTCTCTCTCTCTCTCTCTCTCTCACTTTTAATGTGTCTAGAGAGATTGCCAGATCTATTACATCCATAGAGACAGATATTGTGGCACTCCAAGCTCTTAATGGAGCCAGAGGTTTCAAACCCTCTCTGAAATGGATGCTCCAACCAGATATTTCTTTAGCCTGGAAAAGAAAAGTGGCCAGAGCAGGATCATACATAGTCTTCGTTCAGTCACTGGTCAAGAGCTTACTAACTCCGCTGACATCCGGAGAAGGGCTGTGGATTTCTATTCTGAACTCTATGCGTGTGAGCTTGGAAAGGTGGATGAGGTGGATGAGGTGGCACAACAGTTCTATGAGGGCCTACCGCAGGTGTCTGGGGAGGCTAACAGAGAGCTGGAGCGCCCGCTGGCTCTGATGGAACTCTATACCGCACTGCAGGGGATGGCAAATGGCCGTGCACCTGGTATAGATGGCCTGCCTGTGGATTTCTTCAAGGCTTTCTGGGGAGTGTTGGGTGGTGATCTCCTGGCAGTGTTCAATAACAGTCTGGCTGGTGGGTTATTGCCAGTGAGCTGCAGGCGTGCAGTCCTCACCCTACTGCCGAAGAAGGGAGACTTGCAGGACATTAAGAACTGGAGACCAGTGGCTCTGTTGTGCATAGATTATAAGATCTTGTCTAAAGTGCTGGCTATCAGGCTAAGGAAGGTGATGGAGCAGACCATACATACGGACCAGTCCTATTGTGTCCCCGGCAGGTCAATTATGGATAATATATCTTTAATTTGTGATGTCATGGATGGCATAAATACTGGATTTATATCTATTGACCAGGAGAAGGCCTTTGACCGGGTTGAACACCGATACCTGTGGCAGACAATGGAGGCATTTGGTGTCAGCCCTGGTTATGTGGCCATGATCAAGGCGCTGTATGGGGGCATTGAAAGTGTACTGAAGGTACTGTTTTGCTATAGAGCCTTTCTTGTGTCAAATAAGGACTAGGCTGCAGGGACTTATGGTGGCACCAGGGCTAGATAGGGTCTGTCTTTCAGCTTATGCAGACAACGTGCTTATCATGGTAGACAGTCAGAGGGATGTGGAAACACTGAGTCATATTGTGAGGCTTTTGGGGGTGATTTCTTCAGCAAGGGTGAATTGGACAAAGAGTGAAGCTCTAATAATGGGGGCCTGGGTGGATGGTGAGCCAGTGCTACCAGGTGGGCTAAAGTGGAACAGGAATGGTTTCAAGTACCTGGGGGTACACATGGGGAACGACAGGGTGATGCAGAGGAACTGGGAGGGTGTTCTTGAGGTCATCCGGGGTCGTTTACAGAGGTGGAAGTGGCTACTGCCACGCCTCTCGTATAGAGGGCGGGCCCTCATTGTGAACCGCCTGGTAGCCTCAGGACTGTGGCACAGACTAACAGTTTTAGAGCCACCTGCTGGCCTGTTAGCTAAGATCCAGGCTATCCTGGTTGATTTTTTCTGGGGAGGTTATCATTGGGTTCCACAGAGTGTCTTGTTCTTACCAAAGGAGGAGGGTGGCCAAGGGTTGGTACATTTGGCCAGTAGAACAGCAGTTTTTAGACTTCAGTGGCTCCAGAAACTACTGTATGCACAAGGTAGGGCTGTATGGAGGCAGGTTGCTGAGGCACTTTTAAAACAGGTGGGAGGACTGGGTCTAGGTTTCTCAGTTTTTTTTGTTAATCCTAAAACACTGTCACTCAATGATGTTCCACCGTTTAACAGAGGTCTGCTAAGAGTATGGGGGCAGATGAATGTGCTGAGAGCAGCGCCACCCAGTTCTGTGAAGTGGCTTCTGGAGGAGCCGCTGGTGTATGGGGCACGGCTGGACATTACTACAGCAGCTACTCCTGGACTATCAGAGACATTAAAATCAGCTAAGGTTGTTACCCTAGGGCACCTGATCGGGCTGGCAGGGAACAACCTTGATGAGGCCGGGGAGTTGGCTGAGCGGCTGGGCATGAGATCTACGCGAGTGGCTGGTCAGATGCTTGGACGATACAGGAGTGCCTTGACTACAGAGGACTGGAAGCTGCTGCAGGAGGGGGACAGAGGGGATGCGGGGATTGGGGTACTGTTGGGACCCTCCACCATGGAGGGAGCGGATGGGGCTGCTCTAGACTCTATAGGAGTCAAGAGGCTGTCTAGACTTTGTGTAAAAACTTTTAACAGAGACAGGCTGGGCAGTAGAGCCGACACCCCGTGGAGGGCCAGCCTGGGGGTGGGGTTGGAGGTGAAGCCTGCATGGACTACCCTGTATAAGAGGCCCTTGCCTAAATACGCTGGGGATTTACAGTGGAGAGTACTACATGGGATACTGCCAGTCAATGCCTTTGTCTCTCTAGTGAACTCTAATGTGGGCAGTGGCTGCCCTTTCTGTGGGGGGAGAGAAACAATATTTCACTGCTTCAGAGACTGACAGGCTCAGACCTTTGTTCAACGTGCTTAGCTCTTTGGTCAATGCACTTGGGGCAGTTTATACAATTTCTGGCTTTATTTTTGGTTTTCAGTGCAGTAAGAGTAAACAAAGGATGGGGTGTATCATTAATTTCTTGCTGGGGCAGGCAAAAATGGCTGTGTACCTTAGTAGGAAGAGGAAGGTAGATGCTGGGGTAACAGTAGAAGTTTTAGACTTGTACAAGGCTTTAGTTAGGGCAAGAGTATCAATAGATTATGAATACTACAGAAGAATGCAAGATTTAGGAGTGTTTCATAGTAAGTGGTGTCTGGAGGAAGCGGTGTGCAGTCTGGAGGGAGGAGAGTTAGTTTTTACCAGGGAGTTGAGATGAGGTGCGGATAACATTGTGTCGGCGTTTTTGGTTTGTGAATGTCTTGTTTGCTTTGTTTTTGTTTTGCTGACTGAGGGGTTGGATGTTTGTACATTGTCTAATAAAGGTCTTGTTAAAACTCAAAACTCTCTCTCTCTCTCTCTCTCTCTTTCATCAGACTCTGTTGAGGTTGTTGTCAGGCAGGAAGCCTCTGCTGTACAGCTACCAGACCTCTCTACCTCACCTGCCTGTCCCTCCCATTAAAGACACACTGACCAGGGTGAGCATACACACACACACACACATGTACACGAGGATGCTTGCACGCTTAAGACACAAATGTGACCCACTCATCTTCAGTTTTCGTCACATATGATGTTAGTGTTGATCTAATACAGGAATGAAAAAGCAGAACAGAAATTCCCAACATAATTCCATAAACCACTAAATCAGATTTAGAAACTTTTCGATGAGTAGTGAGTATATGTCTTAACCTCTCTCCCGCTTATTCTCTCTCTCTCTCTCTCTCTCTCTCTCTCTCTCTCTCTCTCTCTCTCTCTCTCTCTCTCTCTCTCTCTCTCTCTCTCTCTCTCAGTATCTGGAGTCAGTGCGCCCGTTGCTGACTGATCCAGGGTTTGAGCGGATGACTGAACTGACCAATCAGTTTGAGTCTAGTCTGGGGAACCGCCTCCAACGCTACCTCAAACTTAAAGCTCTGTGGGCCACCAACTACGTAAGTGTAGTCATGCACACACACACACACACACTTGTCCACTTAAGAGGGCATTCTGTTGCATTACATTCATTCCCTAACCTCTATCTGTAACCTTAAAGAGATAGCTTGACATCTTAAAGTAATAATCCGCAACATTTTTATATAAATAAATGTCCGCGCCCTGAGCATTTTCCACTGTATAAAAACTAATATCATTAGGATTCAGTAACTAATAATGAATCTCATATTGTTTTTGTTCCAGGTGAGTGACTGGTGGGAGGAGTATATCTACCTCAGGAGCCGAGGTCCCATCATGGTCAACAGTAACTACTATGGCATGGTAACCACACATCTTTTCACAGTTTCACTGCTTAGAAAAACCTCAGACAGCCAATCTAAAATTTTCTGAAATATCCAAATCCACCCAAAAAATGCCACGCAAAATGTGTCATATCTGTTCATAGCATAAAGAATTTTGAAAAAGTTTTTGTCTGAATTTGAGGTTTCAGTGTTTCTTTATCACACCCAGTTTGGATTTCTTTTCTTTTCTCTTTTTTTTTAAAATAATTTGCAGAAATGAACCAAAACCTAAATCTTAGATGTTCAACTACCACTGTTTTCCTGTTTTCCCCTGCTAGCAGTGTCCTTCCTCTGTCCTTCCGCCTTCAAAACGCTAAAAGCAGAGATCTAGAGAGTCTTTCCGTGTTTGTAATTATACTGAGACAAAAAGACACAGGTGTAAGTCTGTACCTCGTTTCCTCACAGTGTATCATGTGCGTTGTTCTTGTTGTAATTGTTGGTATGTATAACCCTACTGACCCTCCTGACCCCCCTCCAGGACTTCCTGTACGTAACACCGACCCCGGTGCAGGCGGCCAGGGCAGGAAACACCATCACCGCTCTGCTGCTCTACCGCCGCAAGGTCAACCGGGAGGAACTCAAACCGGTAAGACCACATCGCTGTCGGGTTGACGGGTTAATGGGTTAATGGGTTGGGGCGGGGGGCACTTGTCTATGGGTGTGTCTATAGGTGGATGGTTGGGTTTCTGTGGGTGTGTTGGCAAAGGAGTGTGTGTGGGTGTCTAGAAAGACCTGTGTGTGTGTGTGTGTGTGTGTGTGGGAGTGTGTGTGTGTGTGGTTTAAGATAAAAGGACTCTTCAGTGACAGGGAAAGTGGGTCATGGCAGCAGTAGCAAATAATAATAGGATACAGCAAAGAAAACAGAATATAAATAGGAATATAAAGTTATATAAACATACACAACTGGCAATTAGGATGTGCAAAATAACAGCAACAAATTTTACATAGACCAAGAAAGAATGAATGCAGAATATGTACGATATGAAAATTACCAAAAATATGAAATATATGTAGTATGAAATAAGTCGAAGCATGATAAAAATATCAGTATATGCAGGATGTGGGAATATGAAAAAAAATGGAATTTATTTCAAATATACATAATGTACAAAATGTGCATCGTATTCACATAAACAGGTAAAAAACTATACCTTGTCATTGCGATTCAGATAACATAGGGTTATAGAGGAACGTGTGTATGATTAAGAGCGCATATTTCTCTTGCTCTGCTCCTGTGTGTTGTAGTCTATTATTTTTTTCATGTTGTATTCTATATTCATTTTAATGGTCTACGGTTTCATATTAGCTGAACTTCTGCAAAGAGCTGTAGAGCAGTGATGGAAAGAGAATGTCGTAGAATGTCGTAGAATGTGTCCTGTAATCAAGTACTGTTAAGAAGCGAGTAAGTAAAAGTACTGGTGTAAAATTCTACTTGTAAAAGTTACTGAGTTACTTTTTAGAAAACAGAACATTATTAGCAGTGATCTTTTCCATGCAGTTCTAAAAGGACGAGAGGACAGAGTTCAAGCTAGTTTCTTTTATTTGGAAAAATTTGAAATTACACAATAAAGTGTACAAAGTGAAGCCAGATTACTCTTCTCTTCTTTGCTGACTGACTTTTCACTACGAATGCCTCCACAATTGGCCAAGTTATGCTTGTGCTAATGGAGAAGCTACAAAATCTGTCCTCTGTAATAGAATGTGATTTAAAATGTAGTGAAGTACAGTACTTCAATAAAAACATACTTAAGTAAAAAATAAAATTACCGACTTCAGCAAATACTCAAAAAAGTACAAGTACACAAAAAGCTACCCAATTACAGTAACGTGGGTAAATGTAATTACTTCCACCCTTGCAATTGTCTCTAACACCAGACATACACAATAGGTTTAGCCATCGAAATTCTTGCTCGGTCACATCTTGCAAACAGTCAGTATGGGTGGCCTCAGTGGGAAATTAAACCCTGCTGCTGTATTAACTACAAACCATCACTTTTTAGTCTTTAGTCTTTAGTCATGCAGCAATTCAGAGACACATTTTTGGTATTTCCTGAACTTCACAAACGTCGTTTAGCAATCTCCGTGAACAAACACCTCACTTGAACCCGCTGTTTTGAGTTGTGGGGCTGTGAACTCGTGTCCGGAGGCAGCAGGGTAAACTTCGGGGGGATTTTAAGGCCACAGTTGTGTAGATGTTGTGTAAGCTTCCATTAGAAGTCAAGCTGTTTTGCTGCCTTGGAGGATCTGACAAGTCTGACCTGCTCCTAGGTTAAACACACACACACACACACACACACACACACACACACACAGCATCTAACACATGCCATTTAGTGGACGCTTTTATCAAGAGCCGTTTATGGTACGAAGAGTACATACACTTTTAGCAAGGCTGGCCCTCTAATATATAGCACCATGGTGTACGCATTTAGCCATACAGGACACACACACACACACACACAGGGGATTTATTCACACACACACACACACACACACACAGCCAGACTCTACCCCAAGAGAAAGTGTCAGACACTGTCCAGTGAGTGTCAGTGTTTCTGTTTAATGCAACCCGTGTTTGTGAGGAAAAATAGATAAACCAAATCAAAAGTAACCATTAAAAATACAGCTCATATAGGATTATACATTCATACAATATTCCTCATCCAGCAATGGCCCGTTCTGTTAATGTGTGACAACAATTAACAGACTTTATAGCCAATGTTACACATCAGGAACATAGTTGAACTGTGGGTAAATTGTACTTTCTCTCTTGCTCTTGCTCTCTCTCTCTCTCTCTCTCTCTCTGTCTCTCTCTCTCTCTCTCTCTCTCTCTCTCAATTCAATTCAATTCAATTCAATATGCTTTATTGGCTTGAATGTCAGATGAGCAATATTGCCAAAGCGTCAAGGATAATACAATTCAATAATGAGATGGAAAAAACAAAAAAAAAATACAATTCATTAAATAAAATAAAGTAAATAAATAAAAACAACAAGAAAATGGCAGAAAACAGTAAACACATGTTTGTGTGTGTGTGTGTGTGTGTGTGCGCGTGTGTATGCATGTGTGTGTGTATGTGTGCTTGTGTGTGTGTGTTTGTGAAAGATTGTTTGATGACTGAAGATTGGCCAGGCCGATCTAACTTTCCAATTAGTCCTTAGACCACTCTGTATATATGTGTGTGTGTGTGTGTGTGTGTGTGTGTATCATAGGTCTACTGTATATAAAAGCAATTAATGTTTGTTTAGGATGTTTGTTTGTTAACAGAAATATATTAATAATAAAAAAAATTAAAAAAAATCATAAGTGTCAAATGTAAAAAAAAAAAAAGAAGTGAAATCAAAAGGCAGTGTGAGCTCTCTCTCTGTGTCTCTCTCTCTCTCTCTCTCTCTCTCTCTCTCAGAGTCGTGTTCCAGGTACTGTCATCCCTCTGTGCGCTGCTCAATGTGAGAGGATGTTCAACACAACACGCACACCAGGAACTGAGACTGGTAACTCACACACACACACACACACACACACACACACACACACACACCATACACACACATACATATAGCTGCACACACCTTTTACTTCCAAATCTATCCTTCGGTTTATTGTTTACCACTATGTCCCCTTTAACTGACCCCCCTTATCTAGTCCTCCTGGTGTCCACACATAGCATCACATTACATAAAAGAAAGGAAATATGATAGGAAAGGAAAACAAAAAGGGAAAACAATACAGAAAGGTACAAACAATTAGGCTGCAACAAGAACTAAAGCTGGCACTGAACCTACTATTGTTCAGTGTGTTATCTATATAAAAGTGAATGTATCATAAGATTCCTTTTGAATTATATATGGTATAATAAAACATACCTACCAGTATTACTGTTATAGAAAAAATACTTAATCCAGTGGTTAATACAAATCAAATCTCTCTCTCTCTCTCTCTCTCTCTCTCTCTCTCTCTCTCTCTCTCTCTCTCCCCCTCTAGACGTGCTGCAGCACTGGCAGGACAGCGAGTTTGTGGCGGTATACCACAGGGGGCGCTATTTCAAGCTGTGGGTGTACCGGGCCGGCCGGCTGCTGTGTCCCAGGGAGATCGAGTACCAGATCCAGAGGATCCTGGACGACCCTTCACCCCCGCTGCCCGGAGAGGAGAAACTGGGGGCTCTCACTGCTGGAGACAGGTAGGGACTGATTGACTGACTGACTGATTGGTTCGTTGAATGACTCACTGACTGGCTGACTACAGTAATCTAATGTTGTGTGGATTCTCCGGACTACAGGATGTCTTTCCTTTTCTTCAGCACCTCTTCTCTGCCCACATATAAAATTGATATATATAATTTTTGCGCCCGATGAGGTACAGTAAGAGTGTGTTTAAAGCCTAATAAAGGCTAATTTCCTGCACCAGTCCTTTGATGCACAGCAAAATCATCAGTGTTTCTAGAAGTCCACACCAATTAGAGTTAATTTAACACTTCAGGTAGTTTGAATGGAGTAATATCAGCTCTATGAGAGGAAAAACAATCAACACTACAGTCAGCTCCAGCTAATTGTCAATGAAAGATCAACACTTATTAACACTGGGAAATGTTGCTGCGTGGTCATTGGAGGGATGAGGATGTAAGGAGGGAGGTGTGTGTTGTGTGTGTGTGTGTGTGTGTGTGTGTGTGTGTGTGTGCGCCCATCAACCGATCTGCGCAGTACATGTGCAGGACAGTAGAGACACAAGCTGCCGCATCATAGCTGATCACTAGGTGGCACCAGAGTAGATTGCCTAAAAGCGGAGTCATGTCATTTACGTTTTGCCTTTACATTTCAGGGCATTCAGCCGATGCTCTCATCCACAGTCACTCACAAGCCTCAGTTCCTAGGTCGCTAACAAATGATAAGGAGGTCACGTTGTAGCACCAAGACAGCAGAGTGCCAGTGAGTGCCAGGAAATTCAGACAATCGCAGGAAAGCATTTGAACGTCCGTTTAGTATGCTTTTCTCATTCCTCATTTGACACAGTCAGAATGGTCTTAGAGAGTTGAGTACACCCCACCCTTCTGGCACTCCGCGCAGGTTAAAACAAGCGCTAAGACGCGTTTGAAGACTTTTTGACCCAAGCTGATGTGTGTATTCCAGTTGGATTCCAGCCAAAACAAGCAAAGAGTAATTTTAGGTAGTGCAGTGTGAGTCCAATAAGATTTACATTCCACTTCACCAGCCACTTGTATCAGACTGTGGATATATGAGTCAAGTCAGGTCAAGTTTATTTATATAGAGCATTTCATACACACGGCAACACGATGTGCTTTCCATTTAAAAATAAAACCTAAATACAAAAATATACATAAACTATGTAATTGAAGTGAATTAGTGGGAGAGTTTCTTTAGTGTGAGGGTAAGCCGGTTTCCTTGTGTGTGTGTGTGTGTGTGTGTGTGTGTGTGTGTGTGTGTGTGTGTGTGTGTGTGTGTGTGTGTGTGTGTGTGTGTGCGTGCGTGTGTGCGTGTGTGTGTGTTCTCCCAGTGTTCTGCCCGTCCGCATCTGTCCTTCTCTGCAGGATTCAACACTTCACTGCAAGATGGGCTGCGACAAATTTACAAATTGTTTCACTTTCATTTGAACACAAGGTCTCAACACAGTTCAACTCAATGGAGATCCCTGTGGAAACAGAGTAAAAATCAATAACTGCGCCGCCCTTATGATGACAGTAAAGCCCTCTTATTATATTATTGCTTCCCCCAATGTCCACCCACATTATAAATACACACTCAGTGTTTAAATTACTGACAGTCATGTACACTAGCAGTAAATGCATTACAGAATAAGAGAGCAAGTTCAGAATCAGTCCAGTCCTGCGGCTCACTTCATCCAAAAAGTCCTACTCTTGTAAATATGTGTTTCAAATAGCATAAATCCATAAAAATAAAGTTTTTAACGGCAGACAGTGGAGAGAGATGGAAAGGAGAAGTGAAGAAGAAAGAATGTTTTAGGTTGAAGAATGAGGAATAGGGATAGAAAGGAAGAGTGAACTCTCTCTCTCTCTGGTTTCAAGAAATGAATGAGTGATATGTTTCTGTAAGGTGTGGCGTTGTGATGAAAGGAGACGTTAAAACGTGAGAAGGAGAACAGAAACCAGGAGAAGGAAATTGTGTGTGCGTGTGTGTGTGTATGTGGTTTATGTAATTGTGCGTACAAGTGTGTTTAATTACATGTCTTTCAGCAAGCTTTTAGACTGTGCTTGTCTTGGCGCCCTGCAAGAACGCATAACCACTACGCTCATACACACACAAACACATACACAACTAGCTCTCTTGCTCCATCTCACACCCACACACATTATTGAACCATTACCCCAGGGGAAATCAGTTTTATTGTCAGACAGGGTGTGTGTGTGTGCACATGCATACGTACGTACACACACTTCCATTCCTTTCTCTGACTGTCAGTGTGTTTATTCTATCTTTTGTCAGTTAAATGTCAGTCAGCTTTTTGTCTACAAGTGGAAAGTCTTTATTCTTGTTTAGGGCCTTTAGCATTAATCTGTTAAATATTGACAGACACGCACACACACACACACACACATATTTTGTAAGCCACTGAAGATTTGGCCACTGATACAGTAGTAGAACCTCCCATCGCTATGAAGCCTAATCAGTAGAGTAACACAGTGGTATGGTTTTACACTTAGTTTAATGTCAGTTAATAACGTATAAGCATATAATTCTGGACTTAAATACATATTGGAGAACCAATTGGATTGGTGGAGGTAAAGCCAAAGTCAGTGTCTTTTTCCTTAGTCAAGGTTAGGGTCACCTGTGTGAACGTGGATGTGCGTTCCTTCAGTGACTTTTGCTTAGTAGAAGAAGACGATGTAATAAATGATCAACCTATTTTGTGAAAACGTTAACATCATAGTTTAGAAAGGGGAGTCTATAGCTGGGTTTCCATCCACGTATTTTTATGCAAATTATGATCTGAATGGAAACACATTTCCTTAATATGACAAATACATTTTTCCACCTGCCTTTTTTTTTCTGGTTTGATCACAAATCTTTTATTGTCAAACACGAGCAGAACCAGAGCATCTGTACAAAAAGACTGCTGTTCCAGATAGCACAGCTCCCTCCCTCCCCAGGTCAGGCCCAGCAGCTGGGGGTCTTGGCAGATGGAGATGCAGGGGAAGCTGGAGATCCAACGAGCTTACGAACATGCTTACAGGCCGAGCTTGGTCCTCCTCCAGTGTCTCCTCTTGGAGTTGTACCTGATCTTGTTACCAGTCTTCATTCTGATCCACTGAGGGATGGACCTGTTCTGCTTCTGCTTCTTGGCGATGAAGCGCTTGATCCTGAAAGTCTTGTGGGATGACATTTTGTCCACAGTCCTTTCCCCACTATGGCGGCGGTCAAAGAGCGTGGAGACGTTTTTTTGTTAATAAACAAGTGATGTGATAAATAGTGACGGAAACACATTCATCAAATCAAGTGGTGTGGCTCAATCTCATGGCACCACAGTGGAAAAGTGGCTTTGGACACACTGAAATGCTGTTTGCAAAATATCTGAATAAATAAATGGCACCCGTCGCGGTTTTCTGCCAATGCATTTCTTTGTTCCTCCAGATAAAAGCGTGACACTTGGCGAACATTCGCTGACGCCAGAGAACAATGACAGCTCGCCCAATACTAAATTCTTGAAAGACTCAATTTATAAACCACTATCTTTCTCACGACATTTCAAAAGTTCAATCACAATTTCTCTTGCCAGTTGGATAGTGACATAGCTTTTGAGAAATGGCAGACCAGACGTTGCCACCGGCTCCATGTTGAAGCAAAGCCTGTTGAATGTGGGACGCTCCCAGGCTTCAGGGTCTCATGAGTGTTTTCCCGAAAATAACTAACTAGAAAGTCCCGCCAAACATCTGCATATTCCACTTTTGAACTCTGGCCTCTTCTAAATGTGGGGACATTAATAAATCACTTGCTTCTGTATAGGCATCTGGCATGTGTAATTTGTGTGGACTGGATTTTTGTTAATATCTGGACATTTATAAAGCCTTAGAGTGTGTGTGTGTGTGTGTGTATGTGTCACCCCTCCCAGGATTCCTTGGTGTCAGATGAGGAAGCAGCACTTCAGCTCCGGGGTCAACAAGCGATCGCTGGACGCCATCGAGAGGGCGGCCTTCTTCGTCACCCTGGACGACGAGGAGCAAGGCATGATGGGGGAGGACCCAGTGGGAAACCTGGACCGCTATGCCAAGTCCCTGCTCCATGGGAAATGCTACGACAGGTGAGAAGAAGACGAGAGAGAGAGAGAGATCTATACCAAAAAGTAAAGGGGCTTCTAGCACATAAACAAAGCAGATTCTGAGAAGATAGAAAAAATACTAGTCCTGATTCTGCCAAAAAAAAAAAACGAGTCTCTCAAGTTTTTTTCAGCATTTTATCTAGTGAGGAACCCTAAGGTGCTTTCTGGCTCCTTTTGAATCTTGGAGAACCCCCTGATGAACCCAAGAGTGTATACAAAAATTAGGGACACTTTTCCAATATTGAGTTGTACGTCCTTTGAGACGATCCATGTCTCAGTTGTCTCAAAGCTTAAAAGTTCACCTTTAGCCTGTCTCCTCCCCTTCATCTACATCTCTCCTTTATGACTGAAGCAGATGTTATAGGCAGTTACGTTCCCTTACCTCCCTGATACCTACAAAATGTTCTTTCATCCATCAAATGGATTATGTCAAAGCATTGTGCTTTTCTTGATCTTGAGAGCTCATAACTCAAAAGTAAAAAAAACGTAAAAAAAAAAAAAAGATCTCAGAAAATTTTAGCAAACTGTCTGCAGAATGAACACAAAAGTATATTAAGACAGGATCCCACTTTAATCATAATGTGGCATTAGGGGTCACTGCAAAGACGGGGTAAAGAGAAGTAGTGAGAGGAAGAGGAGAGATAAAGTGAAACATTCAGCCGCTCTGCATCAGCCAACACACAATTTATTCGACCCCGTCTGCTTATCTGCCTGCCTGTCTGCCTACCTGTCTGTCTGCTTATCTGTCTGTCTTTCTGCCTATCTGCCTATCTGTCTGCCTATCTGTCTGTCTTTCTGCCTATCTGTCTGTCTTTCTGCCTATCTGTCTGCCTATCTGTCTGCCTATCTGTCTGTCTTTCTGCCCATCTGTCTGTCTCAGTCTGATGCAGTTTGACCCACACATGGGAGACATCAGGGATCTCTTCACTTCAGCTTTCATCTTTCATATATAAACCAAATAAACAAGGCAAGATTGAACGTGTCTTTTCCCTCAGAGCCAATCAACAATAAATACACCCACACCATGTTTTGACCTATAATTGTAGAAAGAAAAGCCAGCACTCAGAATGTCCTTTTGTCCTTTAATTAAATGGGCAGCTATAGAGCACAAATGACGGACGTGTTTCAGCAATAAGCCATCATCAGCGTTGTGTTGCTCAAAGCTGAAGTGACACTTTTTTTTTTTTATATTAAGAGTTTTATTGTACATTTTCATCATTATTCAAAACACGCAATGGACAAGGTAATACGAAAGACAACACTGCATAACAAAACAGAAATAAAGATAACATGGGGGGGGGGGGGGGGGGATGCAAGGGTGACACCCAGAGCCCGCAACAACATTCGACAGGCTTTTCTTTCTACACATTCTTTATACAAGCCTTCTCAAGCAGAGGCAGGTACCTGAGATATAGAAAGTGGTCACATAATAAGCAAGGGTTTTACTACAGGCCACACAAAGCAAGAGAAAAAACAAACAAACAAACAAACAAACAAAGGAGAGTACTTAACAAGTCTTAATTGCTAGGGCGAGTGTAATCAGTTACTATTTACTATATGGTCAAACAAGGAACTTGCGGACAGTGTCCCAGTGGTCCTCCAGGCCCTTGTCAAAGTCTTTTAACAGGCAGGCTGCCCGTTCCATATTCAGCAAGTCCAGGTATTCCTCCAGCCACGAATCCCTAGAGAAGCAGGCTGGCTTACGTTCCTTCCAGTTTAAAAGAATTAGTCTTTTAGTAGACAAGCAACCCAGTGTCTAGAGCCGGTCAACAGTGACTCCAACACTAGGTTTTAGGCCCAGCAGGCATGCTATGGGACATAGAGGGAAATTAACATTAAAAAACTCTGACATTAGGGATGTGACTTCTAACCAGAGTGTTTTAACAGCTGGGCAGTCCCAAAGCAGGTGGAGTAATGAACCTTGACTGCCACAATTGTGCCAGCATAAACCTTGGTATTTGTCGTCCATCTTGGATAATCTAACAGGGGTAATATATGCTCTGCTCAGAATCTTGTATTGTATAATCCTAAATCTCACACATTTAGAAGAGCTCAAAGCTGACCTCCAAATTGTATTCCACTGAGAAGCAGTCAAGGATATATTAAGGTCATGCTCCCAAGCCAGCTGAACAGAAGAATATGCATTAGGGGCAGCCCTAAACATTAAGCTATAAATATTTGAGACCACACCTCTTGACGAGGTTGCCTTCTTAAAAAGCTGATCCCACTCCGAGCATGAGGCAGGCACAGCTCCCTCTTTACATTTCCTATTTATAACAGACGATAGTTGTGCATATGTTAAAAAGAAAGAATCTAAAAGGCCAAACTGATTTTTAAGTTGTTGAAATGGTAAGATTTTATCGCTAAAGATCTGTCCGACTGTTGTAATGCCAAGCCTCTGCCAAGTTTTGTTACTTAAGGTACATCCTCCAGCTGAAAGGATGGGGTTACACCAGATGGGACAGGATGGAAGAGAAAGCCCCTCGATGCTAAATCTCCTGTGTAGCTGCTTCACAATAGAGCATGAAAACCTAATAATAGTGTTGTCCAATAGAGGTGGTGGTCTTGGACAGTACCACAATGATGCCAAGGATATTTTATTATTTCCAGATATGATGCGCTTCTCCAGCCATTCCCAGCTGCCTACCAGAGAGTCGGGCTTGTAAGCCCAAGTCAATGGATACTTTGCATTGTATGAAAGATAATACTGAAATACATCTGGGACTCCTAGACCACCCCTGGATCTGGGTATAATTAAATTCTTGTAAGCGATTCTGGGCTTTTTATTATTCCAAAGGAATCGAATAAAAAGGGATTTGATGTCTCTGAACCAGCTTTGAGGAAATTTAAGAGGAATAGATGCAATGATATGAGTAAGTCTTGGTAGAACATTCATTTTCAATATTTCTGCTCTACCCCATAGAGACAGTGGTAAGGCTATCCATCTGTTGATGTCATCCTTGATGGACTGGAGGATGCCAGGGCCATTAAGGCTGAAGATTTTAATAATAGGAGATATGATGTTGATTCCCAAATACTTCATTCCATTTGTTTTCCAAATAAAAGGGGTGCCCATTAGATCAGATTTAAATGAGTGAGAGTTAAGTGGCATTGCCTCACTCTTGTTCC
This sequence comes from Centroberyx gerrardi, assembly GCF_048128805.1. Taxonomy (NCBI): domain Eukaryota; kingdom Metazoa; phylum Chordata; class Actinopteri; order Beryciformes; family Berycidae; genus Centroberyx; species Centroberyx gerrardi. The sequence goes on along the minus strand of NC_136003.1, from coordinate 6,605,284 downwards.
AATTGATCTTGTATCCAGAAAAACTGCCAAATAAATTAACCAAATTAAGAACTGCAGGTATAGAGGATGCTGGCTTGCTTAAGGTGAGCAAAATATCATCAGCATACATATTCAATTTAAAATCGTGTCCATGGAAGTTCACACCGTGTATGTCACCACTAGAACGGATTGCACATGCTAATGGTTCGAGGGCGACGATGAAGAGTAGGGGGCTGACTGGACAACCCTGCCTAACGCCTCGTTGTATAGAGAAGGGTTTTGAGACTAATCCATTAGTTCTAACAGAGGAAAATGGGGCACTGTAAAGAGCTTTTACCCAGCTAATGAACTTGGGACCAAAACCAAATTTTTTAAACGTATAAAATAAATAGGGCCATTCTATCTGGTCAAAGGCTTTTTCAGCATCTAATGATGCTGCAATGACTGGAGACTTACTGGAACTAGCTTCCAGCATAATCTGGAAAACCCTCCGCATATTATTTGAGGACAGACGACCTGGGATGAAACCTACTTGGTCTAGATGCACTATAGATGGGACTACCTTCTCCAAACGGAGTGCCAGGATCTTAGCCAGGATCTTATAATCACAATTTAACAAACTTAAAGGACGGTAGTTACCCATCAGAACTGGATCTTTACCTGGTTTTGGCAACAAAGAGATAATGGCCCTGCACATAGAGGGAGGCATGGATTCAGATTCCAATATTTCATTAAATAACAACAGTAAGTATGGAGAAAGCTGCTCTTTAAAACACTTGTAGAATTCGATTCCCAGGCCGTCGTCCCCTGGAGTTTTTCCCGAAGCCATCTTCATGATTGCAATCTCAATCTCAGCCCGTGTAACAGGTGCATCAAGCACATCCCTATCAACCGAACTGACTCTAGGAAGGCTAAAGCCTTCAAAGAAACTGTCCAATTCAGCTTCATTTGCATTATTTACTGTACCATAGAGTTTGGAGTAATAATTTTTAAAAGATTGATTAATTATAGCTGCGTCACATTGTAACATACCATTCTCGTCTCTAATTGCTGGAATTGTCTGTCTATTTTCTATTTGCTTTAATCTATGAGCTAGCATCCTCCCTGCCTTGTCTCCAGTTTCAAAATACAATCTGCGCAGACGGAAAAGAGCAAATGCTGTCTCCTCATGTATGAGCCTCTGCAAGTCTGCCCTAGTGGTGAGGAGTGAGTTCCTCAGATCTAAGTTGGATGGATCCAGCATGTGCTGCTCCTCTAATCTCTTGAGTTTAATGTTTAATTCAGATTTTACCTCACCACGCTTTCTTTTCTCCGCTGAGGAGAAGCTGATAAACCAGCCCCTGCAGGTAGCCTTGAAGGCCTCCCAGACTGTAGCCACACATAATACAGAATTTAAATTTAACACAAAAAATTCACAAAATTTGATTTCTTATGAGAGAGATAAATTTATCATTTTTAAGAAGTGATGTATTGAGTCGCCACTGTCTAGATTTGCAGGGGTTGGCCAAGGGGAAAAATGTGACAGAAACTGCAGCGTGGTCACTTACAACAATGCTATTCATCTTGATCTCAAGAACATTTTGAACCAAGTTTGACGACATCATAATGTAATCTATTCTAGAGTAGGAGTTATGTGCCCCAGAATAAAAAGAGTACTCTCGAGCATCTGGATTGACCAAGCGCCACACATCTGTTACAGCAAGCTGAGATTGAAACTCCCTCATGGCCATGGATATCTGTTTGTCTGAGGGGAGGGGGGGACTGGATCGATCCAATACAGGGTCACAAACAGAATTAAAATCTCCACCTATAATGAGAGGACCTTCCATAGACTGAGATATCATTGGGCACAGAGAGGCAAAAAACTTAGACTGTAGCGTATTTGGAGCATACAAGTTCACAAGTGTCAGCTTTTCATTTTGTAAGCAGCCCGAAACAATTACATATCTTCCATCATGGTCATAGTGTACACTGGAGGGTTTAAAAGGCATATTTTTAGAAATTAGGATACTAACACCTCTGCTTCCTTTACCACCAGGAGAGGAGAATACCTGCCCTACCCATCTCTGTCTTAGCTTTTTAGATTCTGTAGAGTTCAGATGGGTCTCCTGCAGCATGGCAATATCACAATTAAGAGATTTTAAATACACCAGTATCTTATATCTTTTGATTGGATTCTGAATGCCGTTTACATTCAGACTAACCAAAGTAATTCTATTCAATCGTGTATCCATCCAATAAGAACCACAATGTATGGATCAAGATGCTGATAGTACAGCGCGCCCCCGGGGAGCGCCCCAGCACATGGCACGCGCCGGCCCCACAAGTAACCACTGAGGCCGATGCCAGACAGGTGATAAGGCGCCACCCGGGGCACGTGGTCCCAGAGCCCGCTGCAGGAGTAGGCATATGAAAATGGGCTCAGAGAGGGTGTCACCCTTGCATCAGGGGAAGGAGGGGGAAACATATAAACACTATTTAACCAAGGGTGAAAAAAGTTAAAGAACAAAGACAGAAACATAAACACAACGGCCAACTGGCCTAATCTGGCAAAAAAGCCAGTTACTGGGATAGAAATTCCCATATCCGCGATGATGCGGCGAAAACACAACTAGAACCCGGCTTCCCCTAGTTATATGAATCCAGTAAAACTCTAGTGAGATTCCCCTCAATGACTATAAAGTAACCATAAATTGTCTCCCTGTATAGGCAATTTAAAATGTCAATTTATATTAATGCAAGGCATTGTAGCTATAGGGAGTGCGCAAAAAAAAATAAAAATAATAATAATAATAAAAAATAAACAAAAATAGAGCCGGTAAGGCATAAGTAAGAGCTGTTTTCAATATCCAACCTGTGGCAGTGTGTTAGGTGCTCTGCAACACCGCGGAGACAGCCTTCTCCATGTCAGTCAGAAAAACTTTGGGAGGTGCTTTTTCAGGTCCTTTTCTGCATCCTTCGGCGAGGTGTAGGTGAGCTTCTCCCCGTTGATGGTAACGATGAGGGTCCCTGGGTAAACGATACTGAACCGTACCCCAGCTTTGTGAAGCAGCTTCTTCACGTTGTTGTATTGGGCGCGTCTCCTCGACTCCTCTGCAGAAAAATCCTGATATACTGAGAAGCGCTGACCATCCCAGGCTAGCTGTTTTTTAGTGGCTGCTCTGATGATGTCTTGCTTGTCTCTCCACCGCAGTAGACGTAGGATGATGGGACAGGGTGGCTGATCAGGATTTGGCATTGGTCTCAGTGTGCGATGTGCACGATCTATCTCTGGGGGCGGCTGGTCGCTTGGTCGGTCTAGTATGTAGCAAAGGATCTTGTCCAACACAGTATAGATATCACCCGCCTCAGTACCTTCTTTCAGCCCCACAAGCCTTAAGTTGTTACGGCGGCTTCTGTTCTCCATGTCATCCATTTTATGCTGTAAAGTCTGGATCTGCTTGGTAGTTTGGGATAGCTCAGTGGTGGAGCTCTCTACCTTGTCCTCCAGCTCCCCAATTCGGCGTTCCGCGTTGCCTAATCTGTTAAGCATAGCTCTAGTATCTTTATTGAGCCTGGTGATTGACTCAGCCATGCTGTCCATTTTCGTACCAAAATCTTCTCTGATTTGTTTGAGCTGTGAAGCAATGTTTCTGGCCCCTTTAGGAGTGTCTGCCAACTCGTCCTCGTCCACCTGTTGTTGCTCGGTGGTATAGGCCAATTTGGGCGTACGGATCGCCATGTTACCAGCTAAACCAAACACGTTTGAGTCTATTTTCTTCTTACTGCTTCTGGTAATTCGGTTGGTTTTAGTCATTCCCGAGAGTTTTAACAATATGTTATCAAAGTCCGACAATTAAGTCTGTGTCCACTGGGTACATTTAGAGCAAATCATGAAATGCGGGGAGCCGATTTGGCGTCTAGCGTGCCATCTTCGCCTGTCACCTCACGTGACAACATTTCTTATTCAATTTACCCAATGGTAATTTCCCATGTTCTAATTGTGTTCAGTGTAATGCTATGATTAGAGGAGAGTCTTTTTTACATCCACACTCTGGCAAAAAGTTTTTTATTAAGAGTAGGATTTCTTGTAAGACGAAGCATGTGGTTTACCTTTTGAAATGCCCATGTGGGATGTGCTATGTTGGTAAAACTAAAAGAGAACTAAAAACCCGGATATCTGAACATAAAAGTAGCATTAGGAATAGGGATGAGAAGTCCTCAGTAGCGAGACACGTTAATTCAGCAGGTCATGACCTGTGTTCCTTGAGGTTCCAAGGTATAGAAGAAGTCAGACCTTTGAAAAGAGGGGGTGATAGAGATAACAGAGACACTTTTGCAGAGAGAGGCGTTTTGGATACATACTTTACAAACTGAACACCCAAAAGGTCTGAACGAAGAATTATTATTAGGGTGTTTTCTCTGAAATTGTCTGAACGTGTATTTGTGAAATAGATATGCATTTTTTGAATACATATTTTAAGTTTTTTCTTGCTCTACTCCTAACTTTAAGGAGAGCCCAGGCTGTTTGGGCAGAATTGCCTGCTGTAGCTGACTGCATGTTCTATTGGCCAATTGTATGTGCAGTTGTTTAGTTTCATAAGGCTAATATCTTCTGCCTGTACAAGGGAAAATTTAGCCTCCCTTAATTTCCATTTTCTGTGTAGAGGATCTGTATTTTGAAATGATAAAAATGTGTGAGATATATGTGCAGAGACATTTAGCCGTATTTTCTATTCTTCTATTCTTATATGTTTCTTGATACTTATTTTTCCTAAGTGTTATGTTTATGCTGTGGATTGTGTATTCCTGGTATTAATCCGTACTGAGTGGGGGAAGCTGGTACGTTGATTTCTCTTTGACAGTGACTTTTTGATCATGTATTTTACATATTGATTGAATAATTAATTGAAATGTATGCAAATATGTATTTAAGTGTCACTTCCGCTTTGAGCAACACAACGCTGATGATGGCTTATTGCTGAAACACGTCCGTCGTTTGTGCTCTATAGCTGCCCATTTAATTAAAAGACAAAAGGATATTATGAGTGCTGGCTTTTCTTTCTTCATTTATTAATCTTTGGCCGTGCACCTAAGGAGGATTTTTTGATCGAGTTGTGCGCACATGGCGGAGTTTGACCTATAATTGTGACTCATCCCTCGGGCCAGTCAGTGGAATTTTGAACTTGCTGGAGTGCAGGGGTGAGATGCATCATTCCGCCGAGTTTCATCGAAATCCGAACAGTGGTGTCTGAGATATCATCCACAAAACAACAAACGAACAAGCTACACTGCATTAGCTAGCTGTAGTACAGTTGACAGTTGTGTAATAATATGATCCAGGGTCACAGTCTCATTTCCTCTCCGCTGTACTGTTTGTTTCTAAACACACAAACACTGCGGCCTATCCATCACTCTTTCTCAGTTTCCTTTCCTCTTTCCCACTTGTCCTCAGTCTGTCGTTGTCTGCTTCTCTCTCCATATGTCTCTCTCTGTCCATTGCGGTTCCCAAGCAGAAACGACCCTTTTAACCTCTCGGCAGCGGTGATTTCCGTCCCACTGTGCTGGACAGGAACGACCAGACGTTGATGTAGATGTGATGCAGATGTTGTGGTAGAGCATCGTATTAACAATGTCAGCAGGGTGGGCAATGAACCAGCAGCTGCCAGCAGGGAGGCAGACAGACAGAGAGAGACAGAGCCAGACCTGTTAAAATACAAACTTTACAATGGCATGAAATGAACTGCGGTCCTGGCTAACAAAGACGCCCTAAATAAAAAGAAATAAACATGGATGTGACTGTAAAGTTTGTAAGGCGACATGTTTTTGAGGGATTAAATCCTGGCAGACTTCCATTTCTTCCTGTGGGTGTCAGGTGACTGACAGGAAGCAGAGCGTTATGTAATGCATCGCTGACATGAAAACACTCAACTCAGCACAATGAAATGAGGAGAAAACAGAAACGGCCACATAAATAGTTTTTCATGCTGTGTAAGAGTGAATGGTTGAAGTTTGAAATGAATGAAGTTTGCAGAAAGGTACTTGGCCACAAAATACCTTCATGCATCTGCCCACCTCTATATACTGTGATCTGTATGGCACGCAATACATCATGATTCTCCCCTTCCTTTACCCCCTCCCCTCTGTCTTTCTCTCTTCTTCTGTCTCCCAGGTGGTTTGATAAGTCCTTTTCCATTGTGATCTACAAGAACGGGAAGAACGGACTCAACGCAGAGCACTCCTGGGCCGACGCGCCGACAGTAGCTCACCTATGGGAGGTGTGTGTGTGTGTGGATTTCTCTTTATTACCATTTATCCGTCAAAGTCGAGTTCACCCAGCAGTCAGAGAAAGTGAAACAATAAGTGTATGAGTATGCTAGCTGCATTGATAAAGCCTGTTCAATTTGCTGACTTTTAATGAGGAACTGTGGTTAAGACGATTTCATGGAAGTCTGATGGAAGGACATCATCAACTATTGGCAACTGTGGACAGAAGAGTATACTCATCAACCGTGATAGACGCTGGCAACTCTGAATCAGGCAACTGAAAAATGTCCATCTAAGGCGGTTTCATCAATAACAGTATGAATGCTGTGGTCGGGTTGCAGTGCACAAGCCCCCTTACTACACCTACTGCAAATGTATACTTTTGCACGCGAAGTGGTGCAAAGAGCACAGACAGTGGTCTACTGAGCAGTGGAAAGAAGTCATATGGTCGGATGAGTCATCCTTAACCCTTTTCTGAAGAAGCGGATGTGTACAAATGTGGCACACGCAAAACAATATGTACGTGCCTGAGTTCTTGCTTCCTATGGTGAAAGTTTCTGGTCGCCCAGTCATCAGATATTATATATATACTATATATTATCTAATATATAGCACTATTGGCAGATTCTGAAGCGTTTCCCACCTAAAGCATTAAAACACCAAACGATGGACAGAATGGCGTTTTGTGGAAGAAAGAAGGTCCAGACTTTTGTAGAAAAATGTGACAATTTTTATGCAAGTAATATAAAGTGTCTGAAACGGCATTTGGACCATCATGGGACACTAAAACTCTCCACTGAAACCCATGTTTATTCTTTTAGGTGGGTTAGCAGGGTGAGGCAGGTTTCATAGGGGTTTTTACAAACTGCCACCACTGCAGAATAAAAAATGAAAATGAAAAGAGAAACCGTAGATACTCTATAGTTGTGTATGTATGCATGGATTTGTGTGTCTATCTAATATATGTACTGTATGCATGAATGTATGCATTCTCCTGCTGTGTTCATTTCCAAGTCTCTGCGTGTGTATATTTGTATGCGTGTGTGTGGATGTAAATGCATATGAATGTGTCCATAGCCTTGAGCATGTGCGTCTCTCTCTAGTACACCCTGGCCACAGATGCCTTCCAGCTGGGCTACTCAGAAGACGGACACTGTAAGGGCGAGGTGGACCGCTCACTACCGCACCCCCAACGACTGGTCTGGGACGTCCCGACAGAGGTACATCCACACTGGGCAGATGTGCGTGTGTGTGTCTGTTGAAACATTTTGCCCCTCGCTCCACATCCTACACAGGCCGGTTCAGAATTGGCACCGCTCAAAGCTCAGGTCCCCTCACACCTGCTTTTTTAAGGCCGTGATCACATCAGATGCTCTTTCAAACATGGCTGCTGTTTTTTCCCCAGTTATTTTCATTGGTTGGGTCACAGCAGGCGAACATCTCCCCAGGGTGCTCCGGTTAGTCTCTGCTTTAGCCGCACCGCGTATTGTGTCAATGTGAAAATACCCTTGAGTTGGCCACTCTTTAGCTCTCGGATGAGATCCACATCCACACAGCGGAGAGAAAGCCTTGGAACAACCAAGCAATGATTTCTATCGACCGTTCTATCTAGCATGTATTATATTTATATTGAGTATAAGTTATATCGCGATAGATATCGTTATCGTTTTATCGTCCAGCCCTACCCACACCCTGCAAAAAGAGCAATCGCTAGCTGTCACTTGTCATTTTTATTTTCAACTATAAGGCACTCGGTAGAGCGCAAACCTCTGCCAATGCTGATCAATTCTCTAACTTTCAAAACTACAGGTTTCTGCTTGTGTGTTTGTTTGTCTTCTGGGTTTGATTTTCTGGCAAAATAGCCTGTGAATGCAACGCTTGACTTGAAAGTCCCGGATGTCTGGCTTTTCCACAGGCACAAATCTTTTAATGATGGATATCCTAGATCAGGATCACCACCAAAATCTAATCAATTGATTATTTGGCCAAGAGCTTTCTGTCCACTGAATTTCAGCCAAATCTGTTTGTTACTTTTTGACGTATCTTGCTAGCAAACAGACAGACGAGTGAAGACAACATAATTAGCTTGCTTGTTGTTGTCAAACTTTGTGTTGCATAGCAACAAGAATGATGTAACGCTCCTTGTGCCCTTTGAGCTCTTGCTCTCTGTTACTAGTGAAGCTTACAGCTGTGTTTTGCATGTGAGCAGCAAAAAAGCATCCTGTCTGCTCACAGCTTGGCACGTGTCTTTTTTGTCTTTCTCACACAGACACAAAACTTCAGTAAATAGACACCAGAGTTTCAGAGCTTGAAAGGAAGCTCTGTAGTACAACTTTCATCATCCAGATAAAAAAAACAATAACATGCAGCTTTCACAGAAAGCATTGATTTCAAAAGCTGTGCTGCCTTATCTAGCTGCACTGTTGACAGATAAAGAGCCGAGCGCAGTCTGATACTGTGAAAGCCCCGGTTTCATTTCCTGTTACTGCATATGTGGCTAGTCACTCTAAATACGTGCTTAGGCAGGGGGAAAGACAGGCTTCAGCACAGGCTTGTAAAATCTGGAAAAATATTAATTTGATATTGATACACATGATTATACATTTGTTGCAGTTGTAGACTAATTTAGCATATTGTGATATTTGTTGTTGTGAGGAATAATCAGCCTCTATAGACTGATATGGCCTAGTTGACTGTCATATTGTAGACAGTACACAACAATTGTACACCAACCATAATAACAAATTCTGTCAAGAAATGAAAGTCTGGAATAAAATGTGGAATTTGAAAACGGCAGATGTGTAGGAACCTGGAAAAGGTACCTGCCTGTTCTGAAAATTATTTATAGACTAATTTGTGCAGAAAGTGACATTGCAAATTATTTATGGACAAATTTGTGCAGAAGGTGACGTTGAAACTTCAAATGAGAAAACTGGAGATAATTTGAAAAGTTTCATTGCACCTGAACCTACTCTGACAAAATGATTGCTGACATGAATATAAAGCACATTATGGGTTACCATTAAAGTTGTGAAGGAAGCAGCTATGGACGACTACAAACATTGTATCATCTTCTATTCAACATCAAAATGTTTGCTGGGTGTGAATGTGAAGAAGGAAGAATGGAGGAAATTGAGACTATATATTCAGTCTCCGTTTGTTCTTTTCCCAGTCGTGACGGAGGTAGTAAGACTTGTGGCCATACTGACACCACTGCCAGTGTGTAAGGGTAAAATTGGGCACCAAGCACCAAGCAAGTGTTTACGTACGGTAGCAGTGCATGGCGAGAGACTACACATCTCCAACTGGCTACTACTTAAACGTGCCAGGGCGACTTCCTGTATGCGCTGCACTTCATTGTAGCCTACAGACTCTTTTGTAGCCAGGCAGGCTTCCTGTGTGTGCTGCAGTTGAACCTACTGACTCTATTCTGCAGTCAGCGTCGGTGATGGTAACTTTCTGTCTCGGCTACAGTTTGACCTCTGTCCAGAGGTTGACTCATTGCACCAGCAGCAGTAGCTCATGTCTCTAAAACGTATTGGCAGTCAGACCGCCAGAATGTATGATTCATCCACTCAGTCACTTCATAGTTTATTTAAATCTAATATTCTCTCTCTCTCTCTCTCTCTCTCTCTCTCTCTCTCTCTCTCTCTCTCTCTCTCTCTCTCTCTCTCTCTCGTCTAATCATGTAAGCCCCTCTTGCTGTCTTGCGTCTTAAAGTCACAGTGAAATGATTTTTGTAGCTCATTCTAACTATCATCGCATTTCTTTTACTTCCTGGAAAAGAGAAAATCTTTAGTGGTGACATCATCATGTACCAGGAGGCGACATAAAAAAATCCAACCAATAAAACCATCATAGATTTTTGAACAATCCCACCCCTCCGTCCCTCCCATTAAATAAAACTGTCGTTCTCCCTAACTGATATCCCATAGGTTTACATGTTTGAATGATCCCTCCCACCCCAACATCCTGTTTGAACAGGAAATACATCACAATAAGGAAGCAAGATGCTCTCAAAATGCAGCTTCATTGTCAGTGTCCCAGATGACTTCCATTTCCTCCTGTGAATTATGTAATGGTCCTCTGTCATCAAGCCTGATCAGCTCATGAGGACAAGAGCCTAACTCCTGTTTTCTAGTTGGTTTTCCCCCTGAGCTACTGTGAGAAATGGAAAGACAGCCTGGAGTTTTCTACTTGTAGTCAGACACAATTACATGCTGACAAATAGACTGAGTATAGTAGACCGAGAGTGAGTCTGACTTCATCTCTTTATGTGCAGATACTGATAAATCATCCTTATCGTTTCATGCATCAGCCAGTCTCTGTCAATGGAAAGCGAACTCTTTCGGAGAAACAAGGTTTTCATTTACTTTCTAAAGTGTGTGTGAAAGAGGAGGTGTTTTCCCCACACATGCCATCTCATCCCTGTATCACTCTCTTTGTACAGCATTCTTTCTGTCGCCTGTCACCTTGGCACTTTTTCAGTTTCCCTGTGTGTGTGTGTGTGCATATAAATGGTGAAAAGGCAGCTAATGGCATTTGGGTTTTAGCTTTCTCCTCCTCATTCACACCAAGGGTATTATCGTTTCATGTTTTCGGTTTAGTTTTTATTTCTATTTTAGTTTCAGTTGCACTTCCCAATTCGTGTTGCACTCACCGTACGTCACTCGCTGAATATATTCATATCATGTATTCACCCTGGTACAGTGCTAGGAATCCAGGCCAGACTTTCCCCCAAAACACACTGAGCCTGCATGCTGAAACTCTTTATTGGTGATGTCAACTGAGCATACAGAATATTAGGACCTGCTCTTTCCATGAAATAGACTGACCAAGTCAATTCCAGGCTTTCCTCTAATTGCTTTGGCTACGCAATGCTTTTATATTCATCTCATGTAGCTTAAGTGAAAGTGTTTGTCTCTGTGCATGTGTGTGTGGGTGTGTGAGAGACATTTGAGTCCTGGGGTCGATCCTGTCTAGTATGCTGCTTGGATTCTAGCCAAAAATTTGTCCTTTTAATAGTCAGTGTAATGTTTTTAAATATAAGAAAATGTGTCATCCATCCAAATTTAGCCAATCTAGGACTTTCAGCGCCCCACCTTGAAGGCCCGACCCTCATTTTAAAGCAAAATCAATATATTTGTGTCTATTAGTGTCATTATGGTACCCTAAGTATGGGTCTAAATGTTTATTCTGGAGTCTGGCCTGAAAAAAAATTGTCTCAAGTCGACACGTACTTTTCATGCACAAAGCTCTTGATTGTAGCAGATTAAATGGGCCAAGTAGATTCCAAAATGTTTCCTCAGTCACGTACCGTTGTTGTTAGTTGATGTAATATCCTTCCTCTTATCTGACACGCCAATCTGCGCTGCAGGTAATTTGGTGTCCATCAGTACTGAAGAGCGGGTCTAGGGAAATCCCCTTCACCCACCCACCCACCCCCGGCAGAGCTCACCTCCTCTGGGCAGAACGGCAAGACAGACACACCCAGCTGTGGCACTTTGGAGACTTTCACTCTTAGAGAGAGGGAGAAAGACAGAGAGAGACAGAGAGACAGAGAGAGAGATGTCCAGCCAATAAAGATCGATGGATTATGACAGATGGCTGGTCGAAAATGCTTTTGTTCCCCTTTGCCTGTAAGTATTGCTAGTAAATACTTACAGGAGACCACTCCCAATTTCTCCAATACAAAAGTGAAAGTGAAAGGAGCAGTTGTTGGTGGTCAGGTTTCAGAACAAGTCAAACCCACCCTTTAAGTGGCAAGCTAATGCATCTTTATGGCAGTGAGCAGAGATATGTATGCACGTCCAGTCTAGTTCCAGCGTCGGACGTGAGCGAGGAGAACATTGCTAAAACCCAAATATTACAAGCTGCCTATCCACCATTTATTTTGACCAAAAAAACTGGTTCACGTGATAAAGATCCATGTTGGACTGGAAAATTGTTAGTTTTCGTCACAATAAATGGTCAAAAGTTGGCTAGTAGTAGTAGTGTTCCTAATAAGGTTTTATCATTTTGTTATGGTGCTCAAAATCATAATCAGTGGCACACAGTCATGGGGTAATGGCATTGACAAGAAACCACACACACACACACACACACACACACAGCTTCCTGTCATAATCGCAATTGATAAATCTAAATTAGCAGGAGTATATGGAGGGGTAATGAGGGTGCTCTGCTGATAAGAGGCAAAGAAAGCGTTGTTCGCCACTTATGGTGTAATAGCAGTCATGGTGGAGCCGATCTCAGAGGGCCAGACTACACACTGGGGCTTGTCAGACAGTATTTTATACAGTAGTTAGCTTGTGTCCTAGGGCATTCATTTTCGTAGGAAACGTGAAAAAGTGTAACAAGTATGAAGTATGAACAATTATTGATTACTGCTCTGATTGCGGTAATAAAAGCCTGGTTCCATCTGATATGACTCCATTTATCACGGCCAACATTGCGATTGCAGCATTAGCAGTGCATGGGTTAGGTTAGAAGAGGTTTTCTCTGCGATTCTGACACTTCTATGCGGCCGTTGCACTGACACACAGGCGTAGACAAGCTGTTAAATATGTAAAGCTTAATTAACATGTTGGCTTTGATTGGCTGTCACCCGGGCGCCAGCTGAGGATAACACTGCGGTAATGTGGCTCCGTCACGTTATTCACGGCTGTGGTAAATTTATGATTAGGTCAAATTACTGGGTCGCAGATTTATGAATTGATTGATTTATGAAGTTTTATGAATGAGCCCCACAGTGTTTGGCATTCAGATTAGACCGCATAGCGTAGAGAATGCTGCTTCAACATTAAATTCCTATACAAACGTGTTTAAAAAATGAGTCTGTTTATTCGTGTGTGCATGCGTCTGGGCAGTGGTACTCCTGAATTGAGGCAGGGTTAACTGGTTTTCCGCTCCGTTGCCTCCCTACTGCGTTTCATCAGGCTGTGAACTGACTTCCTGAAAGCTCAAACTGCAGACTCATAACTTAGCCTATGCCATTTAGTGAGTGCTTTTATCCAAAGTGATGTACTGTACCATGAGCGCATGTACTTTTAGCATGGGTGGCCCCAGTGGCAATAGAACCCCTAACCCTGACAGTGTTAGTGCCATACTGTACCCACTGAACTACAACTACTTGTTTTGTTTTTTTTGCATTCTCTGTTTCCAGTGGCTTATAACTGTTTGAGTCTTGCAACAAGTTCAGTACTGCAAATGTTGTGTTCATGCAGTACCTCCACATAGATTTCTAAGTGAAAAAAAAACTGGAAAAAGTAAAGGTGTGTGCAAGCTTTGGCGTGGATGCATATATTGAACAGCTGTTGAAGGTAGGCAGGTAGGTAAAACATATTTGAGTACTGAAATTCAGTGATATTTAAAAGGGCCAACGACCTGGGAGAAGAGGTGGATGGCGAGGGAGCACACACACACACTCCTGGGAACTTGTTATGTTAAACACTGGGCATCTTCCCAGGATCGGATTGACGTTTAAATGGTGATTCAGTGGCACAGGAGTAGTCGTTGAAGCGGGAGAGGAACTGCTTGTTTACTTACCCCACCCAGATTTTTCCTGTTCAACCGGGGATGTGAATGTGCCTTCGCTCTTCCTTCGCTTTTTCAGTACGCTTTCTCCCTCACAAAGAAAGTATATTCAGGGATCAGCGTTTGCCAAAAGCAGCTAACTGCAGTCATGGCTCACTGAGCGCAGTGAGCCATGACTGCAGTAAACAAACTCATTTGCTAGGCCTGTATGTGCACTCAGCGTCCAGGAATGTTCGGCGTTCAATTGAAGTGGGCAGTGTCATTATGGCCGGCTTGAACCATGTGACACAGATCCATTTTCAACCCAAGGGAGAGGCTGACACGAACGCCAAAAAAAGTGCAGACAAGCGGAAGGAAGGAGCCTGTTGAGGGATAAAAAACAGAGAGAGGGGGCAGATGGGATGAGACAGAGATTGGAGGTGATTATCAAATCCAAGAACGCCAAGAACAGAAAACTTGTTACTACTAGTTTTACTAGTTTTAAATTGCTGTGTGCTTGAGGCCGCGTGATCAATTAAGTGACAAAGCTGTTTTATCCGACTCCGTGCTCTAGACTGTCGCACTACTTTGCGCGTGATGTGTCATTCTTGAAATGAATCTTGGGGGCTTCCCATTCAAACTCAAAAACTCAAACATCAGCTAAGTCACCGCCCAATACATCTGCAGTTGGCAAGTTAACTTCCAGGTGCTTTATGCGACCTCCGTCCTTAGAGTTCTTTTTTGTTATCATACTTAGGCCATGAGATATTTAGTCAGATTCGTCATGGAAGACACAAGCGCCTACAAGCGACAAGAACGCATATGGAGAAAGGCCTATGGAACGTAAGGAGGAAACAACATGCCCGATAAATTACAGATATAAAGAGGGGTTTGGTGTCTTGCTCTAGGACATCAAAGTGTCCTAGAGCAAGACACCAAACCCCTCTTTATGTGGCTCATGTGGCTGTTGTGGGAATCAAACCAGTGATCTTTCTGTTATGGGATAGGCTCTCTAACCACCAGTCCGACTTGCCATACCCGAGCAAACCTCACCAGCAAATCAGTCGTTTTCCCATCAAAGCAGGAGCAGCAACTGATTCCTGCCAAGGGAAAAGAGCACAGCTGTACATCTCCACCCCGATTCCCCTGCCGCACGTCTGAACCTCATTTTGATATGTGGAGATGATGAGGCGTCACTTTTTCAGATGGACTGCTTTCTGAGCAGCATTGTCATGTGAATAGGAGGATGAGGTCACTGGAGGAGACCTGTTAATGTAGGAAATGAGGGGAAAAGGCAGGGGGTGGAGTGTCAATGAGACGAAAGCCCCTTGCACGCAGATGAAAAAAGCTGGCTTGAAGCCGGCTTATTGGCATCACCAATGTCACATGGTTGCAAGAGCGAAGAAAAGTCAAAATTTTGGGTCTGATCTTGAAAAATGGCAGACTCAGATGGGACCAAAATTACAGACTCCGGTAATGTTTAGATTAACCCACCTTCCCCTGTAAAAACACTGTAAAAACCTCAGAATCAAAATCACAATCGAATCATCGAATTTGCCCTGGTTGTATTTTTGCAGAGATAAATGTGCAGCTTACAAAGTTACACAGTACTTAGAGAGAGTGCCAAGTGCCAGGGCCTACTATACATGAAATAAACATCTGGTGGTGGATAGAGCAGAGCACTTATTTGAAACATCGTAGAATTCTTCTATCTTAGGTCATCATAAATTAAAATAAACTCTCTGAGGCAATGTACACCAACTTAAAGCCTTGAAGAAGTTTCTTTATACAGTAAGTTCTGCACTTGTAAACAGCACAGTGAAATGTTAACTTTCTAGGTAGCTTACTGATTTTAAACCATGTTCTAGGGACCCAATTTCCCTCTGAGGAAATCTTATCTGTCCAAGTACTTTTGGCAACCTGAAATGAGTGTAGGTAAACAACAGCTTGACTAAGAGAAATCAAGGGATGATTAAAGAGAGGAGGAATTAAAGAAGGCTGGAGAGATGAAAGAGAGGGAGCACGAGGTAGGGAGATGATATCGCCTTATCGGTAACGAAATGCCAAAGCGTAACCCTGCTTGCACACAAAACAGTCAACGCAGGTGATAGTGCTCGTGTTTCTCAAACTTGAGACCACATTTCACAGAGACCTTTGCTTCTTGCCGCAAAGAGGATGTCGCTGTTTCTTCTGGCATGGGAAGCATGGGGAAGAGTGGTGAGAGATGAAGGGAGGTCGAGACAGAGGATACTGTACAGTGAGAAAGAAAGAAAGAAAAGAAATAGAATGTGTGGGAGTAGAGGAAGGGCAGTCAAAGTGAGTGGGCAAAAGCATGCTGATTTGTTTCCTCTAACCAGTTAAACAGAAACGATGATGAGTACAAAGAAATCACCCAATGAAACAATACCTGTATCATACTGAACATTCCATCTCAATTTTCCTGGCTAACCATTGATGAATGACCAAAGTCCAAAAACCCCATGTCGACCTGATGGAGGGTGTGTAGGTGTGTGTGCATGCTCACTTGTGTGTATTTGTGCGTGTGTTTTTGTTTTGCATGTGGGTATAAGTGTTCATTTATTTTATTTTTTTACGAAAGTGTGTGTTAATGTGTGTGGGTATGTGTACAAAGGTGTAACAGTTGTCTATCACCATCATTACAAAAAAGCAAATGGGCCAAAACGGTAAAAGCCATTTCCGGGTTCCTGGAATATGGAATAATATGCATTTAAAAAGTCCATCATAACATGTTGTTTACTGTCATTCAAGTGTCAGTGGCTTGAAACAAGGCAAAATAGTATCAAGAATATGATAAGCTGATTTGCTCTGGAAACAAGGCAAATTACCTCACCCCTTTGGTAGATATTTTTCACTTGTTTAAGAAAAATCTGTCAATGGGATTAGATAATTTGACTTATTTATTCTTATACTGGATTAAAGGACTTCTTAAAATTGATATTTTTAGACTGCATGTCATCAAATCCAAAACCTAAAACAAGTTGCAATAATTTGAAATAAAGCAGATCGCTTGTTCTTCACTTGCTTTGAGAAAAACAAGATTTAAGGGTTAGATACTAGATACACTAGATACAATATTTTGTTGTGATAGATATTTGTTTTTTTACAGTGCATGGATGCTCATAATTCAACGCGGTCAGTGTAAATATTAATCGTTGAAGTAACTAACCAAACAAACCAAACTGTCATCCTCCTGCGGTCTGAAATCTGAGGTGCTTTCCAACCTCGAAAGTCCCCCGGTCCCCCCCGGTTCCAGCAGGGAGCTGCTTGGGACTTTGCACCCAGAAGATGTGCGCTGGGCTGTGGGGAGAGTCAGGGATTTTCCCCAGCACTCTCGCTCAGATCTGGCAGTTTGCCTGACTAGCCGGTCGGTCCTGTATCAGAAACACACGACAACAAAGACACACTCAAAGGAGGAAAATGTGTAGCAAACCTTTTGAAGCATTCGTTTGAAGACTATGAAAGGAGAATAATAGCCTATGTGCTGCTGTCTGTCTAGTTTACATTTCCCATCATTTTTCCCAGATCATTTTGAAGTGCATGACGTGTGTAATTATATTCTTTAACTACTGGTTTTCCGTTTCTAAAATACAGAGTTTAGTGTCAAACCTTGCTTGAAATGAACTGCTGTCCCAGCTAACAAAGACGACCCAAATAAGACACGGATGTGACAAGGTGACATGTTGTTGAGAGATTGTATCCTGACGGACACTTGGTGCCCGAAGCTCTGTGGGCTAGTTAGACAAATAGAGGAAGGTCTGTTAGGCATTTCATGGGCATCAGGGGGATTTCCTCACCTGTTTCTGAATGAGTCTGATTGACAACTGTGATCCCGGCCTAAACTGTACAATACGAGTGCCAGGCAACTGTGTGTGTGTGTGCATGTGTGTGTTTGGGAGCTGGGATGTAGGGGAAATGCATCATCACACTGGCAACTGTTCCCACCCGCGAGGTTTCTTCTGTCTCGAGGGGATAAAGGCAACGATGACGATAAACGGATCTGCCTAGTAAGGTTTCTCTGGAACCTCTTGATGCCTTGGGCCTAATTCAGATCCTGAGTACTAGAGAATGTCAGTGAGTTGAACTGTACTCTATAATATAAATTCATGTGACTCAGTAGACCTCAAAAAGAAACATTTCTGCCATTCCTTCAGAGATTAAAGAGCCAGCTGAGGGGATTCGTCAGTGGAGCGATAAATTCACGTCCATTAATACTACAGTATATATTGGACAGAGTCTTGGTAACCTGTCTTCCTGCCAAGTTAGGGATTTTGGCGGCAGGCAGGTCAAAACAAATCCATTCCCTGTAACTTTAGCTCGGCACGATGGAAGTCAGACTCGAGTCACAAATTTGAGGACTTGAGACTTGCTTGACTAACATTGATAAAAGACTCGACTTGACTTTGACTTGGTATTCATGACTTGAGACTTGATTTAGACTTGAGACAGATGACTCGAAAGGACTTGACTTTTTTTTTTATTAAATATTTAAATTTTTCTAGATATTGAGAAGTTACGTTTTGTTTTTGAAACATGATTGGGTGACTTCTAGTGCAGTGCACACAACCCAGGCTTAAAAGACAGTGTCCAGCAGGACCTAGAAAACAATGCAAGACAGGATCGAGCTGAAAGCATGTTGAAAGGATTCTCCCATACCTGCGCTGATTTTCTCTCGAGCCTTATATTACCAGACCGTTTCTGATTCAGACAAGACAGCTTATGAATTGACAGCTTTTCAAGACAGAGCTTCATCATTCTGTTCGCGGTCCCTCACTAGTTCAAAGTGAATGTAACTCAACCACAGCAGAATGGTCTCTCCCTCTCTCTGATCAACTGTGTGACAAATGCAATCCTGCGAGATCAGGCAAACAAGATGGTATTTTTCTTTGATGAGGATTAAAATTTCAGTGTTCTAAATTAATGGATGTATTAGTCTACACAATCCACAGCAGAAAATAGTAATCATCAGATAGAATACTATGTTACATTTTCGCGCAATTTCAACAATTGCCTATACAGTAGGTACTTGGGTGTGCTGCATAATAAATACAAAGTGGGAAACTGTTGCGGGTATAATAATCTATTTCAACATTCAAAGAGTCTTAGATAAAGATTTCAAAACTGCCATGATCATCCAGACATGCTAGTCACCCTCCACACCTAATATCAGTCATTTCAACTCTCTATTTTTTATTGACATTTTTCAAAAAAACACACAGAAAAAAACAAAAAACTATGAACAGTTGAACAATTAGGGAGTGATCTTTTCCTTACAACACAATCATCAATCCGTGAAAATAAAATCATGCCTATGGGGCGTTACATAGTCAACCCAGTCAACTCTCTGTTTTAACATCACTCACTATCCTCTATGTTGAAAACTGTCAATGGAAGGCCTAATTAAAGGAAAAATGACAAAATGCTTAGAGATGAAATAGCATACCAATATTATATGCTATCATATATGTCTGTTTTAATGTAATAAGTGATTTTAAAATGTCAGTAGTGTAACCTAATGTAACCAGAGCAGCCTATATTTTTAGGAAGGAGGTTGAAAAGAAAAACATACCTGCAGCTCACAAAGGTAGCAATAACTAGTGATTGGTGGACACACACTATATTACAGTCATATTCCCATTAAGTTAGTGAAGACCAACAGAAACAGAAATTTCTCAAGTATCAACAACTACCAGACATTTACAGTATCTATATCAATTGGTCCCATCATCATGTTTTGTCTGAGAAAACAATCTATTTCATTTTAGCAACAAAACTATTTTGTTAAATATTTTTTGCCCAAACTAATATAAAAGTAGTACTGATAATTTTTTTAACAACATGTATTTTGCACTCAAAAGAGTATTGGTAAGTATTGGTATCGATAAGCAGTATCAATAGTGGTATTGGTGTTAATAAAATCCTAACCATACCCATCCCTAGTTCTAGAGACTAACTAACTAACAGGTGCAGTTTTCTCATGACATGGCTCGCCATTGTACCCCTTTCTCTCTTGTTTTAAGCACTTCTTTCATGGTGACTTGACTTGTGACTTGCTTGACCTGAGCAATGACTTGACTTGTCTTGCTTGACGTTTAGCAGTGACTCGACTTGACTTGCTTGATTCTAAACACAGTGACTTGGGTCTTCCTTGAGACTTGAAGGTAAAGACTTGAGACTTGCTTGTGACTTGTGATCGTCACTGGTCTTCATTCCAGTTAACAGGACATGAGGAAATAGCTGAATATGAAGAATATGAATCACAGTCTGGGCTGATGTTCAGACTGTGGTTTGCCCCCACAGTTATAGTAAATACTAATAAAATACTCTCATGGAGTGTAATGGGCATTTGTTTGCACTGTGCCACTGTGGTTGTATTTGTTTTGGTAAAAATAAGCCATGCACGTAATGTCTGGGTGAGATGAAGGATGAGAAGAGTCAAGATGTCAAAGCTACATGATTGAGCACATCGAAGTAGTTCAATTTGTTCAGCATTAAAAGAAATGGACTTGGCTCGCATCGCAGTTTAATGTGTGGGTGATTTAATATCCTGGTGAACAATAGGCCTATTTCCTTTGTACTGCAGTCTGAACTTCCCTTTCCAACTCTTTACAGTATGCATGCAGAATTCCCAAGTCACCATGATGAGCGTGTGTGTGTGTGTGCGTGTCACTTAATACTCCATGCCAGCAGCACTAACCACAGGGCCACTTGTCCAGTTTGAAAGAAACTCCCATCAAAGGAAGATTACATTTCCCAATTCAATTCACTTAATTAAAAAGAATAATAATAATAATAATAATAATAATAATAATAATAAACTTTATTTATATAGCACTTTTCAAAAAACTGAGTTTACAAAGTGCTTTACAGAGAAAATAGAAACAGACAGAAACACAGAAGTACAATCAGTTAAAAGCCAAACCATAAAAATGTGTCTTGAGACGTGATTTAAAAGTAGTAACGGATTCAGACAATCTTACAATGGGAGGCAGACTGTTCCACAGTCTAGGTGCCATTGCTGCAAAAGCTTTATCACCTTTTGACTTCAGTCTGCATGTTGGAACAGCCAAGAGACCTTGGTTGGAAGACCTAAGGGACCTTGTGGTCTGGTATGGATGAAGCAACTCAATGATATACTCAGGTGCCTGGTCATGCAAGGCCTTATATGTAATTAGAAGAATTTTAAACTTAATTCTGAACTCTATTGGAAGCCAGTGTAAAGAGGCTAAGACAGGTGTAATGTGTGACGTACGCTTAGTTTTGGTCAACAATCTTGCTGCAGAGTTTTGAACTAGTTGGAGCCGTCCCAAGGCAGACTGATTCAGGCAGGTAAACAATGCATTGCAATAGTCTAAACGTGATGTCACAAAGGCATTAATAACCCGTTCAGATTTTGGCAATGTTCCTTAATTGAAAAAAGCATGACTGTACCAGTTTCTTGACATGATGTTCAAAATTTAAGTTGGGGTCGAAGATGACCCCTAGATTTTTTGACACAGGCTTAACATTGCTTGTAAAAGAGCCTAGGTACTGCTGAATTTGTTTAGAAAAGCATTCAGGACCAATAATAAGAACTTCAGTTTTATCTGAATTTAGCTGGAGAAAATTGTGAGCCATCCAATCCTTGATATCAGCCAAACAATCACGTAAGATGGTCAGCCTACTGAAATCATTGGGATTAATTGACAGATACAATTGTGTGTCATCCGCGTAAAAGTGAAAAGCAATGTCATGCTGGCGGATAATTTGTCCCAAAGGTATCATATAAATGGAAAACAATATTGGCCCAAGAATTGAGCCCTGAGGCACCCCACATGTCATTTCAGACACTGATGATGTGAAGTTACCAATAGACACTGTCAATTTCCTGTTGCAAAGGTAGGATGTAAACCAGTTTAGGGCCGTCCCAGAGACACCAGCACATTGCCTCAATCTGTTTATTAGAATAGCATGGTCAATGGTGTCAAAAGCGGCACTTAGGTCAAGTAACACCAGCACAGAGCACTGACCAGTATCAGCACTCATCAGCATGTCATTTGTGACAGGGCAGAGAGAAGGGCAGTTTCGGTGCTATGATGCTGACGAAAACCTGACTGAAACTTCTCAAAGATATTGTTTCTTTCGACCACATCAAGGAGCTGCTTTGAGATCACTTTCTCCAAAATTTTGGAAATAAATGGTAGCTTGTAGATGGGCCTATAACTACTTGGTATAGTGGGATCAAGACTGGGGTTTTTTAGCAGAGGCTGAATGCTGGCGTGTTTAAAATAATCAGGAACATGGCCAAAAGAGAGTGAGCTATTCACAATATTGAGCAAACAAGGACCAACAGTTCCAATAATGTCCTTGAGGAATCTAGTGGGTAAAATATCAACAGGGCTTGATGAAAGTTTCATGTGTGATACAGTGTCCATGAGATCTTGCAGAGAAATTGGCATAAAAGACTGGGCAAGTTTGATGGCGATTGACAATTAAACTGGGTGGTGTAATTGACGATCTAATGTCCTCAATCTTGTTGACAAAATAAAATAGAAACTTCTCACAGTCCTCAGAGGACGAGGCAGAGACAACAGCAGGAGCAGGATTCACAAGGCTGTCAATTTTGTTGAATAAAAACCTGGGATTGTGCTGATTTGCAGAAATTAACAACAACAAAAAATATGCAATTCTGGCAGCTTTAATATTTTGATTATAGGAAGACAGAAGGTCTTTCATCAGTAAATAGTGAACATGGAGTTTGGAGGACTTCCATCTTCGCTCTGCCCTTCTACATTCCCTTTTTTGGCTGCGAATGACATCACTTATCCAGGGAGTTAAACTGACTGGTTTTAGCCTAGTTTTGAGAGGGGCAACAGCATTTAGAGTTGATACACACATGTTGTTAAAACAGTTTACCATATCGTTTGGATGACAGAACTGAGCCATACATTCAGTTAAGCTTGTGAATATAGATGTAAATTTAGCAGCAGACTGGTCATTTAAAAAGCGAGAGCATACAAGATGTGTGCGTTTTGTGTCAGCAGTATGGAAAATAGAATAAAAAATTATACATTTATGGTCAGAGACAAAAACATCCTCAATAATAATGGTGTTCAAATGTATGCCAGTAGTGAAAACTAAGTTAGGGTATGGCCACGCTCATGAGTAGGACCTGAAACATGTTGTACCAGATTTAGAGACTCTGTGAGGTTTAAAAACGCTGTTGAAAAACTGTTTGAGGGGTCATCTACATGAATGTTAAAATCACCTAAAATAATAACTTTATCATGCTTAAGCACAGTGGAAGACACCAAATCAGAAAATTCTGACAGGAAACTGCCTTGTGGCTTGGGAGGACGATAGATAACAACACACATAACAGGACTATCAACACAGACAATCTTAAACATTAGTACTTCAAAAGTAGAGAATTCACTGGTTTTAATAATAATAATTTATCCCCCCCCCCCCCATATCTGAAAATGTGGCTCGCTTTGTGAATGATAGGGAATCACATGAATCTTTGACAAAGCATGTTACACCTAGGGATGGCCATTTTAAGTTATTTCAATATTCGAGTACTCGCACTAAATTATTATAGAGTACCCGAGTACTCGCAAAAAAAAAAAAAAAACGTACGTAAGAATATGGTCCGAAATTAACACCCAAGCGAAAATGCGGGTAGGGGTCCGTGTCCGACTGGAAACACACAAGCGGAACCAAAGTTTGGCTAACGCTAAACAGTTAATTTCGTAGGCTATAGGCCTGTAAGAATATCTATTACTATCTAATGCTTTCACATTTATGTAAATTGGCCAACAACGGAAAACAAGTGCAATTTGAAATTATTTTATTGAACAACCAGGCTACCTTGTCGGCACTTTGCAGATCAGCCCTCAATTTCACCGCGCTTTCCTCATACATCTTCTCCACTCTCGTAGCTGTTGTTCGCCGCGATGGTAGCTTGTACTCCGGCTCAACAAACGCCATCAGCTCGCGGAAGCCTTCTCCTTCCACAAAGCTTAACGGGAGCATATCTCCGGTCACCATTTTCGTGATGAGCTGGCTAATCTTCTCTGCCCTGGTGGCATCACAACCACAACGGCGTGTGCTAACACTGCTAGCAAATGAGGTGATGCGAGACTGCCTGTTATCTGTCTCCGCTGTTTTCTCCTTGTGCATAATGCACAAATGGTTAATCATCAAACTAGTTGTTCTATGATACGCAAGTTTAACGTTACATAGCTTGCACTGCACATTCATTTCGTCTATTTTGTCGAAATACTTCCAAACATCACTCTTATGCCTGGTCGCCATTCTGCCTGTAATGTTAGATCCTGTAACAATGCGTGCGCAGATCTATCATTTTTGCTAGCAGTCCCATCCAAAAAATGTGAACTTTTAATATAGAACAGGGTCAATTTACATTTATTTATTATTTACATATATGGTTTTTTTTACAAAGCAAAAAAAAAAATGCGAGTACTCTATATGTTGAACCGTTGAACGAATACTGACGTCCAAATCGAGTACTCGAGTACTCATGCCCATCCCTAGTTACACCAGTGAGTCGTAAATTTGTCTGGCAGATTAGACATAGAGGAAGCAGAGCACAGAGTCTGTGTGTGTGGGTGGGTGTGTGTGTGTGACCATTTTGTTTCCGGCTGCCAGATTGTTTGCCTGATATGTGGAGTACAGCACACAACTTGCATCAGCTTGCATGATTACCTCATCAGCTTGCATCAGATCTGGAGGCCTAGAAGGGAGCAAAGTCTAGATGGAGTGTGAGAACGCTGCAGTAGTACCCAGACCCAACACACACCGAGGGCATTTTCACACATGTTTGGAGCAGTTTAGTTTGGTTTGTTTGGCTAGCTGAGAACAATGGCATTCAAGTTCCTACTCCAACTTTTCCTCTATGGTTTGGGACAACTAAACAAACTGTAGATATGATCGTTCCTTAAGGCAAATGTAACGCCAGTAAAAGCGCAATTTAGCTTGTTAATCACCTTGGTTCCAATTGTTCTAACTGGTCCTCGCTGTCTCTCTCTGTCAGGTCCAAGCTCAGGTGTCCAGCTCCCTGGCTGTTGCCCAGGCGCTGGCAGACGATGTGGACTGCCACGTGTTCCCCTTCAGGGAGTTTGGAAAAGGACGGATCAAGAAGCTACGCATCAGCCCCGACGCATTCATACAGATCAGCTTACAGCTGGCATACTACAGGGTAAGACAGACACACACACACATACATAGCGCACACTGGAGTCTTAGTTACACAAATATATAACATTTGCGTAACAAAACTCCACTTTTCCAATGTATCCACACATGCACACATAGTAGGGCTGCAGGATTATGGCTAAAATGGCATTATGATTATTAATCAAAAATATTGGTGTCATTGATTCAAGGAACAAATTATTTTAGTGAACTTTCACAACATTTTGACTATTTTCAACTACAGTGGAAGTTAACTGAAATGGTTCAATATTGTCTTATGCTAATATTCTACGATTTTTACTTGTGTAAAATACCGATGTATGACTAACGTTATAGGCGATTAATCGTGCGGTCAAACACTTGGGCAGCATACACATACACGCACACAGATACACAAACATACACACACAAACACACACACACACACACACACACACAGGGAAACAAGAGCAAAGGCGGAAGTGGAGATTAAACATTTACAAGATCCAAGATAAAATACTGTTTACTCTGGAAATGAAGTTTGCTTAGAAAAATGCCACACATCTCACACAACAGTGGTCGGCAATATATCACATTCACTTGTTAACAATATTCAAAGATCATCACAGTAAATAACATGCTGCGGGGTATTATGGCTTTAATACAACAGAAATCAATGTATGTGTGCTGTCCAGTAGGGATGGGCATGAACGTCAGTATTCGTTCAACGGTTCAACGTATAGAGTACTCGCATTTTTTTTTTTTTGCTTTGTAAAAAAAACATATATGTATATAATAAATATAAACGTAAATTGACCCTGTTCTATATTAAAAGTTTACATTTTTTGGACGGGACTGCTAGCAAAAATGATAGATCTGCGCATGCATTGTTACAGGATCTAACGTTACAGGCAGAATGGCGACCAGGCATAAGAGTGATGTTTGGAAGTATTTCGACAAAATAGACGAAATGAATGTGCAGTGCAAGCTATGTAACGTTAAACTTGCGTATCATAGAACAACTAGTTTGATGATTAACCATTTGTGCATTATGCACAAGGAGAAAACAGCGGAGACAGATAACAGGCAGTCTCGCATCACCTCATTTGCTAGCAGTGTTAGCACACGCCGTTGTGGTTGTGATGCCACCAGGGCAGAGAAGATTAGCCAGCTCATCACGAAAATGGTAACTAGAGATATGCTCCCGTTAAGCTTTGTGGAAGGAGAAGGCTTCCGTGAGCTGATGGCGTTTGTTGAGCCGGAGTACAAGCTACCATCGCGGCGAACAACAGCTACGAGAGTGGAGAAGATGTATGAGGAAAGCGCGGTGAAATTGAGGGCTGATCTGCAAAGTGCCGACAAGGTAGCCTGGTTGTTCAATAAATGAATTTCAAATTGCACTTGTTGTCCGTTGTTGGCCAATTTACATAAATGTGAAAGCATTAGATAGTAATAGATATTCTTACAGGCCTATAGCCTACGAAATGAAGTTTAGCGTTAGCCAAACTTTGGTTCCGCTTGTGTGTTTCCAGTCGGACACGGACCCCTACCCGCATTTTCGCTTGGGTGTTAATTTCGGACCATATTGTTACGTTAGTTTTGTTTTTTTTGCGAGTACTTGAGTACTCTATAATAATTTAATGCGAGTACTCGAATATTGAAATTACTTAAAATGCCCATCCCTACTGTCCAGACATGAGAATAAACGGTACAGGTTCTGTATAGACACCATAAGCAATAAGGAGATCCGTGCAAATGACATACACTTCTTTATGAATAGGAGGAGAGGATTGTGGGAGTAGTGTGAAAAGTCACAGCTAAGGTGTGAACATTCATAGATAGTTAATCTTAGAAGAATTTGCGGAAAATCATTTTGCTGTACGCCATGACAACAGATCGCTACCTAGCTCCCTAGTTATCACCGGTGTTGACATATCACCAAACACAGGTTTATGGGAACTGTCATAAGAGTTAGAACACGTCTTCGACCAATCAGGTTGCTTGGCTGAAGCTACCAATTGCGTAACACAGCACACTGTCTTGTACACCAACCAATTACGGCAGCCAAATAGTCTCTTTGTACTCTCTTTAAAAACAGCAAATGAAGTAAACCGCAGTGTTGGGCGTTCACAAAGTCAGTTGTACACCGTACACTCTCTCTGACTGTGAGCCAATCAAACGAAAGCAAAACAACAATATTCCCATGTGGTGACGCACAGCAGCTGTGAGGACACCAAACAGGAACAACAGATCCACTGTATAAATGGGTGAAGGTTTTCTTGTTTCACACATAAGTAAAATATCATTGAAAACCGGTAGGGTGACATATTATGAAATGCATATTAATTATTTTGGCTGGTGAAACTGATTCTGCAGGATAAATGTATGGAAATGGAGACTTCTTCAATAACTACTGTTGTACACTGTCTGTTGGCAGACCAGCTCCCTGAGCGCTAATATCAATCCTACTAATGGCAATGCCAATGCCATCGACAGAGTGAAACCGAAACCTTCTACTTCCTGTTGCCCTTACAATCGGTCTATTGTTAGCACATTACACCTCGCATAATGGAAACTGTGGGCAAATCCCCAAATCAATGCAGTGACATTATCTAAACCTGCCAGTTTCCCATGTTTCCCCACCCACGAAAAAACACTTTGTCTTTCTCTTCAGGAATGTGCTCAGTCCAGCGGGCTCAAACCCAGATTGTGTGTGTGTGTGTGTGTGTGTGTGTGTGTGTGTGTGTATCTAGGAAACTGGGTTGAGATAGAGAGAGTAAACAGGGTGGAATGTACTGGAAAGACCAGCGGTTGTATTAAATCTGTCACTCATGCCCTCTTAGGTAGGAACAAAGGGGACACACACATCACATGTTAAAGGAATACAGCAAGTTTTGGGTCTACTTAGCTGTTAAATGATGAGAACATAGACTCCAAAATCATCCGTGTGTCCCCGGCAGATGCTGTCATCCGCCCTCCTCCTCTCGTCTCTCCTCCTGTTCTCTCTGAACTTGCCTGAGAGGTGAAGCGTTAACCAGACTCTCTCCTTCTCTTCCCTTCCTCCTCCTCCTCCTGTCCTCCAGGATCGCGGTGGCTTCTGTCTGACCTACGAGGCGTCCATGACCCGTCTGTTCAGGGAGGGCCGGACGGAGACAGTGCGGTCCTGCTCCAACGAGAGCTGCGATTTCGTCAAGGCCCTGGAGAGCGGAGAGGTACTGCGCTTTTTTAGAGGAACAGTTCAGCCCAAAAAAATAAAAATTCTGTCATCATCTACTCGCCTCCATGTCAGTAGAAGCTCCATTGAAGCTTGTACGACCATCAAAGACACAGTTTCCCCCACAGTTGCACTGTGAGCCCAAAACTCCTACGTTGTTCCGGTTGCCACACCACAGAAGAAGAAAATACAATTTCCTCTACCCTAGAATGACAGTATCTAATGAGGTAAATATAGGCCTTTTGGGCTCGCAGTGCAACCGTTTGGCTAAAACACAAGGGGCTCAACATTGCAAAAAATAAAATGAGTGAAATTGAGCTAGTCATGTCAGTTCAGTTCAACATGTTATTTTAGTGCAGCTCGGGTCATTTTGGTTTTTTCAGTTATCAGTTTAGATTCTGTTTTTCAATCCATGTATCTTTGCTGGCCATTTTGAATTTGTTTTCTCATTGTTTTGTTTCTTTCAGTCTTTTGTTTTATTTAAGGTTTTTAGAACCCTCATCATAATCACATTTTATCACTGTGTTTTTATCACTTTCCTCTATGTTTTACCAGTGTGCAATTAAACTAAATTAAAACTAAAGGTGAAGTTTATTTCAGCTAGTTCGGCTCAGGGTAATTCTTCAATTCAATCAATTCTGACAAGACAATTGACTTCAATACTGTTTATTCAGCTCATTTATGTTTTACTGATTCCTTTCAATTAAGCTCAATTTAGCTGATTCAGGCCAAGTCAATCAATTTCAATCCATTTATTTCAGCTTAGTTCACTTTGATGTATTCAGTTCAGCTCAGTTCATTTAAATTCAGATTTATATTGCAAGAATGATATGCCAAGACCGCTATCACACTGGTTTTGCATTCTAAATCACTTGGAAAACCAGTTGTATGACCTCAGCTTTCACCTCAGGAAATTTGAATTGCTCAAAGGGCGTAACGCATTTTCCTGTATTCATTCACATGCATGGTAAATTGGCGGCAAGTTCCTGTGGCATTGCCAAAAGGTGAAACTATCGTATCTCCATTTCTGTTTATATTGGCTGCCTTAGTTACTCACCCACCAGTCTGTATTTGTGCTTTATTTCTAGTCATATGCTTGAATTAATTTCTATAATCTCTTGTGCTATTTCATCTGCATTCCTCTGTGAAGCACTTTCCAGTGAACCCTTGTTTTTTTATTTAAGTCATAGAGTAAGTTTGATTTGGTTGGACAGGGGGCGGAACAATGCAGGCGGCTCTTCCGATTGGCCGCGGAGAAGCACCAGAACCTTTACCGACTGGCTATGACGGGAGCTGGAATTGACAGACACCTGTTCTGCCTGTATGTGGTCTCCAAATACCTGGGGGTGGACTCCGCCTTCCTCAAAGAGGTAAGCTGCTCATATCTATTCTAGGATGTAACTCGTATCCAATAGTAACAGTAACAAAAGTATCACAAGCCTTGCATCTGGTTTTATTCCGTCTGCAACTCAGATTTTCCATAAGATTACATTTATTGAAGTTAAATTGAGTTGAATTGATGCATTAAAAAACTCCCTCTGCCTTCATCCGCTGCCTCATTATCTTTATTTTTCCGTAACACCCTTTCTCTCTCTCTCTCTCTCTCTCTCCCTCTATGCCTCTCTCTCTCCAGGTTTTGTCGGAGCCGTGGCGTCTCTCCACCAGTCAGACTCCAGTTCAGCAAATGGAGCTGTTCGACCTGAAGAACCACCCCGAGTTCATATCGCTGGGCGGGGGGTTCGGACCTGTGAGCAACACACACACACACACACATGCACACACACTTTTGGTTGTAAGCCCCATTTCAGCAGAGGTTGAATTGTAATCTGTCTTTTACTTTACTAGCTATGATTGCAAACACAATGTAAATGGTATATAGTTAATTCCTCTGGGGGAATGGTATTTACTTAGAAGTAGAAGACTCATACACACACACACATTGTTGTATTAGGCTTACACTAATCTAATCTGATCTTTGTGGTCATGTCAGGTTGCAGATGATGGTTATGGCGTTTCCTACATCATCGTGGGTGAAGATATGATCAACTTTCACGTGTCTTCCAAACACTCCTGCAACGAGACTGTAAGTAAATTATTCAAATCATTATGCAATAACATTACTTTTGATAATTACCTTAGTTTTGACAGGACAGGGTTTGTGTGGTTTTCATACCAGCTCACTTCTCTAACCACAGAAGCACATAAGCGACAGGAGGAAACACACAGAACAGAGAAATGTCAAACAAAGTCTCAGATTGAGTTTCACTTCTGATGGATTGCGTTTGACTCTCACTTTCTTGTCTATCAAAGAAGTGCTGCTTTGTAGTCTGTTTTCAGTTCCCTTTAGAGAATTCAATATGTCACGGCTTCATGTGTTTTTGATTGTATTGTCTATAACCTTACCTGCCTTTCCTCTGTTTCCCCTTCCTCTCTCCGTCCCTCCTCTCGTACTCTTATCGCCTCTTTATCTCCATCTCACCCTCGTCTTCATCCCTCTCTTTCCTCCCCACGCTCTTGTCTCTTCTCCCACAACCGCCGCCACGTCTCTCTCTCTCTCTCTCTCTCTCAGGACTCCCACAGGTTCGGGGCTCAGATCAGCCGGGCTCTCCAGGACATCTTGGCTCTCCTCTCCTCCGAAGCCAAAACCTCCACCTCCTCTTCCTCCAAAGGTCCAGCCCAGCCTCAGTCCAAGAAGCTCCTCTGAGCACGGGTGAATGTCTCTCTCCCCCACCCCCCCCTTAAACAGAAACACATCTCAACACATACGCATTGCTGAGTGTACAAAACATGAAGAACCCATTATGTTCAGTTGCGCAACCCATGACTCACCTGTCTCGAGGTTTAAAAGCATTCTTATACCCTGACTGAGATGGATTTAAAGGACCATCCTAGTGTCACGTATACTTGACATTACTACCGACCATTTTCCAAAGCATACCACACTTTTTTAGATGTCCGAATGCGTTTTTCCTACCTTCCAGGCAGCCATTAATTTCCAATCATTTCAATACGGTACAAAAATCAACTTGCAGAGACTTGCTTGAGATAGGTAATCCATCACAATGAACATCCCGCCCTAGTTTATTGTTTTTTTTAAGTTAGCCTGCAGGTCTTCTGATGTGTTCACATGCTGGTGGGAAGCTCCGACATCCGGGACTTCAAAGTCGTTTAGTCGGTTAGTTTCAAACCCACAAGACAAACAATGAACAAACATGGGCACTGTGAAAAGAATGATGTGGATTTGACTTCTTGCTTTAAAAAACTTGGCGACTTGGCAAACTACCAAGTAGGAAATTTATTTCGATAGTACACAAATGCACCATTCCTCAAGCAAGTCTCGAAGAAAAAGAAAGGTTTTACGAACTAAATTCAAACGTCAATGACTTCTAAACCCGGGCAGGAAATGTTAGCTGGAGCAGCAGAGAATTTTTAACAGGGAAATCGAGTAAATATTCCAAAATCTGAAACGGTATGGTATGCTTTGGAAAATGGTTGGTAGTGATGCTGTGTAGTAAATGGGCTAAAACATGCAAAAACACCGGTATCGTCCTTTTTAATGAGTGAAATCAATAAGGGATCGCAATCTAATTCATGGAAAAGAGCAGGTGGTTCTAATACTTTGTAAACTCAGTGTATATACAGTATATGGACATTTACATTTATCCACACATCACCCATTTAAAGACACGTTTGATATTAACAGATATGTTTAGCATTAACGTATATGTTTTGACAGATATTTACCATTAACACAGGGACATTTGTTTATTAGCTTTGAGGGACTGTTAATTTTCTGAGGTGCTTTTCATGTTACATGTCATGCCTGTCAAAGAGATTGAGACTAATGTCACTGAGAGTGTGGGGAAAGAGTTAAGAGGCCCTAAATCTTAATGAAATTGAAGGGACAAAGTTAGTTTTTCAAGTCGTAAGCAGACACCAGTGTGAAATGTTTTCACTGGCGGGACGCTCCGGTGCTACTCAGCCCTTTCAAACAATTCCGAACAGTTTTATGTTCAGTTTAGAAGAAGGTGGAGTGCCTGCTTGTATCATTTTTAGGTCATCGCTCAAGAGGGGAAAGCTGAAGGAAAGAATGATGGATGGGGAGGAGATAAATCTCAATAAAGATGAAGGGGAAGAGTTATTTACAAACCCTAAACCCAAACAAGCCCTCTTGATGCTGTCGTTTATTTTGATGCATCTGACGGGACGACACGTTGAAAAGCTAGATGACGAAAATCCCAGTCTGATCTTTGGGAACGGCCACTTTAGGAGCGGGGGGAACAGTAATGGGAGCTTGAATCCAGTTTGTCCATCTCTTTTTTTCCCCCCTGGTTCATTTTCATTTTTACTTTTATCCCAGTTACCAGAACCTGGGTCAATTATTAACTACCGAATGCCTTTTTAATAATATCTTTAATTCCACAGAGGGTGTTTTTTTACAGTAATTATGGGT
Source organism: Centroberyx gerrardi (assembly GCF_048128805.1). Classification (NCBI taxonomy): domain Eukaryota; kingdom Metazoa; phylum Chordata; class Actinopteri; order Beryciformes; family Berycidae; genus Centroberyx; species Centroberyx gerrardi. The sequence continues at coordinate 6,572,684 of NC_136003.1, read as the reverse complement.
ACGATGATGATGCAGCAAGTAAAGCACGTCCTAAAGGGTATTATGACTTTTATACAACAGTTACCAATGTATGTGCATTCAAACAATTTCTTCAAATTCGAATATTATTTCGACACCAACTAACCATTAAAGCACAGCTAACCATCAGCGTGCTTGGAATGTGTCTTTGACCAATCAGATTGCTTGGCTGGAACTACCTGTTGCACAAAAGCCTATTGATCTTTTAGTGTTTGCTTCTGGAGTGCAGGAGGGTTTGGAGGAGTGTAGTGGCCCACAAATGTCTGATCTAAGGACAGTTTTTTGTTCACACTAATGATGAAGTTTAGGCAAAGAGGGAAAGCAAACTGACCCAGAGGTCCGCATGACCATTGACCCAGGCAAGACTGCACTATGGAAAGAGATTAGTGCCAGGACAGATTGTATTTCAGTTGCATGAATTTGAATTTGTCATACTCATGTTGAACTGTTGAATTTAAAATAATGCATTTGTTTTTTTTCATCAACTATTTATTGATGAAAGAATACAAAATAGGATTCAGCATACAACACAGTGAAGAAAGGGTTAAAAGGATTATGGAGAATAATAAAAGATATCGCTAAATAAAAGGGAGAAAATAAAATAAATTATATATTTTTTTTAAATACTACTCTCATGCTTAGAAATAAATTAATTTGTCAGGTACAATTTGAATCTGAATGCAATGACTTGAAATTGAAAGTGATCGCAGTTGAATTGAAAGTTTAACTATCATTTCGGATTCTTTTTTCCTAATTCAGATTTGGACCCAGATCTGGCGATACTCACTATATAACACTGGAGTTTTATATATGCTATGCGTAGGAAGGAAGAAAGAAAGGGAGGGTGGGAGGAAAAAGAAGAGAAGAAATAACTGTTTTTTATTATTATTATTGTTTGTCGTTACTGCTCTTTTTTACTCTTGAATGTCAGCTCAGCTAATTGTTTTACTATGGTAAGTGTTTGGGACGGCTGAACTGCACTGTGTACTTAACTCGGGCCTGATGTGGACTACTGCTGTTTGGTATGCAGTCTTGTTGCTTTGTCATAGTTTATTTATGTAAGTGAGTCATCATTCAACCTCAACCAATTAGAGGGAAAATCCATCGCAAAACAGAATTCACTCATTAACATTTCAGGCGTTTAGCGAACACAGACGTTACTGCTTTGATGTTGGACTGTTTGGATGATTTATTGAACAAGAAACTAAAGAAATCGCTGCCACTGCAATCAGGTGTGAAGTGGAAAAATGGATTGCCCGTATCTTTACATCATCAAAACCATCTTAGCTCTTTCGCCTGTTGCTCTGGGAGACATTCCTTCACCCTCCGAGGTCATACATGGATAAACCCGAGACCCGATGGACGCTCTTCTACCGTGAATAGAAATTAAGTGGTCTGTTTTGCATTGGGATTTCCCGGAAAACTCTGCAGACTGGGAAAGAGGATAGCAGCGTGGGGAGGGGCAGCCTGGAGAGAGAAAGTGATAGAGCAGGAGAGAGAGAGGGAGAAGTGTCCGCTGCTGACTCAGCCTTTCCTCCTGCAGTACACACATCTATTTCCACTCTACATTGTATTAAAAGCAATAGAACAATAGACTTGCAAGGGCAGCGGCAAACACCAGGAACTATTTTTGTCTGTTTTTAAAAGTCTGAGGGCATGATAATTATACCCATAAATGCGTAGCTTTTAAATCGGTGTAGTTTGGAAAAACGTGTGTGGCCGGATTCAAGTATTCATTCAGTACAACTTCTTCAATGCAAATTTGAAATCAATGCAATTCCTTAAGGAAAACTTGTAGCCCCTGGCTCTTGAACGGTCTTTTCTCTGTGTGTTTAATAAGAATGTACTGCTGTCGGCCAGTTCGTCGCCGTTAGCATCGTCAGGAGAGATGCTCATGTGCAGCGATGTAGTGGTAAAACAAAAGGCATACAACCACCAATACGTATTAAAAACCATATTTCTGAAATAGTCTCCTAAAAAGACCAAAATGTTCATGTAACATGCGTCAGTCTCATCTACGACTTTTTGTCGGAATATGTTCAGATCATGAAAATGGTTCCCCTCCACTACATCTCTGCTCATGTATGACCGCTATATTCTAACTGTATTGTATCTCTTTGTGGAGAGACTGTTAGGAAATTGTTGGCTTAATATCTCCATAACCTCAGATCTCACCGCCGCTTCTGTTCCTGTCTCAGGTTGAACATTTAGCCGCTCATTTCCCAAACTGCCGACTGCCAAAGCTATGATTTGTTTCTTAAGATATTAAAAAGCGATATCTACAGTTGCAGCGACTCACAATAACAACCTTTTCTACCTCTCTCCTCAGCTCTTATTTCTTTTCCGAACACTTCTACCGTTGTACTCTGAACAGGAGTGTCAGTTAAATGCCTAACGTGCTGCAAATGTCATTTAATTCTCAATATTCAGCATTTTATCTTGCTTTAGCCTACATCATAGACACCAGTCGAACCAATCCTGTGCCTCAATCTGCTCCACTGTGACACTCCATATTATCTGACTGCACCTGCATCTTTTTCAAATGAAGACACTAAAATAAATGAGATGTGACCGAATGAGGAAAAGTAAAAAAGTGGCTTTAGGCGTTTCATTTTGGGAAATGAGCCCCATATAAATTGCCACTAACATTTAGTAGCAGCTTCAGAATTTGCCTTGTTTTTAGGGCTACAGGTTAAGACTCTGACTTTTCTTGTTTGTTGTTTTGCTTTTGGGAGAGTTTATTTTTTTTTATCATCAATTTCCTAGTAACCTGGTACAACTGCTGTTTTTACTCTGTACATGTGATGCTTGAGTATTTTTTGATGGATCTATGGGTATTGTAGTTAAACTCCTGTATTGAAATGATCTAATAACCCATGTTTACTGATTTTACACTCCACAAGATGCTTATTATTACTGTGTCATTGTCAATCATTTGCATTTTAAAACTTATTTAAATGTAAATTGTGGACCGTGCGATAAATTGCCTTTTATTAATGGTGATGGTGGGCTATATAAATTAAAATACTTAAAGACCTACGGTGCATATGGCTATGGTTGATCATTTGGCGTGCGTTTGGTCTGCGTTTCCACGACGATGTGGAAAAGTATGACTTTAGTGGGGAAAGTGCATAGGCTATTGAAGGTGTGGGATGTGTAAAAGTCAAAAATTTCCATGACGGGTAGTCGACCATGCATGATGTGGAAATGTATATGGGCAAAGTAACATTTTAACTGTCCCATAGCACAGAGGGAGGGGGAGAATTGTGTAGGAGGAAACGTGTTCTATCACTGTTGCGTTTCCTACTGGTCGCCAATAGAGCAATAAAGGTCACAGATTACTTAATGCTTCTTTAAGTGCAACAAGCCCAGTGTTTCCCTTAAGACGGGTTTCCAGGGGTTTCCCCAGCAAAATGAGGAATGGTTCACTTTCATTATTGTTTCCATTCACAAGACATAAATGCACTTACAGAATGTATAAAAATGACTGTTTTTGTTCATAGGCTTCCCTCTTCCTCTGGGGTTTTCTCTGCAACTACAAAATAAACTGCTCTAGCCTAATTCTTAAAGAAGTCTTAAAAAATGGGGGTCTAGCCTATATAGGCTGTATATATTTCTCATTGTTTCCTCTTTTTCATCCCTTCAGTTATAGTTCATTTATCTTATTTCGTTGTTTTGTAAAGCTCTTTGGAAAGGTTTTTTTTGTTAAAGCGCTATATAAATTAAGTTTCTTAGGGGAGAGCGGGGCAAGTTGTCACATGGGGAAGTCGTCTCAGTGGCTTTGTTTCTGAAACTAAATATTTTAGAGCCAAAAGTCCAATTACGCAATTACACACCATGTTTACTCTCTTAATAAGAGGTTACCTATATCTTTACAACAGTCCAAGTCAAAACCTAAGAACAATTTTGGTTTTTGATACCTGAAAGTAAAGTTTTTCTTCTCATTTTTTTTCTTATAAAGGAATCCAAATAATTAAAATCCAAATTGTTTTTTTGGTTAGAAATATCTTCACATTCATTTTTTTCAGAATAAATATGATTTTGGTACTTGAACCCACAAACCTTTGGCTTGTGTAGCGAGTGGCCTCACTGCTGGTCCAGCCTCATATACAGCCACAGGGATTAAGAAAGTGATATCTTATTTTAGAGGCAGATTACTGTTATTACTGTTTTCTGTAAGTGACTAAGAAGCCATTTTACATCATAAAACATCAGATTAAATGTACATTAATATATCATACTGTTAGAAATTGTATCAGAATTTATGTCTGTCTGTGCATCCCAGGATGGGTAAGGGGTTATTTTACCTGGTGTGTGGTGGGTGTCGATTTCTGAGATGAAGTTTCTCATGTTATTACACTATACTTCAAAGGAGATGGAATTGAGTGCAGGAACACAGCAGCTTGTCTATGTGACAACATGCCCCGTCATGTGTGACAACATGCCCTGACGTGGGGTAAGTTGTCAAGTGGTATTTCACCAGTAATAACTTTTGCTTCCGGTAAATTATTCAAAATGTAAAAATGCCATCTAGCTAGAAAAATATAGGTAGTGAGGCACTGCTGAGAAATACACCAATGAGTAAAATGTGTGACAACATGCCCTAGTCTCCCGTATTATTAGGCTACACAGCCCGCAGTAACCCGCAGTGGGGGAGGGCTGAAGAAAGGAAGGAGCATTACGCTGCGCCCCTCCTTCGCTCCATCCCCAGCTCTGTTAGGCTGGGGATACACCACACAACTTTTAAAATCCTAACAGATTATGAAAAGACTGGGCGTATACACTAACCGACTGGTTTCTGCAGATTTTTTTATGACGACTGAAAAACTGGGCCCAGTTGTTCAAAAGTAATCTGATCGGATTTCGGCTATCGGATTGGATCAAATCTTGAAAATGGGTTGTTCAAAAGAAAAAAAGGATTCTGAAATCGGATTAGATCACGTAATCCAATCTTGGTTTTGATCTGGATCAAACCTTCAGTATGTGTTGTTCCAAACTTTTTAGTAGGATTGGGATACCTTTGATCCAAAAAAATCAGGATTATCCTGATCCCAGCAGAAGGGTGGATTCAGGGTGGATTTCAGGAACAAAATGTAACAAAACTTTAAAATTGGTCAAATAATACATTTGTATCATGTAGTATATATACATTTATTTATATTTTGCACTTGATTTGTTTAACCGTTACAGTGATAAAGTAGATAAAGTAGACATTAGGCTACCTATTAAACCTTTCAGTACAGTAAAAAAAATAAAAAATGATGATGCCTATAAGTCACTTCTTAAACAAGAAACTGAAAAAGCAGAAGTACAGATTCGTCTGGCAGAGGAACAAATCACTCTTACCCAACTACAGCAAACCAAAGCCAGACTTAAAAAGCAGGGCTTCAAAAAGCTGGTCTCTCCACAAATGAAGAAGAACTCTGAACGTTCTTTATTTTGTTAACTATTGGACATTTAGCCTTTTTATGATTTAAAACTCATGTTCAAAATATCCACAATGTATTTGTGAATAATGTATATTTATTTGTTTTTATTTATTTGTTGTGGGTCAGATGAGGGGTCTGACTGTTTAAAAGAAATTGAAAATGGAAGGGGATGTTTGTATTGTTTTATTGTGCTGTTTTCTGTCTCTTCAAATAACAACACTTAAGGTGACCCCATGCTGGCTATTCTAGCTGTTGTTCTTTACATAGCTAATAGCCTACATTGTGATATGTAGTCCTATTTAGAGCACTGGTAATCCGGATTTGGTAATCTTGAAAAGTTCGTATCTGGATCAGGGTGATCCAATCCAATGTTGCTTTGAAAAACCGGCACAAAAGTAAAATGGATTACCTGATCCTGGATAGCAAAACATGGGATTTCCAAATCCGGATCATTCTGATCCAGATTAAACTTTTTGAACAACTGGGCCCTGGGGATCACACACTTAACGACTACGCCAGATGAGGGATCACACACTAGTTGTCACTGCAACTGAACCAAACTGAACACACCAAACTCACATGAAAACACGAGCTCTCGCGGTACGCTACGAGATGGCATCTGCATGGTCATTCTATTTTTCTTTTCAGAAACAGAAAATAAAAAATGGAAAACGAATGATGATTTAATTTTCATTTCAAAATCCAAAAATGGAACATCAACATTTACAAAGGACTTGGTTTTCCTTTTCTCCTTTGTAAAACAGAAAATAAAATAACAAAAATTAAAAAAGCCCATTTTGGGATTGCAACCTGAATACAGAGCTGTGCGTCTTTCAGCACCATCAAGGCCTGGAAAGCGGAAAGGAGAGAGTAGAATGACCAAAAAATACACAGATACATTATTTTACATAAAGGTGTGGAAGGGCAGACGTAGCAGTATGGACCGTAGAGGAACTGCAGGTGAGCAGTAATGTGAATCAAATACCTGTTACTACATAATGGAGCCAAAGCCATGAAGTGGGAGCTGAGAATGTTTGTATAGGCGATGTTGGCTACGGTGCCAAATGATTATGTTGCAAAACCGGACTGCGCATTTACATTGTCCGGTCAGGACTACCAACCGGACATGTAGGCTAATAAATAATAATTATAAAACCTGACTTTCCGGTCTAAAACCGGCATCTGGCAGCCAAGGTTTTGTGGAATCAATAATTGAGTCTTCCCTGTATTTTCTTCCTGTGTGCCTTGGTACCAGAAAGATTGGTAGGCCTATCTATAAATTTATTGTATGAAGAATTAACTAGTTGATTGCTCCTTGGTGTGGGCTAAACACTGTATTGACTTGTTATGGCATAGATTCATAGTTTTTCATTGGCTATTGACGGGATCCATTCGCATTTGAGTTGTTGACGAGTAGCCTACACACTACCCGACTGCGTCCAGATTCCGCTTGTAAAAATCAAACATGTTTGATATAATCGTAGTGGCTCCGACTCATGTCGGGAGGCAAGAGATTAGAGTCTGTTCCCCTCATACACTTATAGATTTTCTGTGCCAACTGGCCACGCCGACTGCCCCAAAATCTGCAGACTAGTGCAGACCAGGACAGACTCGGCCCGATTGTGAATCCTGGCTAAAATTGGGGCAATAGTCTATTCATGCATTTTATTACTTTCACCCAACCCGTGAGGTGGGAACTCCCAGGGTGAGATGAAGAGGAGGAGGGGAGGAGGATGTTCGCCCCAGGAAGCGTCGGCGAATCAAAAGACGAAAAGTGAAACTAAAAGTAGCTTAAAGAATGGTACGCCTGGAGCCCAGCCACACTGCGCTAACACCACCACTGCTGCACGGGAGGTCCCACCGACTGCTGCCGTTTTGGGCTTATTCATAACGTAGGAAACTATCTTTTCTTTCATATTTTTCATCCCAGCTGGAGAATTGAATGCGTTCTCATACGAAATGGAGCTAATCCTCTCAGACTGTAGGGAAACTATATGAAAATACGCATAGGGATATTATAGTGATACCACAGGAGATATAAACTAGCATAGAGTTACTGTAAAGTCACTACGGAGCACCGCGGACGCGCTTTATATAGGCTGCTATTGGAACGTGAGCGTGCCTCTTCAGTCGGAGCGTAACCGACTCCGTGGAACGCTTTTTGCGGGACCACGGACAGGCTCGGTTGGAACATAGGAGTAAATGTATGAAACTGTGTGTAGATTCAAGACTAAAAAAATCGGTGTGTGGACAACATTGGAAACATGCACAGCCTACTCGGTCTTTATAAAACCCTGCTTATGTGGTGTAGGAGCCAAATATGTTGTTGAAATAACCAGAATTGAATTGCCATTTACTGTGTGTACACTGGGTGTCGGTGTGTTATTATCTAGAGCTCAGGTATATAGGTAGGTAATTCACTGTTGTCGTCAGGTGTTTGAACCCGGAAGGGCAAAGGGTTTTTGACCGCTGTGGCGCTAAGTTTGTTTTCGTCATGCTGTGAGCGGTGTTTTTGGTTGTCGATGGAAACAGGAAAATGGACTGTATTCACACTTATGCACGATGGAAACAATAAAGAGATCGTGACTTGCAATTGAAGAACAGCCTGCAGATTCCGTACTGAACGCAACACACACGGCAAACGATAGCGTATGATAACATCAAATTAGCAAAGCGCGTCAACCAGGTCACTCCTGGTTTAGACATCTCAGTAGCTCAGTAAAAGATTGAGCTCCTTTAATATGTGGTATTCACTCAGTTTCATCGTGCGCTCTTGCACGCGCTCATGACGCCCACTCACACAAGTAGGCATTTATGGATGTGGACATAGCACTTTGTAACGTGGTTTGGAGATAACCGTCGGTCATCGTCACATTGGAATATTGGCAACGCCCTCGAGCCACGCCAAAGCAGCCGCTGTATGATTACGCACCGCTGTATATTGTCACGAGCCATAATATCCTGTTGATTGATCCGGTGTGTGCGTCTTTTGCAGCTTTTTAAGCTGCTACACTAGCTCCGTTACACCGTCGTCTGCTGGCTGTGTTGAGTCTATCTATATTTTACCTATGGGTAAGTGAACACAGTTATGTAGTTTTGCGTGTTTCTATCTTTCATTCATGTAGGCTCCTGCTCTACTTAATGTTATCAGTGTGTCTAATGTAGCCAAGCAGAAGGCTTCTCAGCGGCTCCATCGATAATCTCATCTCCAACATGTGCGACGTTAGTTAGGCTACTGCACGATTTGGGTGACAAGATGTTTGTTTATCTGTTTGTTATGTTTATTTATTGACCCGCGCTTTACTTCTTACCGTGAGTCCTGGTATTTTTTTATTTTTTTTATTTTTTTCAGTCAAATAGTGGTATCTTGTTTGCTTATGACATCTACAGTATATGAATAACACCATTATCCACTAGTATTTAGTTATTTCGATGCATATTTTTTTATTTATTTTTTGGCAATAATTTGCAATTTGAAACAAGATATTTTAGGCATGAAGTCGGAGGGTAAATCCACCATAGCTCAGTTTACCCACCTTTTAATGGGCAGGCTTGACTGGGCTGCTGATGTGATATAAATACATTTGATTTACTACCCACTTTTTAAGCTGACAGAAAAATCAATATCATATAAATTCACAGTACAACTCATATTACACAGTAAGATAAGATAAGACAAGATAAAACTTTACTGTTCGTTCACACGAAAATTTGTCTTGCATCGCATGCTCCAAAAATCATCAACACATAAAAAGAATCTGACATCTGACATAAAAAGAACATCTGTTGTCTGTATCCAACTGTTGTAAGTTATATGAGGATCAGGCTCTTTTACGGAAAAGGGGCTTTTTTTGAAAACGGATGTTTGTGGTTGTTCTGCCTGCAGGTCACTGTTTACTCACCTTCTAATTTACCACTACATGACTAAACTTCTCCTTCTCTCTCTCTCCCTCGCGCTCTCTTTATCTGCCGGTACATTGCTAACCATCATTGAACTCTTACCAAACCACTGAATGGCTTTAATGCAAGGCCGTAGCCATGGAGTCAACATTGGGGGGGACCAAATCTGCCGGGGGGTCTGGAAACTCATTTCCTGCCATTCTAAAATATTTAAAAAACACATGGGATGAACTTTTTATTTATTTTTTATTTTTTTACAATAATGTCTAATAGTGTATTGTATTACATTGCTCTGTTTTTTCGTTTTTCTTTTTTACCTTTTCTTGTTTCATTGAATGTAATAGCAGAGATTAGGGATTAATAAAGTACAACCATAACCATAATCATATAAACAGAAATCTATGCATTGTTATATGAAGACAAGTCCAGATATTGTGGCCAAGGTTTAGCAAATTGTTGTTTTTATTTACATATTTACAAGTAAACTTGGGTGGGCAGCAGGGGCATTTGCTCTGCTCTCCTCTCCTCTCCTCTCCTCTCATTTTCTCCTCGTCCTATTTTCTCCTCTTCAGCCCTCTCTCCTCCTCTCCTCTGGTCCTATATTCTCCTCTCCTCTCCAGTCATCTCTTTTCCTCTCCCCTGCTCTCCAGTCATCTCTTCTCCTCTCCTCTCCTTTCCTCTGCTGTCTTCTCCTCTCCTCTCCAGGTCTCTCCTCTTCTCTGCTCTCCAGTAATCTCTTCTCCTCTCCTCTCCTTTCCTCGGCTCTCCTCTTCTCTTCAGGTCTCTCCTCTTCTCTGCTCTCCAGTCATCTCTCCCTCTCTCTCCCTGCCCTGTTGGCATCCTCATGCTCTCTCCCTCTCTTTACTCTGAATGCACCAGAGTGAACATGAAAGAAATATTATCAGTAAACAAGTGGTGTTTCTTGCCATGATGTTCAGGAATGGATTACTAACCATTTCTGATCTGAATGGCAATGATTATTATATCAAGAAACATTGACTCATCTCTTGTACTACTGTATACTTCTATCATCTGACTGGTACTCATTTTCTCACTGCGCTCAACTTGCTTTTCTTCTTTTCTGAGGCTGCCCAAAAAACTGACGAATGTCACTGCCACCCTTCCTCTTGTTCATGATGACATTTAAAGCTGACTGTAATAAAACTGCTTGCACTTTAATCAAACAAACACTAAAAATTCTATTTATCATAAGCAAGTACAGCTATACAGTATCCTTCTGCTGGGGTACGGCAACACCACTTGGACAAACCACACGCAGAACTGCAGTAATACTAGAACCGGTAGTAATAATAATGGCAATTTGTTAAGTTTAGTTATGATTATGATTACATTTGCTAATGATTATTTCGGACGGCGGTGCATGGTTGCCTGTCGTAGCATAGCGAAAAAAAATTTTTATTTATGTTGGGGGGGACATTTTGAGCATATTTGAATATTGGGGGGGATGTGTCCCCCCCAATATATATTATAATTACGGCCTTGCTTTAATGAGTGGACTGGTGTGATATGAAAGGAAAACCACCAGGCCAAGACACAGAAGCCAAGCGACCATGGCACTGTTTAGGTAGTTGGTTTGCAAGTCTGCCACAACACAGTGAGAAATGATTGGCACCACAGGTGAATAGGACAAAAACATTCCCATTATCCTATGACAGTGAAACTTTACATGATGAATAAGGACACAAATACAAACACTTTTTGTATTAGGACTTTTATATATTGTGTTATTACCTATGGAAATTAGACGATAGTTCCTTAAAAATACGCAAAATTGTATATTACTTTTTTTTTTGTCAATGAATTAGATTCAATTTGATAACATGTACAAAACCCTGTAAATGTGATGAAAATGTCGGATTTTTACCTATTTTTTCATACAGAATATCTCATAAAAAAGAAATGACAAAAGAAATTAAAGAAAGCTTCTGTAAATTACCATTTTTCAAATTTTTAAATTTGGCGGCTGTATCTACGTTTCAAAAAAAGTGGTTTGCATACAAGGTGTACATCATTTTAAGAAAACGGCTGCAAAGTTGCTAAAAAGAAGCTAATTTTGTGTGCGCATCTGGTATAAAACGAGTGAACTATCTATTCATAGTTATTTTCGATTATTGTTTTGTACAATTTATGAAACTCTATTGGAAGCAAAATATGACAACATCTAAAAATTGACCAATTCAGCCAAAATCACCATTTTCACCTGTGGTGCACTGGCAAAAATCTGCAATTCTGAACACAATCCCAGTTATTCTGACAGTATTTTAGATTTATCTTTAATAATATTATTATGACCATAAAAGTAAATTATGGGCAGATATATGGATATCTGCTGGGTTGGAAAACATGAGCGTTTACATGATTGCCAACATGTGAAATTTGCATAGAGCAGCTATGAGATGACACTATTTAATAACTACTAACTATTTGAATGACTGTAATGTATTATAATGTAATGTATACTGTGTTGTAATGGGTATCATGTCAGTTTTATGCACTCTTCTCTTCTCTCCTCTCCTCTCCTCTCCTGTCCTCTAATCTTCTGTCCAGTCCTGTTGATTCTTATAACCTCAATGATTCTAATAACCATAATCGTTTTATTCCGCAAATGCAGTACATGTACAGGAATTTGCCCTGGTGGCGTTGCTGGAGGAGCATATTGACCTCTCCTGCAGTAACATGACAGTGCACATATTAGCACACATGTCTGAGCGGCACTTCAGTGGTTGTACTGCGTAGGGTTGCAATGCATAGAATCAGTCAGGAGCCTGGCATGGGGGATTTGATCATGAGTCATGGTTTTACCGAAGTGGAATGTTACTTTCACTCTCCCTGTTCGGAGTCTTGTGCCAAAATATGTGTCCTGTAAGAAATCTCCCTGGCAGGGCTCCATCGTTTGTCCTTGGCGTGTGTTGTTGTTTTGCATAAGTAGGCTAAATGATCGTGGGGAAAGTGCACTTGATAAATGACATACAAGCACGATCTCTGGTCATTAGGAGTCAACTGGGTAAAGTTTCTGTAGGCTACTTTACTTCTTTGTAATCCCATGAAACGTTTTTTCAAACATCGTTTTACCATTTGAAAAGCCAGCCATGGGTAAACAATCCACAAAAATGTTAATTACCGTACTATTTTTTCTTCCCTGGTATGAAATTGCGGCTGAGACACACCAGGGGAAACACAATTTTGGGAGGGAAACAAATTACGCCTGGTGGCAAAGAGACAAGTAGTGTCTTTGGCTTGGGTTTGATTTTGTGAAAGAGACAAAGAATGAGGGAGAAAGTGACTGACAGAGAGAGAGAGTGAGATACCAAAACAATAGGACAGGTCCTAATCCTTACCTCAGACACACAATGAACAACACATTCCGCCCTCATGTCCTAATCTGTTAGCCGCGGTTGACTGTGTTGACCTTTACTCGACTCTAGTTTGTTTCCACAAAGTTTTTAACTTGGCTGGAGGACAACAGGTGGTCGGTTCATGAATGCTGCGATCGCTATGGCAATGGTTTGGTCCAAAATGCTGGAAATCAGAGGTGTGACTGAGTCCACTTTGCTCGAGTCCCAAGTCAGTCTCAAGTCTTGAGGCACAAGTCTCAAGTCAAGTCTAAATGCAGAACAGCAAGTCAAACCAGAACAAATCAAGAGTCCAGTATCAATTTAATATCTTAAAGAAAACTAAATATCTAGGACTTTTCACTGCAATATGGTTTTAATAGGATCAAAACTTGGTAAGAGCATCATGAGTTTGATTTCTATAATCAGTTTCAACTTCAATAAATTCAATCATTCCATACAAATTCAGAAAACAGAATTTAAATTCAGTCGTCTGCTGGAACAAATCTCATCACTTTCAATCTGTGACGTTTTTGTTTTTTGTTTTTGGATATGGATCAGCCTCTGTCCTTCCGTTTGTTTGTACGTGCGCCCATTTGTTTACTTGTTCGTTCATTTGCTTGTTTGTTTTTTGCTTATTCGTTCAATTGTTCGTTCATCCGCTCCTTCGCTCTTCACACAAAATATCTCGCACACCGCTGATCGTATTTGGACAAAACTTGGGGAAATTATGCATTTCACTGCTGTTGCTTCGTTCAAACGGTGGATATCTGGTTTTGGAATAGAGATTACTATGGTATATATTATATTGCACCTTGTGTGTGTGTGTGTGTGTGACCTGACAACACACCCCAATGCTATTGTATAATGTGCCTTCCTCTTCCTCTCTCTGCCTCTCTCGTCTGGATGGTCGCCATAGCAGCATGATGTCATGGAGATGCTTAACCTTGCCCTTTCTCTTCGTAAGTCTCACTTAATGGAGTTTCCAGTATATTAGGTAGTGTATTAGGTAGTATATTATATATTATTACCTTACAACAGGTGTTCCTCAACGTTTTGCATACTCAGTATGTATCCAATTACAAAACAGGGGCTGGATTCACAAAACCTTTGTAGGAACAAAATATCTTCTTGAGCACTATTTTAAAAAGCGCTTTTCTTAAAAAGTTAAGACAAGTGTCTATACATGAAAATAGTTCTTAAGTATTTTCTTCCTATTTTGCTTTCTAAGAAACAACTTACAAATAAATGGGATTCCTGGAAGCAAAATTATCAATTTTTTTCTTAACTTTAATATAACTTTCCACATTTTAGACAATTAAGTAGGTATTCACTGTTTTGCATTTTAAACTCAACATTTCAATACCATTTATACCATTTACAACAGACAGAATGCATTAATGTCGTCAAACATGCCTATTTAAATTACTGAAAATAAATTTGCGGTCCTTTTATGCTTGTTTACACTGCAGTTGCAGCCTATTTAAAAAGTTTGTACGTTAAGAAACCAAGAGAAGTTCAAATGAGATGAGACTAATCTTAAAATGAAAATGTTGTTCAGTTAATATTTCTTCTCAGTTAACTTCTTAAGATCTATCTGAAGAGTGGTTTTGTGAATCTGGCTCCTGCACATTAACTTCATCATTCACTGTCTCAAATGATCTAGAAAATCAAATCCAATGTCTATATACGGTATATATAGTATATATATATATATATATATATATGTATATATATATATATATTTTTTTTTTTTCTCTCTCTCTTTTTTGGGGGTAGTTTATTTTATTTCTTCTTTTATATCTTCCAAATTACATCAAATTTCTAGGCTATAACAATAATAATAATTATTAACAGTCTAGAAATTTGGTCTTACTATTCAAGCATTGGAGGAAACAATGGCCAATTGGTATAATTTGCTCATTCCTGCTATTTCCAGAAAAATGGGCTGATTGTTTTTTCACTTCAAGTATGATTATTTTTTTTATTTTTTATTATCCTACCACTAGGAGATTATAGGTTTGGAGTGTGTGTGTGTGTGTGTGTGTGTGTGTGGGGGGGGGGGGGGGGGGGGGGACTATATCAATAATATTGAATATCGGCCCAAGCCTAACTAGTATCAGTTGTAATTTCAAATTTTCAATTGTTTCATCATTTTTTCCAATGGCAGACAGCTCTGTGTTTTAACATGAAATCTTCGACTGGACCTTCAATGCTGCTGTGTGTTTTGCTAGGTGTTCCTGTGCAGGATTGATCGTTCAGAGGAGGGATGTTACGACCACCTTCACAAGAAAGAATTAGTATGTTCTTCATCATTTTTCATTTGAGAAGCTTTTTGATTTTACGTGGGGAGATAACAACAGCGAGTATGTTGAAATCAAACTAAGATCACCATAAAGTACAGATGGGAAGATACATCGAAATTCAATATATCGTGCTACAAAAATGTGACGATACGTATCGCGGGGCACAAAAATATTTCACAGTATTAGCTCCATTTTATTCTGCTGTCGTAATCACAAATGAGACGCTTGACCATCGCGATTTCACAAGCTCTCCATCCAAATTATATTATTTACACTTTGTAATGACACTTTGAAATTGTTGTTTACATTCTAGCAAACCAATGCCATCGCTAGAAAGATTTGTGGCTCAGAAATAAACATAATTCAGCACAGTCAGACTTTGTCGTAATTTTATATATTACATTGTGTCGTGGTTGTATCAAATCATGAATCCCATATGTATCGTCTCGTATCGTGAGATAAGCATATCATCCCATACCTACTATAAAGTATATCAAAACAGTCATCCTTATGCATTCTCTCATTGTGCCAACTTCAAAATTAAATTAAAATGAAACCACTCTTCTAGTTCACTGTGATTGGAAATGAATTTGACTTTTGTTCATTTGCCTTTTCATTTCAAGATATCAAACCTCTCTGTAAACCACATGATCCAGCTTGAAAAACCTAACAATACCCAAGTAAGTATGAGGATACTGTCTAGAATCCATGTGAATATACCTAACATGCATGTGGCTACATAGAGACCGGATTGGGGGCTTTAAACTGAATTACATTTGACTCAGCGCATGTCCTCTTTCCCATGCAGGACATTGCTCTGGTGGTCGAATGCACCCTACAGAGATGGTGTGATGGAACAGGCGAAAGCCGTGAGAGTACAATATGTTACATTTTGGACGCCTGCTTTGTGAGTAGAGAGAGAGAGTAATTTTGCACTGTCCATCAGTGTTTTTAACTGACTGACCTCTGTTTGTTTTTCCTCTACACCGTAGCCAGCAGGAATGTGTGGCAGCAGCACTCTCAACACAGTGGGACCGTCTCTGTCTGACCCCGAGATGATCTCTGTCTCGGACTTCAACTGCTTGATTGGCGAAATAAAAGGCATTCAATTAGACGGTAATGCATAGAATACTGAAACTGATACTGATAATACCACTGCTACTACTACTATTACAAGTAATAGTAACACTAACACTACTACTTCTACTAATAGTACTACAATTACTACTACTATTGTTAATACTACAACTACTACTACTGCTACTAATGATACTACTAATACTACCACTACTACTACTCATGCTAGTACAACTACTACTACTACTAATGATATTACTACTACTACTACTACTATTAGTACTATTAATACCACTACTAGTACTAATACTACTACAACTACCATTACCACTACTACTAAAATAACAACAGAAACTGTTTTGGCCTCCCAGCAAACAAGCTCTACAACTACAAGAAGTAAAAGTAAATTCTCTGTTATAGGATAAGGCTGGTGTTTTTTAATGCGTTGCTTACCGTCAACAAATCCTATGAAAATAACAAAATCAGCAATGATTTTGTTTTGCCAACAAGTCTCGTCCATGTAGCCGGTGCCCAATGCAGCCATGTCCCAGCAGCCATAGAACTCCATTGTATTAAAAAAACTATTAAAAACACGTCAAAGAGCCATGCTGTTGCTCTGGGCAACATATTTCATCATCGCGATGCACCGGGCCGGCCGACTTTTTCCTCAAACAACTTAATAAGCCGGCTGTAAACACGTTTGCGATCTCAGGAAAGTAGTTCTGTAGCACCGAAAATAGTCCCCGGCGTAATGAAGAATTTGTTCCCATTTGAATTTGATTTGGTAATAACTATAACAGCCTGACTTTTCATGGTAACAGTTAGCGATTTTTAAAATTGAAACTATGTCTTTGTGAGCTGTATTTCAAGGTTTTTAGCTTACAGTTGGAGCCAATGACTTCTGGGTTGAAGGCTAAAAAGGGAACGTGGGAAGTCAGAAAGTAACGGGAGTAGAGCAAACGCATTGTTGATTGTGTTATTTTCATAGGATTTGTTGACGGTAAGCAATGCATTAAAAAACACCAGCCTTATCCTTTAAATGCAAATACAGTATGTGAGTTCTCAGTTGTGTTACCATATTACTGTCAAAACAATTTACCAAAAAACGCGCTCAACCCTCAGTTATTTATGTGGGTGCTGAATCCTCAAAAAATATGTAACGAAATACTCCAGGACAGCACTCTAATTAATTAATTTATATTTATTGCCACATAGACGTTTCGGGCAAGACGCCTTTCTTCAGTGTGCTTTTTAGGCAAACAAACTCGACCATATTACTGTCACCCATTAATTTTGTGGTGATGTGATCACTGATAAAGGAAGCAAGATCTGTCAGGTGCTTGAATTTAGGGGTTAACTGGACAAAACAAAAAATTCAGCTAGACCCTCATCTTGAACAAAATTAATTTCCATGTGTGACTGTAATCTTTGTGTTTTATTTAATCATTTTCTTTTCTTCCCTTCTTGCATTACAGACTGCCACCAGCGTGGTGAGTACGGATGCTGTGGAGTGAGTGTCAATGTTATGGGTGGGATGTGACGAAGAGGATGGGGATATTAGAGTTGAAGTGTGTGTATATGTGTGTGTGTGTGTGTGTGTGTGCATGCTGGTAATAAATTAGTTAATGGGATCAGTGCATCTACACACATTCATTGTTTTTTTCTCTAATACAAATATTGTATATATTTTTATAGAACAAAAAACTTCAACTAAAGTCCTTTACTGTAGCTTGCTTTTGCAATTGACTTTTGATGTAACACTGATCTAATCTTTTTCAGAAACTTATCAATGTGTAAAAAAAGCACCAATCACCAGTGAGTCGACCTTCTGTTATTTATAACTGCTCTCTAACTAAACACTAACTATAACTCTATTTATCTAAAAACAAAATCTAAAAATAACCAAGCTGTGAGAGTATGCTGACGCTCTACATTTCAAATCCCAGAAATCATCTATTTTACAAGAACCCAATGTCATTTTTGCTACTGCATAACACCAGTTATTTTGATTCATTTTCTGAGCCTGAATCTTATTAAGCAACAGATTTTCCTGGAGGGCTTTCTCTCTCAATAAACAAAATCAAAGACTGTCAAATCTTAGATTAATTATAAATCATAATAATTACATAATATAATTATTATAATGTGTTACTGTGATTTATAGTTACTAATTATTATTAATATAATCATAAAATGGCATCATAAAGAATTGTACCTGATTGTTACTGTTATATTTTTACTATAATTATAATAATTTTAATTCTAAATAATCACTAAAATAATACAAAAGATAATCAGAGGTCAAATGAGCAGTTGAGTGATGAGTGTTGAGGGTTTTTCTTTTCTGTAACTTTAATTTATAACTTTTTCTATAACTTTTCCTAAGTTCTCCAGATAATTAACCGTCTAAACACTAAGCCCTGTTTTTTAGGGTGTGTGGGCTGACTTCCATTGGGATGTGATGCTTGGGAAAATCTTACTCACAAACGCATCCAACAGAGTGTTATGTGATCTGTTTATATGTTCACGATTTGTGTGATAGCATGTCTTTTTTTGTATTGTCTTGTGCATTGTGTTCGCCTGTTAACTCAGTTTAACTAAGGATCTCATGGCGATAATAATTACTAACACTACCATGACTACTACTGCTATCACCAAAGCTTCTACTACTACTTCTACTAAAACTACTACTTGTGCCTACCAGGCCCACACTGTAAGTAAGATTTTGCTCTTGACTGAATTGCCTGCTGTTTTAGATCCACCTCCCACAACTGCGTCCAACCAGTCACGGTTAACAACAACACTGCCTCCAGTAAAAGAGCTAACAACAGCGACGGCAGCTACATCACTTATAACATCGACCGGCAACCAAACAGCATCTGTAATCGGCCATGGTGAGCAATGTTAAAGGTGCATTATTCGTCCAGGTTGCCCCTCTCCTTTACATTATTCCTGCTGGCGTCTGCAAACAGTCAGTGTAGTTAAAGATTTCAGGTTTCCACCCTTCAGAAGAAGCCATTTGCTGCCATTCATTCTTGCACAGTATGAAAAACAACTTCCACAGAGCGAGAGAATCCGTCACAGTAATCTTGAACCATTCATTTGGTTTGGTCAAACTTTCTGTTTTCTCCTTATTCCATTGTGCTGAGTTGAGTGTTTTCATATCAGTGCAGCGTTACATAACGCTCTGGTTCCAGGAAATAATCCCTCAAAAACATGTTGCAATCTTTACTGTCACATCCATGTCTTTTTATTCAGGGTGTCTTTGTTAGCAGGGAGAGCAGTTAACTTCAAGCTAGGTTTGACACCATAAAGTTTGCATTTTAAAAATGACGAGTAAATGTTAACAAACATCTTATTACATACGGCATGCGGCAAGTGACTGGGGGAAATGTAAACTAGACGTGGACAGAAGCAAATGGGTTATGACTCTAAATGACGTCGGTATTCTCCTTTAAAAGTTGCAATAAATTATTGTTACACTTAAGTGGTCAGAGCTCAACTGAATAACATGCAGTTTATTCTCTCTATCAAGTTATCATTACTGAGGTGATAGTTTAACATGTAAATTCAGCTGCATGATGGGAATGCGCATGTGCATGACCTACGTGTGTTGCTGTGATCACGCCAGATGTGTGAATCCATTGCTCTCTAATGGAAGTTTTCTACTTTATTTTGGTGAAGTTGAACTTCTCAAATAGACAGAAACCAGCAGACATCCTATGATTGACATGGTTCACGTAGCTCAGAGTGAAGTTAATCAAACATGTTGGCTGTGTCTTTCTCATCTGTTACGACAATTGGCAGTATTGAATGAGATTGTCAAACATTAGCATGCATCCTATACATGTTGTCTTACATTGTAAGTCTGCAGTTACACTGACATCAGTTTTTTTTATCTTTCCCTAGACAAATCAACTCAAGGTAAGCATTTTAAAATTCCCTCATAACATTTGCAGATTTGAGTTTCAGTTATTCAAATATTTCTCACAGGCAGAGCTGCTCTGGAGGCAGAAAGTTTGAGTGAAAGAGCCAAAGAACCACAGGTTTTCAAAGCACAACTTAGCTAAGTGGCAAACCTGAATGGAAAAGAAGGAAAAAAATGTTTTTTTTTATTATAAAATGGAAATTACTTTTTTCTTTCATGACCATGGCATTCATGATGTTGGAAGGTCAGCAGCTAGCTAACTAGCTTACCTATATAGCTACAGGCTAGTTTGAACATGGAAGGTCAGCTAGGCTAACTAGCTACCCTAGATAATTTGGTGAGATTTCATTATTTCCATTCATAGCAAGAGCTCTAGCCTTCATAATATTAGCTTCTTCCTCTCTTACCTTTCGCCTTTTTCCATTGGACTTCAGTCTGTCACAACCCCGGCTCAGGGGAAGGACAAAAATGGGAGACCACGCATGGAATCAAATGTTTAACATAAGATTTATTACTCAAAATATATAATTAACCAAATACGTATGTCAATCAGTAACATCAGTAGTGTATGCAGTGCATGGATGAGTGAAAGATGTCATGTAAGTGGTAAAAAAGAAACCCAAAGCAACACCCAACCACCCAACGGCCAAGGGAGAGAGAATGACTGAGTCAGTCAGCCTATATAGATAAAGAGCTGGCCAGCACAGGTGTCAGATATTACACTGACGATCCAGTCACCTATAGGAGGAACATCGGAGCAAGTCTAATGGTGCATTCCATTGGAAGTCGGAGGTCGGTAGTTCCGAGTTGGAATTACTGACTTCCGATCTAAATGCATTCCAATGCGTCTTCTCGGGAAAACATGGACGCAACAGCCTTTGCCCATTAACGTTAACGGTAGCTATTAATGCTCTAGTAATACTAGCAAAGACTTCTATCTTCTAACGAAGTACAAGTCAACTGAATTACGTTACAAATGAAAACTACAAAGTCGTTATAACACGTTTTCCTAACACAAAAACTACATATCAAGTAAATTGAAGTTTTATGAACTACAAATTGATGCTGTGACGTCAGCTGTGTTTATGTCGGAGAACTCGGGCGGAAACAATCTTGCCCGAATTTCCGACTGGGAATTCAAACTTGAACGACCGTTCTGTTGCACTTTTCCGTGTTGGAAGACGTTTTTCTCCGAGTTCCGAGCACAATGGAATGCACCATAACACCGCTTATCCAGAAAGAAAACAAAAAACATTGCAGTTTAACTCAACCAATGACATTAATTCTGCCTCCAGAGGAGCTCTGCCTCCGAAAATTAAAAGATTACAATTCCAATCTGCCTTATTGTCATTTCCTTTCCTTTTGAAATTTTCAATTTTCAGTTTCAATTCTAAAATGACTTGTCAGTCAGATCCAGGTGAAATGCTGAGATATATCTCAGAGTTAATGCATCCTTATGTTACATTATGTAAGTTTATATCTCTAATGATAACAGTCAGAAAAGTGAGTATTTCATAGAGATAGAAAAATAAACTTCTTTTTGTGCTTTACTATTTTGGATTTAGTGTCTCTGCTGTACCTCAGCTAATCTAGCCTGATACATGCCTGTAACAGCAAAGTTCAAATAAAAAAGCTATCCAGCTTGGGGCTTTCCGCACTCATTGATTGGGATATACATAATTCTGATTTAATACATCTTCTTTACTTGGTGGGACGATGTTGGCTAATGGGAGTTGTCTCTGGTCTTTTCTAGAGGTGGCCATGCCAATAGCACTGCACATCTCGCTGATACTCAACGTGATCCTCTCACTCGTTTGCCTCGTTTTCCTTTACCTGCTATACTCGAAGAAGAAATACAACAGACAGCGGGTGAGTGTGAGCGCGTGAATGTGTGTTTGTTTGCTTGTGTGTGTGTGTGTGTGTGTGTGTGTGTACATGATTGCATAATGTACAGCACATGCATCGTTCTATGTGTCCAGCTAACACACATCCATATTAACACTTCAAGGTTTTAGGCCCAACTGTCCTACACACGCACTATTTCTGTTATCAGCGTCAGTGACAGTGTTGCTGGATTGGTTTGAGGAATCTTGGGAGTGCATGTCCACCCTTGTCCAGTCAAAGCTGCTGTGATATTGTGAAATTTGAACCTCAGAAATATCAGAAAAAATTAAGTTAATTAATTCCCTGAAGTAGGGAAAATGGATGGCTGTGGTGCCTTTACCTTCCCGCCACATTTACAATGAAGCGTCTTTTAGGCTTACTGTTGGTTCACTTTGATTCAAAGGGACATTTGTTGGCTATGTGATTTGCAATAGGTTTGAGGCTATTACTTGCAAATAAGAGTCATTTTTTTCTTCTGCCAAACCCACATAGGGCAGCATTAAAGCAATATTCCACTTAGATTTAACATGGGGGTTATTCGGCACTTGACCACCATGAAAACCAGAATATAAACTAATCTGGAATATTGCTTTAAAGTAAAGTTTAAGCATCTTTTCAACCCTCTTATCTCTTTCAGCAACCACCCCCAGCGTTGGATGAAACCTCACCAACTGAGGTTGTGGTACAGGTATGGTAATATTGCTTTTATACAATTTCACAGCAGTAGGTAGCCTAGTGGCTAGTGTCTGCCCCAGTACTGGGAGGTTTGGGGTTCAATCCCTGGCAGTCATACCACTAACCCAGGGGTCTCAAACTCAATTTACCTGGGGGCCGCTGGAGGCAGAGTCTGGGTGAGGCTGGGCCGCATCAGGTATTCCACAAGAAAAGCTTTGTTAAAAAAAATCCAATCTTCTCAAATGTCTTTATTTTTATTTTTTAACACAAAATAAGATTTAAACGTCTTTATTAACAGTTCTTTAACCTCAATGGGTTCTTCTGAATATGAATTGTCCTGAACATGAATGGAACATTGAAGAACATGAACTGTTCTTCTGAACATGGCTTTTCGGCTTTTTGAACGTCATTTCCGCTGCTTTTTCCTGTGACAGCAGCACAGTGGTCGGCGGATAATAGCCCGGTAGCAGTCTCCTTTGTTTTTGCGCTCGATGTTCATGTCTTTCATGATGACATGAACACCATGGCATTTGTAGATGGTAGAAAGTACCGGGATAGCGAGCGCAAAAAGGCGACTGCTCCCGGAGTGTTATCCGCCGTGCTGTTGTTACAGGAAAAAGAAGCGGAAATGACACCGTGCTGTTGTTGTTGTTGTAAACGTAGTCATAGAAACAAAAAAAACAAATGACATCATATAGAAATATATGTAGTGTTCATCGTGTGAGGCAATGCAAATAGCGCGATGCAAATAAAAAATAATGACCCACAAATAACGGTGCGACCCTATAATTGGTCCGGGTTACCGGGGACTGTTATCGCCGACGGACAGGTGTCGCTATGGGACTGCAGACTACATTAGGCTACATTGAGTTCCTTACTTTTCTTTTATCCCGCCGCGTACGCATCACTTTGATTTATTTTGTCAGAGAGAGACATATATACGTATAATGTCCCGCTGGGCAGCAACTTAAAAAACTTTTTTTTGGAAGTGTTGTGAACGCAGCGCGCTGGGACGAATGTCCGCGTGTGCCCAATAGAAACGAGGCAGCCAGCCAGGCACGGAAGAAAACTCTCCGTGGCAACGCTGCTGTAACTTTCACTCATTGAGAAATGTTTCTCTGCTTGCATCAAGCCCGGTCGATGTCCCACCCCCGAGAGCCATATACCCCACCGTGATTGGTAGGTTCGTTCAGTTCCGCACACAATACTGTAAAGTGCCATCCATATAAAACTTGCGGGCCGCACTAACATTAAACTTTCATATTAAGGTGGGGGCCACAAAATATCGTCTCGCGGGCCGCAATTGGCCCGCGGGCCGCGAGTTTGAGACCCATGCACTAACCTATAAGAAAATGCGAATGGAAATACTTTGTTGCTTTGTGCACACAGATACAGAAGATATTTTAGCCTATTAGACACTGGCTTGAACAAGACCTACCTGTATAATACCTACCTACCCTCTTTCCACCTAGCAAATATTCTACAAGCAGTGCGACTTCATTGATCATTTACACTTGTGTGTAAATGTCACACTGACAAATGTTTCTGCACTCTAGTGAATCTGAAACCTATATACAGTACGTCTACATTGTGAACTTTATATAGATATTCAATCAGAGCTTTTTTCTCAATTATCCAATCATGTCGTAAATTTTTATATGACGATATAAACAACTCTACTTTTGTATTGTTTTTATTTCTCTCTTTATTTCTGGGACGATATATCGGAATTCAATATATCATGATACAAAAATGTGACAATACGTATCGTGGGGCAGAAAAATGAATTGTGATATTAGCTCCATGTTATTCTGCTGTAGTAATCACAAATGAGACGCTTGACCATCACAAGCTCTGCATCCAAATTATATTATTTGCACTTTGTAATGACATTTTTAAATTGTTGTTTACATTCTACCAAGCCAATGCCATCACTAGAAAGATTTGTGGCTCAGAAATAAACAGAATTCTGCACAGTCAGACTTTGTTGTCATTGAACTTTTAATTATTAAATCGTATCCGTGGTTGTATTGAATCGTGAATCCCATATCGCATATTGTGAGATAAGCATATCGTCTCATCCCTACTGTTAAGTGATGCGAACTTGGACACCGATCTCTCAGAAACTTGCTCTGTGGCCGGAATGGATCACTATCTGTGTTTTACGGCACTAATACGTACGTCAGACATTTTTTGTTAGTGTCCGAATCGCAAAATGATATTGTGGAACGATTTTGAGGGCACTACATATTTCCCACAATGCACTGTAATATCTAGTGAACAAGCACTAAAACGGTGAAAGTATACCAAAATGCATTGCGAGTCTGTCCTGTCACCTGGCCGTTACCAAGCAACGAAGTTGGAACCCTTCCGTGATTTTATAATGATGGCATCCTCTTCTTCACCAAACCTCGTTTACAAATGCAAGTAAATAAACTTTTTTTGGTACCAAAAAGATGTCATGCTATTCTAAAGATGTTTTCTTGTAACTGCCAATTCATAACTAATTATAAGTGCACGTTTTGTTACGCTAATTTGAGCTCGTTAACGCTAACATTAACATTAAGGTCTGTTGTTCAGGAAGGTATTTATCTCTAGCTGCAAGTTATACGGTACATAGCAATAGCTTATTGTATTGTTTTTTGTTAATGTCAGCTAGTGAGAAGTCCAAAACGCGAAGGAAACTGCACACCTGGATTGGCGAAGTGCTGGCTGTGTGAAAATAAACAGAAAAAAATAGCCGCACACAACTCCGATGCATAGAATATTTATTCACCGACATATGGTCGGAAAACGCCTAGATGGGAACGTCGGTGAATATTTTTTTTCTGTTTAATGTCAGCTAGTGACACATATATGGTTGGCTTTGAAGGAATATTGGTAACTTGTCAAATGTTAGTTGAAACATTTGTTTATGCAACTGGTGAATGCAGACGCAGGTTGATGATGAATGATGATGAATTAAGTGTCCAAATTCACTCATTAATCGTGTGTGATTTACCGCTAATTAGTGCACTAATAGAGCAGCACTATATAGGGAAATACAAATGAGGGAATAGTGATCCATTGTTGGTGTATTCTTTTAAGAGAGGGGAGAGTCAGTCTCAGTGTCTTACCCAACCCACATTTTCCCTGCAGGGATTCAAAGCCGCAACCCTCCCCCAGTCACAAGGTCCCGTCACTAGTCATTAGGCTACTGCTGCACACTTCCCGTTAGATGAGTTGATTTGTAGGCTCAACACTCTTCTCTCTTCCAGCCAGCCACAGCGTTGTTTGCAGGAGGGACCACAGCAGAGACCACACAATTGGTGCAGGTAATTTTAACCAACATCTAATATATGAAAAGTATCCTGCCCAAACAATGCATTTATATGAAGTTTAAAATACATTTCACAGTGTAGTATATCTAGCCTTAGGCGGAATGGGTGTGCTATCTAGATTTTTTATATGAGTCAATGATTATGGGTCATACTCATTGAGTTATAGTGTCAGAATGCGAGGATGATAGAGTTACCTCACATGAATGCATAGGACTTACACTCCACACAGCAACCACATTCAACAGCAAGCCAATACACTGTGGATCCCAAAAGCTATTGGGAATGGTATTTCAAGAAATAAGATAAGATAAGATAAGATATCACTTTATTAATCCCTTTGGGGAAATTCGGGAAATAACAAGCAGTTGACATCTGCTAAAGGCTCTGGGTGTCTTGACACCAGAAAGCAGTGTTTTGTGCGGGCAGGAAAACGGTGTGAAGTGGCTTTGCAGCTCACTCCCACGGTCTTACTGCAAGTAGCAAGACAAAGCTTTCTGTTATTCATTCAATGATCGTGAATTATCGTATAATACAATTTCTTAACAGTCTCCAGCCGAGAGTCTTGTCACGCACGCGTTTCAAAACAAGGCTCATTCAAACAAGAGGCTCCTTTGAGCCAGCGTCACTCCTATGGGTGGCGGCGCTCTCCCACACTGTAGGGAGCGTTACTGAATGGTAAGGTCACAGCAAATAATTTGAAAGTTGCTACAGTGGTAGACATGTACAGGGGGGCAGCAAGAGATTCAAATGAATTGCATGCGAGCAAAGTATCTCTATGAGTGCTATTGTAGTTATTGCATTATATTGAGCTATGGACTCCTTGTCTGGTCTCGTCAGCTGCGGTTTGTCTGTATATGTAGTGGTGACAATTGTGTTTGTTTTATATTTTTATTGAGCATTGTGATAGACCATGTCTGCAAACCACATACAACTTCTAATTGAATTGAATTTTTGCTAAAAATGGATAGATGCATAGCATGTTGGAATTGAACTGTTCATATCAAACCTTTAGACCAGTGGTTCTCAACGTGGGGTCCGGGGACCACCAGGGGTCCTTGAGGGGGTTCCAGGAGGTCCCCGGAAAATTTGTAACTTGTTAAACTCACTATTCTTAAGTTAACACTGTTAGAGAATGTAGAAGAATGTTTTGATCATAGTTTCACTGTTATCTCTCTACCTACAATACAGATAGTCATGGAATTCTGGACAAAATCATATCTAACAATAAAAATATTCTCAGATTTGGGTCAGAGAGACAAAATCTCATCAAATGGGGGTCTAAATTAGGGCTCCTTGATATGAAAAAGGTTGAGAATCACTGCTTTAGACTACTACAGGTTATTCTACACTCCCAAAAAGGATGTGTCAGTTAATTCATAACACTACATGTGTGATGCTTTCTGACAAACCTACCAGTCAAAACCAGGTAACCACCTACAAATTCTGTACGGTAAATCAATGAACAAAGCAACAATCCAATTTATGGATTAGTGCAATGTGTGTACTCTTTCACAATCTCAGTACTAATTAGGTTTGGGCGATATCCAAAATTGAATATCGTGATACTCTCCCGCCAAAATATCGCAGTATTGCTTTTTCCAGAAAAACGGGCTGATTATGGAAAAGGGAACTCACTTGAATTAAAAAGACAAATTTTTCACTTCAAGTATGGATATTTTTGTTTTTTTACTATCCTACCATTCGTAGATTTAAAAGCTTGTACAACTGTGATCTAAGCAACACATGGTGCCATATTCGTTATTGCGGGAAATATTGCGATATTCTGGGAATATCGCGATAATCGATAATATCGAATATGCGCCCAAGCCTAGTTCTGATATGCTTTTAGGAGCTGGACTCTGATCATTTTATACATGGATACATGCTAATCTCTTTCTCTCCCTCCCTGTTTTGTCAGTGCAATCATGCGGCCAACAGTGAGGCTCGCCACTGCAGCTTTGACACCGGCGCCAGCGACGAAGACACTTTTGCCTGACCGGCCTGCCGTCATCTCTCTCTCCTCCTGTTCCCCACATACTCCATCCCTCATCCCCTTCGCTGCCACTCCATCCATCAGACCTCCGCCTCTGACGGTTAAGGATGCGTTCAAGAACCTCAGCGCTCTCACCGCGTTCGACACAGTGCGCCTCAAGTTTTCCGGGATGCGCATTCGTCTCTGCTCTGTGGGCAGTGCAAAGCCGGATTAAGGAGACTACCTACTAACCAGCTTTCAGTATTATATATCATCGCTCATTCTGCTATATGCACTGAATGCAACATGGTCGCTGGATGTAGCAAAATTGAAACACGCCTGTTGTATAGGAGGACACACTGTTGGATATAAGGAACAAAGTGCTATATCACTGTAATTGCAAATGCATGAGGGAGGATGCACCCTAAGGTGAGGCTTACAGTGCAAACGGGGAGAGAACAAGCCGCAGCGCGTTGATGTCATGAACTCGGGACGCAATCTGGGATCAAGATGGAGTATGGCGTTTGCCACAGCACTAAAACAAAGTGAAATGAAGTGTATCGAGATCATCAGGGCATAAGAGAGACTAATGTTGAGTGGAACGTCAGTGGAGCTACGTGCCTGGGGCGAGTCTTGAGGAATTTGTTTCTCTCTCCCACGGCCTCTCCAATGTTTTTTCGCCGTCCCGGTTGTGACATGACAGGAGTAGACTTGGACAGCGTAGATCTCAGTGTTAAGGGGATGAAAGGTCAAATGGGAATCTAGTGCTTGGAGCTATCCACCAGGCGGATCAAGGTATTTTCCAATAAGCACACAGCTCCATTTTTTGGGGGGGGGGGGTCGGCTTCAAGCAGACAGAGTGAACAACGGGTGTCATTGAGGGTGTCATTCTGTATGTTTGCGATGTTAAATTCCCGATCCAGAATGTAGAAATATTAAGTCAATTCTTGACGAGTCTGAGTCTGGCAAAATAAGCTTTTGACAACTTTCATCATAACCCACCGTAACTCCAATAGCATGCAAAAGTTATTTGGGTGTAACAAACAAATTAAGCACTAAGACCAGGCCGAACCACACTCAGACAATCGATGCCTGCCAGAAGTTTTTAAAGACTCTCCACTATCGTGTTGAGATGTTTTCAATTTCATGTTGTTAGCTCTTCTCTGTACAGACTTTCCTGTGCCTTGTGTAATAAATGTGATTTCTCTGTGAATTAGGTTGCTCACACCCAGTAGTTGCTCAGCAGAATTGACTGACATGTTTTTGGGTAAAGAGAGGATATTTTATGCAATATGTTTTGGACAAGTGAGAAGAAGTCCATTACATGTGTCACATATGTAAATACTATTTATCTACATTATCGAAATTATAATATATTGGGCACATTAATAATGAGATCATGCTGTACTAACAAAAGGAGATGAAAGGTGAATATTGAGGAAGTGGGAGACATTTGGTTTAAGAGTCTGTTATTGGAGGTGTCAGTTTCAATACTGGCAGCCAAGGGGGCAAGACAGTAGGGATACCAAACCAATGACTGCAAAAAATTAACTATTGTCAACTCCAAACTTCACAAGAGCCGCATTATAATCACCAAAGACATTTCAAAATGTAAATAGTTTAGGCCTTAAGTAGGGATGGGACGATATATTGAAATTCAATATATCGCGATACAAAAATGTGACAATACATATTGTGGGGCAGAAAAATGCATTGTGATATTAGCTGCATTTTATTCTGCTGTAGTAATCACAAATGAGACGCTTGACCATCACAATTTCATAAGCTCTCCATCCAAATTATATTGTTTACACTTTGTAATGACATTTTTACATTGTTGTTTATATTCTAGCAGCCAATGCCATCGCTAGAAAGATTTGTGGCTCAGAAATAAACAGAATTCTACAGTCAGACCTAGGAATGTGACACAATCTGATTACTTTTCCCTGTGATTAAGGCCTTTTCTTAACCACACGGTCCTCCCATTGGCCAAGGATTTCACACCTTTATCTCCTGTGACTCACCTGTTCTGTCTCCTCGCATCCCTCCAACTGTCCAAATACACAATAAAACAACACACAAGTGGAGTAGATTGCCGCTCTCTCCCATTTTCGGGAAGGCAAACTCCGACTTTGAGAAAGCCAGCCACTGCTCAGATGTTCAATAGTCTGACAGCAACAGCTGTAGCCATTACCAGACCTTTCCTCATGCATCTGTTCAGCGCTTCTAGCTAAAAACCAAAGGGAGTTCATGGACACAGGGGCTGTCACAGGGTCTGACAGTCCAACAGAATCATTGTAGTTTTACCTTTGCGATCATTGACGTTCTCCTCATTGACCCATTTGCAGCTGTTTGGCAGCATACTTCATACTGTATGAAATGAAGATTTCTCATGCTTCAGCCTAACCCACGGAGGGACCGGTGCTCTCAGTGGGACAGATCTCTGGGCCGCTTGTCCAAAGAAGGCACTGGAGCAGATTTTATTTATTCAGTACAAGGATTAAAGTTTAGTCACTTGGACTTAGTGCTGAAACAATTAGTTGATTGATTAGTCAATCATCAGAAATGTAATCGATTAAAATTTAGATAACTGATTAGTCATTTTACAGCTTCACAATTTTTTTTTTTTTGCTTTTCTGTGTTTCATATCACTATAAATGAATACTTTCCTTTTTTTTTGGCTGCTGGTCAGACTAAGTAAACAATTTAATGACTTGCATTTGTCATTTTTTACATTTTAATGACTAAATTGAAACAGTCTTTGCACCAAATAAATCAAATTTGAACTATGCGTGTGCTCCAGTGCCTTCTTTGCATAGCTGCCCAGACCTTCTCATTCGTCATACTGGGTTAGGGTTGGGTTGTAGCCAACATTGTCATTAAGGAGTTTAACAAGTATAATAATAAGCTACCTCTGGTGCTGAAATGTGTTTTTAATACAACCCGTCCCATACCATTGCAGCCAGCTGTGACCAAGTTTTTTTCACATGCTGTGAAAATTCAAGCAGAGCTGGTTCGTGGTTCTGGATCAGTTCTCCTATTCTGGCAAGCTTCATGAATACTTGTCCCATACTCTCTCTGTTTAGTGAGGGAAAGATAATAGGGATGCACTAATAGCACTTTTTCACTGAATCTGATTAATATACAGTCATAGGACAATAACGATTGAGATAAAATGCATTTTTCTAGCATCCTTCCATGTGTTTCAATGGAAGAAAATCAAGCAGTTTGGATTTTAACATGTTACATATGGCTCTCCTACACGGATAACCTTTTACAGCCTTGAATAATGTTATTGGAATATTATAATAATATTGGAATCAGTGTCTCCCTAAAGATATGTGTTGCGTGCCTTGTTCTGCCATGAATTTTCAACATCATATCAGCCTGTTATGGTGTAAGTCAAGTTTATTTATAGTGCGCTTTTAAAAAACAATAGGATTGCCACAGTATGTGTGTATATGTGTGTGTGCGTGTTTAGGGGTAGTTCTGTAACTATAACTAGGAATACTGTACATGGTGACTGGTGTTGAATGCAAATCTACACTAGTGGTTCTCAAACTTTTTGACCCCTTAAGATGAGTAAAGTTAGGCGGCATTCACACGGGACATTTGGCTTCCATCACATTGACGGACAAGAATGCGTTGAAACCACCTAGGTTTGTGTTGTTGTGGGCGGGTCTCGCAACCCTTTGACGCAGTGTAAAAATGGAATTGGATGAAGTTCGTTAGCGGATGACGTTTACCTGCCGGTTGTGATATTTTCATGCACAATGCTCTGTCAATCCATGTCATCCGTCAACACAAGGCAAGGAGTAAGAAAGGAGGAAGCTGATATTATGAAGCTTAGCATTAATCACAAAAATGCAATCTACCCATACTAAGTTTTTAATAAGGTTAGGTACGTTAAGCTAGTTAGCCTAGCTGACCCTCCTATTTCAAACAAGCTATACGAGCTTGTAGCTATCTAGGTAAGCTAGTTAGCTACCTGCTGACCTTCCAGCATCATGAATACCATGTTCACGAACGAATGAAAAAATAAGTTATGTCCATTTACATTTTTTATTTATATTTTGACCAGAATCTTCTTTGCCATTCATGTCTTCCAGTTAGCTAACTTGTGCTCTGAAAAACGGTGGATCTTTGGCTCCGCCCATTGAGGTTTAACTCAACCAATCAGATTATTTCTGCCTCCAGAACAGCTCTGCCTCTGAAAAATGTTTGTAGGACTAAAACTCCCATGTGCCATCTACTTGAGATGAAGATTGAAAGTTAAGCATAGGAAAGGATGATTGTTTTGTATTTATCATTTAGGCAGCACAATGCATATCTAAAAGGGAATTTATTCCATCATTTTTGAGCAAAGACAGTTGTTGAGAAGTAACCTATATATGCCTATTTCATGAAGAATATGGGTAAAGCAGGAATACTGTACTTAAACTAATTTGGGAGCAGATTTTGAGTTTGCTCCTTTGCTAACATGGTAAGTTATGCTAGCAGGCATAGGACTCATGGGTCGGAGAGTTGGATTTGTATTATGTGACTGTGGTGGCATTGTTTGTATTACGGTATATTATTTTTGTAAAATGTGAAAAAATGACCTACTGATTTTAGGCATTTTCTGAGTTATGCCATATTGCCTGACAAATAAAATTGTTCTATATCTGCTGCTGTTTCTTTTGTGACCATAGATTTTAAAAAAGCATATTCCAAACAATATTTGCTTGACTATTTTTTTCTCTGTCTTTATTTAGGGGCAGGCCAGCTCCCTGCCAATCCCTCTTGTATTTCTATGTATTATTATTATTCTATCTTTCATTCTTTCTTTCTTACTAAAACTGCCTTCCCATCCATGAAAAGTCACCAAACTTGGCACATAGCTCCAGTCCCATGCCAAACGACACTCACTTAAGTATGGGGCAAATAGTCCAGATGGTGGCACTGTAGCAGCGGTCTAAATTTTAAAACATATAAAAAATCAATTAAAATATCACCATACAGCTATGTAATTTTCTGAGGTTCTTAAGACAAAACTTTTCTACACTGACACCTATACTGAAGTCCAACTACTCCCATATACTGGATTAAATACAGCTCAGTGAAATAATGAAAATTTCAGAATTTCACCCTTGCCTCCCGTTTTTCCTCCTCTTCCTCCACCTTTTCATCATCCTTTTCTTCTTACTTTATTATTTCTTCATATTTCCAATCACAAACACATAATTGAAGAGTAGGACAAATATTTCAACACATCACCCATTCACCCTCCCCACCCAATCCTGTGGCAACCCCCCATCAAGAAAAGTAACATAGACAAACATTATATATAAGTTACAAAACAGTAGGGATCTATAAAGTATAGTCTATTGTCCTCTCAGTAGCCTGTGACCATGAATTCAAAGTTGCTGCTCCAGCTCCATCAATTTCCACTAGTTCCATATGTAGTGGAAATGATATTATACCATTCTATTTCTCTATGCATTAAGCACTGTCTTATTTCTATGTTGTCTGCTCTCAGTACATTTCCACTGGCTTGAGACAATGGCTACTGTGTGAAGATGACCCTGGGAAGTCTAGCCCGTTTATCTTTGTTTTGCACAGATGCACCCTAATCGTAGAATGTTTCAAGTATAAGAATGTGCCGGACTTCTCATGACTCAGCTGTTTCTACTACATGATTATAAGAAGGGTGGACAAAGCTCATTGCTTCGCTCTTTGTCTCACACACTCGTTGGGTGGGCATTGCGCCTTGCTTGCAAGCAATAAAGATAACAGAAGGACAACTTCTCATCTCCAAGTCTCTTTATTACAGAAAACTTCCACCACACCATATATAAAACTTAAGCAAACAAGTTAGTCCTGTGAGACATTGATAGCTCATGTGGTGGTTTCCAACGTTTCCAACACAGAGCTAGCAATGTTTTGGCTTGTAAGACACAATTTTTCATCATTCAGCAAGAGTAGCAAAACCATTTAATATTTATGTCTCCCCTTTGAACTCCATATACGACCTTTCCACAAAGTTTTGTGGTGTTGGCGCAGGTAAAAAGAACCAGTTTACCCTCGTGTTTTCCTCGGGTCAAAAATGACCCGTTTCTGAGTTTAACAGCAGTGAAAACCTGCTAATTTTTTTTTTTTTTCTGCGTGAACGTCGATGACTTCTCATGGAGTGATCTTACAATTAGAAAAAGTGAAACATTTACCTTTTTTATATTTTTATATAAGCTGTACAATTTCAGGGTATAAAGATTGTCTTCGGGTCATTTTTGACCCGACATTAAATCAATTACAGACTAAATAAAATTTTATAAAATAAAATTAGAAATGATTTGTAGTGACTATGAAGCTCTTTTCTCGTGAGAAAAATGTTTTTCTCGCAAGAAATAGAGTCAGGGGTGGTTCAGTACTAGTCCACTTATGTACATTTTACAATAAAACCGTAAAGCACTGTACAGTGTACAGTGGTGTACACTGAATAAATACCTGGATGGTGAGGTAGGAAAACAGTTATTCCAGAAGTTGTTGATAACGTGACAGGTTGTTTCTTCATCCATTTTGGGTTAAAAATTAAATGAAGAGGCTTTATAGGCCTACTAGGAGTGAGACCGGGTCATTTGACCCAGATATCACAAGGGTTAATGTTAGTTGGGACTTTTATTTTGAAAACGCAGCATCAGGGACGTCGACGTCAGAGCGACCAGGAAGTCGTGGATTCAACGTCTAGCTGGAACAAGGAGGTTGGAAGCTGTGCTTGTGGAAAGGTAAACAACCGTTTTTTGTACTGTGTGTTGAGAATAGGGAGTAGAGAGTGAAATGATTTGACTTGAGACAAAGCGCAGGCAGCCAGCTGAGGTGTGCACTGCCAGTGAGCTAAAGTTAGCCTAGCTTACTGTAGCCTTAGCTCCTGTAGCAACGTCCATAGCAACACATGACACGCTCGTTCAGCCAAAGCCTTGTGTACAAACCTGTATCCTGTCTGTAAAGTGAAGTCTAGAGGTGGCTTCTGAGCTGAACGTTACACCGTGGATGTATTAAACTACATAACATTGCAATGTCATTATACTTCACCATAATTCACTAAAATTACCCCTGGTAGAGAAGGTGTAAGAATAACTGTTGTACTCTCAATACTAAATCAACAATACCAAAATCCATTTCCATTATCCCTGGGACAAAATCTTATCAAGTGCCTGTCTATTTGTCATGAAAACGTTTAAGAGCCTCTGCTCTAAAGAGATAAAAGCTGGTGGGAAACCGGGACTTTACAACCATAAATACTGCTGACAGCTACTTTTAGCTATTGTTAGAGTTCATGACCATGTAGGGTTAGGCTGATGTTGGATATCAGTAACGTTAGAACAAGACCACCAGTAAATGAGCTTGGCTTACAGAGAGAATCCCAATTTACTCAATTTGGGTCCCAGGCTGAAAAAGTTACAGAATATGTAATATAACATGGCACTGCAGCACTATACCTGTATCTTAGACATTATATATTATCTATGGTGTAATTATTTTACAATGTCATTGATTCATTGACTGATTTCTGTCCATAGCAATGGCGACAGACTCCTCCCTCCTCAGCTCGGAGCTGGAGTTGCAGCAGCAAGAGGAGCTGTATCAACAGCTGCTGTTACAGGTGGGTTAGCTGCTAAATTAAAGGGTTTAAAGGGAAACCATGACACGTGTAATTTTAGTCTGTTATATTTTCCTCACTTGGCACCAAAAAGTTTTAGCAATACTTAGGGATGGGACAATATGCTTACAATTCGATACACAATGTGTGGTTCACGATTCAATACAACCACGATACGATGTAATAAATAAAAGTTCAATGACAATAAAGTATGACATTGTCATGTCATTACAAAGTGCAAATAATATAATTTGGATGGAGAGCTTGTGAAACTGTGATGGGCAAGCGTCTCATTTGTGATTACTACCTGAGAATAAAATGGAGCTAATATCACCATTCACTTTTCTGCACCTTTGGCTTTGGTAAGATGGTCTGCTCTACCAGCCACTTCGGCAGTTAACCAACTATTGTTCTATTCAATTCTAAAATCCCAGTTGGCTAGTAAAAAAATGAATTGTGGAATTTACCAGGCAGCCTGGCCAGTGGGCCAAAACTGTACTTTTCTTTCCTGCTAGGGGAAATTTCCAGCACAGATTGTACTGTAGCCTGGCTCTGCCAAGACTATTCCAGCTGGTGGTGACGTGCGGATGCCTCAAGAATGTTAAACCGAGCCTTAGGGACAAATAACAGGCTGTTTGGCAATAGAGGCTCTGTCTCTTTAGGCCAAATATAAACTCTGCCAAGAAACATACTGTATCAGTCATTTGTCTTCTGTTGCGTTCCAATGGAGGCTTGACATGGCAGAAAGGTCTGTCACTCTCTCCTCATTCTCTTTCCCTCTCCTACTCTGTTTTTCTGTCACTCCCTCATGCTTAATATACACTATGTGACACTCAAGCATTGTACCGTTCCATGCTATTCTATTGACATGCGTTAAGTTATTGCCTCTGTGTAAACTGTGCCAATGGCTCTCTCCTCTGTGAACCATTAATGAACTGAAATAAACTGACCTTTCTGTTTGTAGACAATGGGAAAGATGCAAAGTGAAAGTCCAGACTCCAAAGTGATCCGACCACAGCCTGGTTAGTGTCTCTGCAAAACGCGTACTTATCAACTGACCTAAAACACACAAACACACACTGACTGACTCTCTCTCTCTCTCTCTCTCTCTCTCGCTCTCTCTCTCCCTCTCCATCTCCCTCTCTCCTCCCTCTCTCTCTCCTCCTGTCTCCACTTTTCCAGGCATGTGTGTGAAGACTGTGTCCCAGCCGGACCAGCAGAAGATCTTCGTCAACATCTGTCAGTCGACCTCGGTCCCGCCCCCGCCCGAGCTTTCCAAGGAAGCGCTTGTGGAGCTGCTCCAATCAGAGGACCCCACCGGCTACAGAGTTCCCATGAGCCTCGGCGAGCCACACACAGAAATAGACAATAGTAAGTAGCTGAAGCCAAAGATGTTATTTTTACCCAGGAGGCAGTGCGTTAAAAGTCTGTACTGCTGGAATTAAGAGATATTTTCATGATGTGTGGTCAGGGTGAGTAATAGAAGGCTGATCTCAACACCACATTGTAGTAGTGGTAGGTATTAATGGTGTCTGATATCAATATAATTTAGAGTTAGCTTCAATGAGAATTAAGAACGGGGCACCAGATAACAGACAGCATCAACAGGTCTCATCTGAAGGAGTGAGTTCTCGGCATGTTTGAATTTAAACCCACACAATGAGCACAGGAGGTGACTTTATGCAAAATAATATATTTATTACTAAACTAAAGCACACTCAATAATCAGGTAAATACAAGTGAATATAATACAGTATATACAAGAGGTATACCTATGAATTGTGATGAATCAATGGCAATAGGAATAGATGATCATGTGAATATGCAATACTGATAATTAAACCAACATTTCAGCAGACACAATCATGGAAGATGAGCAGTGGAAGACATGAGTCAGCAACGATAGCAATAAATGGGCGACAGATGAAACAGGCTTTCCACTTGGCTTGTGATGATGATGCAGTTGAGTCTGTCTTTGGAGACAAACTTTGGAACAAAGTTGTCGTCAGACTCCGTTAGCACACGTGTCGCGACCACGTAAAGTGCATGAAATCTGCATTGGAAATGTGTGTGTTTGGTTTTGTTGTGATCAGTTGAGGGGTGTGTGCGTGGGCTGGCATGTCTAGTGTTACGGCTCATTACATATGCATGAAACCCTACTTTTGGTTCCCAGATCTATCCAATATAATTGACCGTCGTAACATTAACATTATTAAACTCAGCACAAATTCCTGAACACTTTAATATCAAACATGGCTATCTAAGCCGCATGTAAAGATAAAGAAATTGAATAATGCAAATAACTATTATATAAAACATCACAGTTACACATAAAATTAGACATATGCATTAGAGTCCACCACAATGTGATACCCAAGGTTTCATGAGTCTGTATCAAAGATTTCTCCTGATGTTGGACACATTCCAATGTGTCTCATCTCAGACTGTCTGTCTCTTTGGGGATTAACAGAGACAGGGCTGAGTGTTGGAGTTTTATGGTTATTTACCAGGTCTGTTCCTTGATACCAGCTCGTAATTTACGTTGAGGTCAGTGCCCTTTCCTTTTGATCTCACAGTCTTCCCCCACCATACTGATCTGTTATCAGGGAGGAGGCTCACACAAAATGCACAGGGCCTTTCCAGATGTGAGATGACAATGATGATGTGGGTGCAGTTACTACAACATCCACTGATAAGGAAGATGAAAACTGACGTTTTGTGCCAGCAGTTGAGAAATCAAGGATCAAGCTGCAGACATATTTGAAGCATTTCAGTAAACGGGAAAGCAGTGAAATAATCACACCAGTCCAGTTGGATCTCTTTTGCATCACATGCTAGACTTTGGTCTTAGTTACATTATAACTCAGGGAGAAGATTTTCAGTTTATATTCACCTAACTCTTGTGACGTTGTCTGTTACTTGGCCTGACTGTGTTCACACTATGGATTTTTGGACAGCTGCAACTCACAAATGTTTGGATTTGGTGGTTCCCATGTTTATTTTTTCAATATGGTGCCAACAGAAGATAAGCTTTTAAAAGTGAATTTGTTGGACTTGAATCCCCATTTTCCCATGACCAGAACATCCCTATTATCTAAAGAACTCCCAGTCATTTTGAAACTACACTTAACATTGTATAAGCTAAATAACACCCCAGCTTATCAAATCTAATTTATTTATAAAGCACTTGTTTTTACAAAACAAGAGCAAAAACACAAACATTTCAATTATGAACAAAAGGAAAGCAAACATTAAAATTGTAGAATTTATGAGGTGTGTGTGTGCAGGCATGTATAAATAATGAATTGTAAGAACATTTGAGATCTCATTTCTGAAAAGGCTGTATTTCCCCATTTGCCCATTTTGAATAAAAAAAAATCATCACTTGAAGTTGTTTTTAATATCTCTAAAAAGTGAAGAATACTCATCTGTCACTGCTTTAACATTTTACTTAAGTCGCCCACGTTTCAGCAAAAAGCCTTCATCAGGGTGTATTGGGTAACTGCTATGGATTCCCTTAAATATCATGTTGCATATGCATCGAAGCAGTTGTTTTTCAAATGGTTGAGAACTCAAGCAGTGAAGGCAGACTCAGTTTCTGCAGCATCACTGTTTATTGAAAGCAGAACATCAATCTTCCCCCCTATCTTGACTCCTCATCTCATCACTTTCTCATTCCCCCTGTGCATGTACATTTTACATTCACTCTCACCTCCCTCTGTTTCCTCATTCTCTCTCTCTCTCTCTCTCTCTCTCTCTCTCTCTCTCTCTCTCTCTCGCTCTCAGGCTCCCAGGGTTGCACAGCTTATGACGTGGTCGTCAGCCAAGAGTTCTTCCAAAAGTGTCAGGTGTGTGTGTGTGGTCTTGTAATTCCACACTTAATCAACAGAAGGCCTCACAAAGCCAAACAGATGAGGAAAAATATTTTGAAGTGAGGAGATTCTGTTAGAACTCAGTTTGGAAAAGCCCTTTTTTTAAAATGTTAATGTTGAATGCAAGACAGTGGGATATCCTCACAGGTAGTCTATAGTAATACGTGTGTGTGTGTGTGTGTGTGTGTGTGTGTGTGTGTGTGTGTGTGTGTGTGTGTGTGTGTGTGTTTGTTGTAGAAGGATCCTCTGTTCCAGCAGTTCCTTATCCTGGTATGTCTGGAAGGTTTAGAGAACAAATACAGCCTGGAGCTGAGCAGAGGTAGGTGTGTTGGGAATGCTGATTTGTGTACAACATCATTGTAAGCCACATATTTCCCAATGAGATTAATTATGAGAGTGTCTACCAATGGCAGAGTTTACAACACCAGAATTCTAAACTGTTTTCCTGTTGTGACTGGGAGACCGTTTAAAAATAGAAGATCTAAGGTTGATCATAGTGTTGGGACTTAACGAGGCATATAGAAGTCTCGGCTTACAGTATTGGTGGGCGGGTGGTTGGTTTTTAACCTTATTTTAAGCTTTATTGTTCCACTGCACTGGAGCAGTTAGAGGTTGAGTGCATTGCTCCAGGTCACCTCGTCAGTTTGTGTGTGTGTGTGTGTGTGTCCGTCCGCAGACTGGAAGGTGCTGAAGAACAGAAAGTTCTTTGGCTCCGTAAGCGAGCAGAACATCCGGACCAAGAGCAGGCCGGTCATTCAAGAGCTGCGCCCCGAGTACGTCCCCGTCTCTCTCTCTCTTCCTGTGTCTCTCTCTCCCTCACCCTTTCTCTCCCTGTCTCGCTTATATGGCTGCGTGTGTGTTTTCCCGAGCTTCACCGCAAGATGGCGCTTCAGACTCTTCAACTGAAATCTACTGAAATCACCAATCCAATAGCCCTAAAGACAGTTTTTTGTCATTACCTCCATGTACTGACATTCTACTGTGCTCTTCCTGCCATATTGGTGGCATCATGGATATATGAGTGAGGAGCCTGTAGTCAGCTCCACCAATCAGAAGTAACGCATTTTGAAACCTCAATATATCATGGTCATATTAAGTGTCATACCTTGGTACAATTACCGTAAACAAATGAGGCCATAGTTGGTAGCCTCTGTCTCACAGTTAGTGCAAGTGATTCTCAAAATTAAGACTACATTTCCCATAAACCCCGCTGCTTCCCGTCAGACGTTTTCTCTTACGCTTTTGCTTTGAGCTTTGAGCATGTATAATTGTCTTCAGCTGCCACGAAATGAAGGTCTGGAAAACTTTGGAACTTTAAAAAACGGCTGTGTTCAACTGTCCTTGGTTAACAGATGCTACAATCTCTCACTCTCTGCCCCTTTTTCCTTCGTAGGGAGAGCTCCGCTGCTGCCGCCAAAAGGTAAATCCTCTTTTCCGGCTCTTATCTGTGCATTTTTTTTTACGCAAACTCAAAGCCACTTGTCAGATACGTTTAGATATTTCTCTCACTTTCTCTCCATCCCTCTCTCCCTCCTTTGTCCCTCACTGTTTTTCCCTTCCATCTCTAAAATAACTTTCTACTTTCTCCTCTTTCTTCATCTCTTATCTCTCGTCATTCTCTTCACTTTCATCTGTCCCCCTGTCTTCCTTTCTTCTACCCTTGTCATTCCCTCTCTTCCTCCTCCCGCCCCCCTTTTTCTTTCCCCCTGTTGCATCCCTTTCCCCTCTCTTCCCCCCTCCTCCTTTCTCTGTGGCCTCTTGCTCTCATTTCCCCCCTCCCTTTTCCTTCCTTTACTCCCTTTCATTTTCCCTCTGCCTTCCATCTCTTCCAACCTTCTCCCCTTCCTCTCTCTTTTTCTACTTCTACTTCCTCTCGTCTCGCTTGTGCCTCCAGACCAGAGTTCAGTCTGCTTGTGGAGCCCCCTGCTGGTGACCCGGAGTACCTCATAGCAGAAATACAACTACCTGGCGTGGTGAGACATACATACATTTTTGAAGGCTGATACTAATATTATATAATATAAATATTTTGAAGCTGCCGATCGCAAATATTTTGTGCTGATATTCAATATCTTTTCAAATTTGACCATATTCGCTGTGTCTCCTGTCCAGCCGTCATCTCGCTCTCTGGTTCTGGACGTAGGAGAGGACCGGCTGGTGCTGACGGCCCGGCCCTCGCTCTTCCACCTCGACGTCTTCCACCCCTTCCTCATCGACCAGGAGAACAGCGTGGCGCAGTACAACACCAACACACAGGTAAAACACACACACACACACAGACAGAAACACACTATGACACTAACATTCCATACAACACCAGCACACGCCGTATAGCACCAAAACACTGGTAAAACACTCACAGATATATACATACAGATATACAATAACACTAACACACTTTACACCAACACATGGGTAAAAAACACACACACACACACAAACACACGTGATGACACTAACTGTCCGTACAACACGAAAACACAGATAAAGCACGCATACATTCACCAAAAAACTATGATGCACTATGATACTAACACATTGTACAACAACAACAACATATTGGTAAAACACACACACATCAATACACACAGACACACAAACACACTTCCACTAACACACCGTATAACAACAGCACACCAGTAAAACAAACAGACACAGGCACATCATTATGCTACAGAGGTAAAACACACACACACTTTCACATAGTATAACTGAGTGTAACACAGCAAAACCACACCGGTGTTACACGCTACACACAACAACTGTAACATACTGGTAAACACACACACACACACACACACACACACACTATCACACCAGCACGCCACACAACACACTTACACACATACAGTACATATTGCAAGCACACCTAACATGTAATAAACACACACATATACATACACACACTTTGATCAGCAAAAAGCAAACACAAATACACTAATGCACACGTATTGTACCACATAAAGATACCAGCGCATGATACGCTACATACTCTTTGTCTCTGGTTTCTTGTGCTCTCTTTCAGATTCTTACAGTGACCATGCCTGTGGTGTCTTCATGAAGCAACAGAGTCAACTTCCAATTACATTTTTGTTCTGTTAAAGAATGATGTTATGAAAATAAATGTTATTTTTATAAGGTAGCATTACTGTGTGTGATTTGATTCATGAATTGAACCCCAACTATCTGGCATTCCAACCAGGTTAGAACAGGGTGTTTGCGGTTCCTGGAAAAGTCTGAAAGAAGTCTGACAAAGAGATCACCCCCCCATCACCTCCAATCCCCTCGTTCAGCAAATTTGTGAACTTTTATTTTTTTTGCGCAATCATGTCAAATGACGCGGTATTAGCCTATTGTAAGCAAGGTAATGTACATTGTTGGCTGTACATTGGCTTTAAGGATAATTAGGGCCCGAGCACCGACCGGTGCGAAGCCCTATTGTATTTCAAGGAATTATTATTATTATTATTATTCTCTCCAGTGAATCGCATTTTTGAGGGGCTAAAGGTGCTCGAAAGCTCACCAAACTTTGCACATGCCTCACAAGTGCTGAAAAATTTAATATTTTATGGGTCTCGCACATGGGTGTGGCAAAATGGCTCAATAGCGCCCCCTACAAAATTTCAACTAAATACCCGTCGCTGTACGTTTCAC
Source organism: Centroberyx gerrardi (assembly GCF_048128805.1). Taxonomy (NCBI): domain Eukaryota; kingdom Metazoa; phylum Chordata; class Actinopteri; order Beryciformes; family Berycidae; genus Centroberyx; species Centroberyx gerrardi. The sequence goes on along the minus strand of NC_136003.1, from coordinate 6,529,660 downwards.
CTACATGTACCAAATTTTGTAGGCACATTTATCATGTCCAGACTTAAAAAAAACGTCAATGGGTGCCATGACCTAAACCCAACAGGAAGTCAGCCATTTTGCATTTATTGTGGCATTTTTGGCCATTTACAGGGGTCATACTTTAACGAACTCCTCCTAGGAGGTTAATCGGATCCACCTCAAACTTGGTCAGCGTATATAACAGACCTTGACGATTAAAAGTTAATATAAGCTTGAGTTTTCGTCCAACGGCGTGGGCGTGGCGCCGCGTCGAATTTCCATGTTTCGCCACGAAACAGGAAGTGCTATGTAACTCGACTGTACATGGTCAAATCTGCCCCAAACTTCACGTTTGATAAGTGTCATGGCCTCAAGACATCAACATGCCAATATTCAGTTATAGTCATAGCGCCACCTACTGGCAACACAGGAAGTGGTATGTAACTCCACTGTACATGGTCACATCTGCCCCAAACTTCACATGTTTGATAAGTGTCCCGGCTTGAACACATCTACAAGCCAATTTTCACATCTGATCATAGCGCCACCTACTGGCAAAACAGGAAGTGGTTTGTAACTCAGCTGTACATGGTCAAATCTGCCCCAAACTTCACACGTTTGATGAGAGTCCCGGCCTGAACACATCTATAGGTCAATTTTCAATCATAGTCATAGCGCCACCTACTGGCAACACAGGAAGTGGTTTGTAACTCGACTGTACATGGTCAAATCTGCCCCAAACTTCACATGTTTGATGAGACTCCCGGCCTGAGCACATCTACAGGCCAATATTCAGTTATGGTCATAGCGCCACCTACTGGCAATACAGGAAGTGGTTTGTAACTCAGCTGTACGTGGTCAAATCTGCCCCAAACTTCACACATTTCATCAGAGTCCCGGCCTGAACACATCTACACGCCAATTTTGACTCATAGATGTAGCGCCACCTACTAAATTCTATACTAAATTCATAGCTGCGTCGACCGGTCAGTGTCCAGTAACGCCACCGCGGCTGCGGCACACCCCGACGTGCGCAAAGTGCGAGGGCCCGATCATTGCTGCTTGCAGCTTTAATAGAAATTATTTTTCTTTTGTATCACTAATGAGTTTACTACTATCTACTTCAAAACACGGATGCCGAAATGACCTAAATCTGTCTGTCGCACCTTGCTAGCTAACTTCACTGATCTGGCGAATGTTAGCTAGTGACGGAGACCTTCATTACTTTAGCCAAACACACTGCTATAAACAGCTGGGCTAGCTTCTCTTAGAGCTGTCCATCTAGTAAAAGCTAGCCTAATGTTGCTACTAGTTTCTCCTCTTTCTTTATCTGAGAGCTTTTTAAACAGAACGAGGCTTTTTTGGTTAGTAACTAACGGAATCTAATTTCTCGAATCTTGAACCAGAGATGTTTCGTCCCCATGTTATTGTTAGCACTTTTGAAGAAAGCAACAGCAATTTAGTGAATTCTGAGCTTGTAGAGATGGTTGGAGCTGGGAATTGTAAACACCAAGAAAATAGGCTAGCAGACTGGCTGCGGTGCTGGTTTTCCAGTGCAGGCAACTAGCCCATACAAAAAAGTTCCATGGTAATACTATCAAAACTACCTTTCATAGTACAATGCCATGGTAAAACCATGCTATACCATGGTACTGTACCATCATGATTGTAACCAAAAAACCATGCCACTGTACTACCATGGTATACCTGTATGGTACAGTAGTACCATACTGTAGTACATACTGTAGGTGCACATACATTACAGTTTCACCTAATTTCAGAAATACCGTAAATCCTCTAATATTGGCCCGGGCCTTTATTTACTTCAACTGCAGAGGGTACCAGGCCTTTATTGGAAGCAGGCTTATATTAGAGACAGGCCTTTATTTCTAATTCCCTCTGTTTGATAAGTATATTTGCTCATATTTTAGTACAAAGCCTCCTTGTTTTCTGATCTGCTTCTGTTGGGGTACGTTAGGCAGACGTTTTTTTGTTACTGCAATGCATTACGATAATTACGGTAATTGACGACGGCATGCTCCAGAGACTTCCGCCGGCCGAGCCATCTTGTGGCACTTGTACGTTACTACAAACTACAATTACAAACAGGCACCAGGAGTTTACCGGTATCCACCGTTGTTTGCATGTAAGCTGAAGCTAACTGAACCTGGGCGCCGATGTGTTCCCGGTGATCCGGGGCTTGGATCGGGAGGATCAATGCGGGCCGTGGGCGCGGTGGAGAGGACAGCGGCGGAGAGAGGAGACGGACACAGTCCAGCCATGTACTAGGTTTTGACCTAGTTTTGTTTCCTTTGTTTTTTTCCCTGGCCTGTATTTGAGGCCGGCCTTTATTTGTTCGTGTCAACCACGCCCCCGGCCATTATCGGAGACCCGGCTTTTAATTGACTACAGGCCACTATTAGAGGATTTACGGTAGAACAGAACTGCTGACACAATGTTATCTTGTCCAATGTGAAAGTCCTCCAAATATTACAACTGAAAATACCACTCAGTACCACCATACCACCCTTTGTAAGGGAGGGCCCTACGTCAGCTTATGAAACCACACGATATTTTAACGTTATAGAAGTGCCAAAATATTGCATATAGTAACTTTGAAGAGTATGTCGCTTTCTATAGAGTACAACAGGTGGTGACATCCCCTGGCTCAAAGACCAGCCAATAGCAGATGGTTGGGTTTGCACCAGACAGGTTTGGGTTTGGTGTAACTCTTCGGTGTAGCCATGAACAGCACAATGACTTCCACAACAGACCTAAGTTAAGACCCTCACTCCAGTCAATGAACAGGATTTATTGCAGCCTAAACTACTGTAGTCCCATTTAGTCGCAGGGGCTTTTTTTGTGGGTTCTCTCTGTCTACATGGGGATCTCTCTGTGAAATGGAAACCTCCCCTTTCATGGAAAAAGAAACTGAATAAAGCTGTCACTCCTCTATTTCTGGATCTGCTCTGCTCATCCCTCTGTCTGCCTGTCTGTAGTCTCCTCCCTCGCTCCTCTTATCTCTCTTTTCCTACTGTTGCTGAGTATCCATTCTCTCTCTTCTCCCTCTCTATGGTTGCTCACCATACCTCTTTCATTTTTTCCCCTTTCTCTGTCCATCCTTTTCTCTCTCTTCCCCCTTCCCTGTGGTTGGTGATCATCCTCCACCTTGTTCACTCTCTCTCATTCTCTCTCTCAGTCTATCAGCCTGTATACCTCTGCCGCTTCCTCTTCCTCACTCACCTTCCTCTTTCTTACTGTGGTTATTCATCTCTTCTTTCGCTGTCCTGCCACTGTCTTAATTTTCCAGCTGTCTTCCCCTCCCTCTCACTCTCTCTGCCTCTATTTCTCTCTCTTCTCATTTTATTTTCTCTCACTCTTTCTTTCACTCATTAATTTTACTGTCTATCTTTACTGTGATGGACAGGTTACCAAACCATGCAGCTATGCAGAAAGTCCAAATCGATTCAATTATAGAATTCCAAAACAGGAACGTCAATGATCTGCAGCTATGAATGAACGAATGAGAATAAAGAAATGTTCATGTCTTTGTCTCTCTGACTCTCTTTACCAACTGCCTCTTCTCTATCTCTCAGGCTCTCGTTTGCCATCTCTCTCTCTCTCTCTCTCTCTCTCTCTGTCTCTCTCTCCATCCGTCACACCCTCCCTCTTCCTTTTGTCATCCCCCTCTCCACTTGCCCCGTTTGCACTCCTCCATTTGTCCGGTGAGGTCAGCCCCTCTGTTCTCCCTAATCCTGCGAGGTGCTCGTCTTTCTGCCTCCGCTTAATCCGCCTGTGGCCCCCTGCCCTGGACACACACACACACACACACACACTCAAACAAATCTGCACATTTCTGCGCACACAGACTCACAGTTATTCTTGTAGTGCACACTCCAACACTCAGTAATTCTCACAGCATGCGTACACACATACAACACACACCAACACGGTGCCGGCCCCCCTCCCTGTATAAAGCTGCCATTGTCTCCGTCTTCAATTGCCATTCTCTTGCCTGTCTCTCTATCCCTCTGTCTGTCTGTCTGTCTGTCTTTCTTTCTCTCAGCCGGTAAAACCCACTTTCATACAGGTACGTTTGTCTGTCTGCCATTTTGTCTCTCTTTCTTTTTGAGTTCTCAAGGTTTTGGTTCTCGCAGGATGACGGCAGGATAATCTCAAAATGATCATTTTTCTTACTGAAAGCTGATATGAAGAGGGCTTTCCTGATATTCAGTTGCACAGTCTAGTTGAAAATCCTTCTTTACGCTGCCTCCCTCCCTTCATGACTGAAGTGGATTTAACAGGTGAAAATCAGATCAGCAAGAGAGCTGGATTCAACTGGTCAGTGTATTTCAAGGGGAAAAAGCAAGTTTTTCTAGTATTTTACACCACAGTTTCTATATTAACAGCATCATGTGCTTAAACCGAGCCAAAATGTCATATGCCAGTCCCTCTATCTGTGCTTACTTTTACTTTTCGTGGCGCTTAAGTGAGACAGATGAGCGTTGACAGACGAACGTCTAGCTTGAGTGAACTGTGTAACCTCTTACCTGCTTACATCTGCATCTGCAGTGTGTCTGCTTGTCTGTGCTAGCCCAGCGGACACTGGTGTGTTTGTACTTTCACACATTTAGAAAACCATGGCACCCTGTGTATCTTTGTAGGTGGACATATATTTATATTTATGTGCATTGTGGTCCTTTATAGCATGTCGCTAACACTGCCAAAAATGTATATTCTTAGTACTGAAAGGCACTTTGGATAACAGCATCCAGAAAATGGCACATATGATATGGCATTTTTGGTGTTTTGATCCAGTTCAGGTGTGGATTCAGTGGTTAGGACTACAGCGCTGTTAGCTAGCTTGCGGTTCCTTCTTTAGAGCTAGCTGTGAAACGACCGTGCCTGACAGCTAGTTAGGGGTGTGTGTGCTTATGTGTGAGCATGCCACCCTTCACATTGTTCCTTAACCCCCGTTGCTCTTTGATAACCACATACACACATGCTAGCAGTCTGATGTCAGGCTAGCTAACTTTAGCCCTCAAAGAGGAAAGAGGAGGGTACTAAACAGGTGTCTGCATGCACAAATGTGATCTATGCAGTTGGTAATGTGTGTGTGTGTGTGTGTGTGTGTGTGTGTGTGTGTGTGTAGTACAGTAACAGTGGCTGGTTGAGGTCGCTGCCCTCTGACAGAGGTTCCTAGTTGTCGGTGTGGTTAATGAATGAATGAGTCTTTTCTCTTGTAGCTTAGTGAGTGTCACATTTTCACATCCCTCCCACTCCTTTAATTCCATAAGCTCTCATTTGAAAAGCAAACACACTTGAGTGCTTTTTTTTAGGTGGTTTCTCTTATGCCTCTGGACTCCATTGTAGTGTTATTTGCTACAGAGACATAAAGCGACTACTGCTTGAAATGGGATACTGGATATCTTGCCCTAAAATGTCTTAAATTTGAAGAGTTTTGTTGCAAAATGCAATATCCACCATTTAAAAAAAAAAAGACAAATGCTCATACAAAAATGATTATTGCCATGGAAGTCAAGCACATTATGGGTGACTATTACTAATTCTGTGTGATTTTAAGGCCTTCGCTCAAAATAATAGCTGTCATTTGTTATACACAAAAACATTTCATTTTCATTTTCCTATGGTCCAGATAGGATTATATGGCATCTATGAGGAGAGAGGAGAGTTGGCACTTTAACTATGAACATTAGCTTGAATTTATCACCTCTTGCAGCACTTTAGCACAACAACAGCAACATTCACATTTGCGAAATACATTTATGAACAGGTTGAAATTTTGACTTCAATCAGCCGTGTGACAAGGGATTGCTGAAGGGATTTCATTGACCTGTAGAATTGTTTTAGCAAAAGCTGTAAGATCAAATCACGTAATCATTTCTATTTCTATTCTTCTTTGTATTCCTCTTCCTCTTCTCTTTCCTCTGAAACTCTCCTCTTAGTTCCTTCTCTCCATTTTTTCCTCATTCTCTCCTCCCGTCCTCCTTCTATTTCTCCTTCCATCCCCCATCTTTCTCCTTGTTCCTCCCCTCCTCTCCTTTCCTCTCCTCTCTTCTCCTCTACTCTCCTTGTTTCCTCTCCTCATCTCTTCTCTTCTCCTCTCCTTGTTTCCTCTCCTCTCTTCTCCTCTCCTCCTTCCTACTTCTCTCCCTCCCTCTCCTCTCCTTTCCTCTACCCTCATATCCTTCTCTCCTTGTTCTATCTAGAAACTATTAATACAATAGGCGCTCTTTAACGCTAATGAGGTATTGTGGCTCACCCGATCTCCTCTACGACACACACACACACACACACACATCGCCCTTGACTAAAATTAACCCCTCAGAATTCCCCAGCTAATGCCTGTGCCTGTTGCCCGGTGTAACTCGACTCTTCTCCCAAATCCCCTCGTTCTTTCTTTCTCCGTTTAGCTCAGAATGGAACGGTTTCCCGTTGCCCTGCCCCGTCCCGTCCGCCCCGTCCCGACGAAGGTGTTGAAATGTGCACCTCTCATCTCTCTGTCCCTCCATCCATCCATTCTTTCCTTCCTCCCTCTCACCCTTTGTCCATATTCCTTACCCTTTCCTCCCTTGAGGTTACAGAGCCTTTCCTCTCCCTTTTAAAGCTGCACTCTCACTGCCTTTGAGCAAGGCACTAAACCCCCAGTGGCTCCTGTGAAGTCAATGTGTGTCAATGAAAAAGTGCATACATGCTCTGCAGACCCTCCCTGGGTAAATACAAGGGTTAAAAATTATTCATGAGGCTCAATATTTAGATTTCACTCATTTTTGTTCATGTGGCAAAACACTTTTAAAAGGGATTTTACTTGTTTCTCTAAGTGGAGTTTTCATTTTGTCATTTACTTTTTTCATGACAGTTATTATTGCTTTGTGTAAACTACTATTACTTTTGTACTATTTTTCCAATTTTTACTCATTTTCATTTGTAAGTCAATTTCATTTAAATTTTTATTTGTAAGTTAATTATTTGTAAGTTCATTTCCTTTTCAGCGACTCAGTTGTATTTGATATAGGTGTCATCTCACAAGCATTATGGGGTTTTTTCAACTGGACAATCTTGTTTAATTTTTTCTATTAACATTTTCTATTTTACTTTCTCGCACAAATAAGCTAAACTAAACTAGACCTAATGGATTTTTCCTAAAGGAATCAGGAGTGTCTGGTCTTCTTAACTTCCAGGTCGTGATAAGTTTGGAAATTGCATAAAAAGTTTGGAAAAGTATATACATTTGCCTACACAATTTATGTGGTTTTAGAGCCACATCATCTCACATACTCTTGATATTTGCTGTAAAGAATAATCTTCAGTCGGGGCAAATCATACTGAACACCAACCAAAATCTTCAAATCAGATGAAATGAATCTGGAAAAATCCGTTTTGAAATTGAAACTGTAGGAAACCTGGAATTCATGACTGCATCAAGTTAAAAACAGACAGAGGAAGAGACAGAGTGACTAATTGACTGCAAGAGAGACAGACATATAATTCACTTACATAGGATGGACAAAAGCAGAGAGTTGGGACAGACAGACGGACAGAGGGTCAGTGGGAGTGCATGGGAGATGAGGGGCTGATTGATCTGCCACTGAAAGGCCTGGCGGTGTCCGGTTATGCCAGTCTGCCGGTGGCGGCGGGCACGACAACAGAGAGGAGAGAGAGAAGGCGGAACGTCCGATGACAGTTACCGCCTCTATAAATTCCCCCCCGCGCAATGACAGCACCCCTATAAATTGCTCCCGATGACAGAAAGATGGAGAGAGAGAGTGAGTGGAGGGGGGGAGAGTATGGAGGGATGATGGACGAAGGACTGAAATGAGAATTTTCTCTCTCAAATCACTGTGATTTTTCAAAACAAGCTGCTTTTCACCCATTTAAGGTTTTAGAGAATGTTTTAAAATGTGTAGAAATGTTTGAGCTAGACAAGTGATTCTCAACATTTTTCATATCATGGACCCCTAATTTAGTCCACATTAGAGCCACAGACCCCCATTTGATGAGATTTTGTCTCTCTGACCCAAATCTGAGAATATATTTAATGTTAGATATGATTTTGTCCAGATTTCCATGACTATCTGTATTGTAGGTGGAGAGATAACAGTGAAACTATGATCAAAACAGTCATTCTTCTGCATTCTCTAATTGTGTTAACTTCTTGTAAATGAAATGATGGTGAAGTTTAACAATTCACAAATTTGCTGGGGACCCCCTGGAACCCCCTCAAGGACCCCTGGCGGTCCCGGACCCAACGTTGAGAACCACTGAGCTAGACACTCTAATTAGCTGTTATCTTTTAATACACTTTTAATATAAAATCAAAATACCTTGCGAGGAAATGTGTATCTACCCTTTCTTTTGTTCTGATGCTTTGTGTTCATCAATCAGTTCATAAATCATCCCATCTAGTTTGTCAGAAACCAGGGGAAGGAGGGAGAAAGTGAGAGAGGGGGACACAAGAGGATAGAGAGAGAGAGAGAGAGAGAGAGAGAGGGAAACTGTAGAAAGTGACAGAGACTCGATCTCTCTCTCTGTGTTTCTGCGTTTAACCCCTTGTCACATTCTCACCTGTTGACGCTCCATCAATCTCGCCGAGTCCCTGCCAGGAGGGTGTCAGCACCCACCCGTGTGTGTGTGTGTGTGTGCGTTTGTGTCAGAACAATGGCAGCTCAGAGAGGCAATTTATAGCCAAAACCATCCCAGCATGCGTTGTCTCTCTCTGAGCTGGTGTGTCTGTGTGTATATTTCTATCTCCAAAGTGATTAATCAGAGGAAAATAGTGACTGTGGCCACCTGTGGTTTGGTGATGATGACTCACTCACTTACTTACTTACTTATTTACTTACTTGCCAGGCCTTAAAACCTGCATTTACATTATGCAATATTTAAAAAAAACATGTGATATATCGTCTAAAATGTGGCTGTTTTGTGGTCCAGGTAGCTATTAACTTCAAAAGTAATATTCACATTATTGATGCTTCATGCTATTTCAATCATGTCCAGTCAAGTAGTGGTGAATAAAATGGTGGGAAAACTGACCTCCAATTGGTGATCATCATAAGGCAAACAAAACAGAAACAAAAATCAGTTACATTTTCAGAAAAAAATAAAAATTTCTTTGAGAACCCCTATCTTTATATACCGTACATCAGTTTGCTACAATTTACTGTGATTCCTGGACATAAACAGGTGGGTAAACTGAGTTTCCCTATACTGCATTCATGATTATGTCAGACTGGGTCTCAGTTTTCAAGTGGTGATGAAACTCTATCTTATAGCAAGTACAAGCTTACATTTATGTATCACAGCATTACAAGCATCCAAAAATAAGTGTAAATGTTCCCGTTTCCGTTTAATAGTCATTTTCAATAGCAGAGAAGTACTACAGTAGGTGAAGAAATACAAACCAACATGATTTCTCTGTACTGCAGTCTTCAGAACTCACAATGTAATAAATAAAAGTTCAATGACGACAAAGTATGTCTGCAGAATTATGTTTATTTCTGGCATTGGCTCGCTAGAATGTAAACAATTTAAAAATGTCATTACAAAGTAACAATAATATAATTTGGATGGAGAGCTTGTGAAATTGTGATGATCAAGCGTCTCATTTGTGATTACTACAGCAGAATAACATGGAGCTAATATCACCATTCATTTTTCTGCCCCACGATACGTATTGTCACATTTTTGTATCGCGATATATCGATATATCGATATATCGTCCCATCACTACTTGCTACTGAAATTGCCTTCAAGTTTATGTATTCACACTGTTACGCACATTCACACCTGGGAGCTGCCCAGTACAACCGCTGGCTTCAGCGATTGGCCACTGAGCTGTTCCACTGGAGCAGCTGGGTGTTACATGCCATGCTCAAGGGCACCTTGGCAGTGCTGTAGGTACTGAGGAAGTGGAATGTTTGTCATTCAGTTTTCCTGGCCAGTTTTTCCCAGCTGATCCTGGGATTCGAACTGGCAACTTTCCAGTCCCAATCCTTCATCTTCAACCTTTAGGCCTCTACTGCTCCCACTGCCTCATTTATCCAAACCTCATGAACCGTGCTAGAAATTTTGGAATGCATTTGTTGTCGTGTTTCATATATATATATATTTTCTTATTCATTTGAATATTTCACTGGTTCAAACTTCTGGTCCTAATAAGTTTGTTGCACTTCAGTTTGCTGCATTCTAGGTCTTTATCAATGATCTTCTCTTCTTATTGATTTGATCAATTATTGTTTCTCTTTACTGCAGTCATGTCAGATGTAGAAGAGGAGTACGAGTGAGTAGAACTACATGTATCACTGTTTGTCATTTGGTGTCCTTTCTCACTTGTTAATTCCAATGTAAATGCACAGCATAGCTAATAACTTAGTGGTAATGTTAACTGTCATATTTCTCTTTATCTTCCTTTTCCTCTTTCTGTAGGGAGCAGGCAGAGGGTAAGTTGAGTGGCATATGACATGAAACTACATTGAATCTGAAGGAGACTTCACATTTCTATTTCATTGGTCACTTTGTGTCCCATTTCTCTCCCTGTTTTGGTGTGTCTTTCTTTTCTCTCTCTCTTCTTTTCTCTGACTCTCTCAGAGGCTGAGGAGGCGGAGGTGGAGGTTGAGCAGGAGGAGGCCGAGCAGGCGGAGGAGGATGGGGGAGGTAAGGACAGACAGACTCCCACATGTACAGTAGACTTCCCAAAGACGTGCCCGATGAATTACATGTCTGCACGTTTTCTGTAAGCTCAGCTATAGGTAAACTTTATTATCCCAACAGGGAAATATACAGTAAGACAACAACTGAGGAAACAAACAAGATTTTATAGGGAACAAAGATGCTTTTGTACATGTCTCTGTGCGAGCGCCACCACAGCGATTAAAGGGCGATTAAGCGATTAAACGGATTCTGGTTCGGTCTCCTGAGATTTCGTGAAATAAGCACGAATTCTTAAAATGCAAATATGTGCTCCATAAACTTAAAATGAGAGAATTACGTTTTCCCACCACGAAAGGGTCTCATGAAGGAGGCAGAAGTTGCACGACTATTAGTCTCGCACTCCTGTGCGGAGGGAGCGTTGACATTGAAAACCGCTGACACTGAAAACCAAAAGTCATGGTTGAGGGGGCGGGGATATTTTTTTCTCCAACTAGGGCTGGACGCAAACAACTCCGGAGAACCAATGACAATGTTGAATTCTCCAAGTGGGGAGAATTGGGGTTAGTAATGGGACATTGAAATAGTGTTGCGGTGGATGGGCGTAATTTGCCTTCAATTCTGACAACCTGTGTTTGATTCCCAGCTTCTAGTAGGAAGATCTTTACTGTGAGTGAAGTTTTGATTTTTAGCTGATGTTTTTCTTATTTAAAGAGTAACTATACCAAACCCAAATCTTTGGTGCCAGGTGATCTCACCTTCTATTGAGAACAACAGGTGGTGACATCACCTGGTACCAAAGATCATCCAATAGCAGATGGCCAGTTCAGTACCCTAGCATTAGGTTCCCTACCCTTACCTACACCACTAGGTGTCAGGGTTCACCACAGATTTAGGTTTGGGGTTTAATTACTTTTTAACCATGACCAAAGCCTTTCCCTAACTTTAAAGATGAAATGAAATGAAAAATGCCTTTTTAACCCTTTTAGATCACATCCCCGGTCATACTGTGCACCTATTTAACAATATATGCCAAAAAAAATACCAAAAATCAATTTCATTGTATTCTTATATCAAAATTCAATCATGTTTTCTTCCTGTAAAACAAAATATGCCGTGTGCTTACGTAAGCATGCCCGTAACTAATTTCAACCAATAATATCATGACATCCACCCATCAATCAATCTTCAACTTTTAGCGCACAGAGCTAAGAGGCTAAGATTCATTAGTTAGCTAGCTAGCAACAGCATGGTACTTCGGTGTGTCTTCGGGTGTTATGACACACCCACTTTTCAACGTTCAAATCAAATTCCTCCCAACGTTATGTCCCGCCTGTCTTTCCTGTTTCACTCGGAAATACGTCACGATACGGAAGTTAGATACTCTCGAAATGCCGTTTCATCTCGACTTTAACCAAGTTGCTTTAGTTTCCTCACCTTAACGATAACCTTAACCAAAGTTGTTTTACTTGCCTAAACTTAGCCAACCTTTAGGTGAAAATGTTGTGTCCAATTCATGCTGTTGCCACAGAATTCAATTCATGGTGGAGGAACGTAATCTTCACATAATTCGTGTCCACAACACGTAATCTGCGTTTCAGAGTTTGTGCTCATTTCACGAAATTTTATGAGATTACGTAGTTCAGGTTTTGATAAAAGCCTGCCTTCAAGAGACATAAATGCATCTTGCAGCTTGTCTGAAGAAACTCTCAACCAGACCACCGGTGTTCCTTTCCTTCTTCGTAACGGTGTGAGTACTGTGTGAGGCTGCACTAACTCTGACCTGTCAACTTCCCCTCTATCCTGCTTTCCCATTGGCTGAAACTGTGCTGGCCCGGGCTATCAGAGCAGCAAGAGTATCAAGGTAGGGTGAGAGCACACCATCATGTATCACACTTTAAGACACAATTTACTGCTGGTGTTAAAACCCAATGCAGATGAAGTTACCTGCATTGCAATTTTAATACCAAATCTAAATGGTGTTTTGCATTTGTAGGCTATTACTGGCACATACAGTAAAGTATTTCTTTAAGACCTTTCCACATGTAAGGATAATATCATATATATAATATCATTGCATATTCCCACAGACATATTCATCAAGAGTTGTAGTATTGTTTCACTGTTTTTCTCATTGCTCACTGTTGCTTCTAATCTTTTAAAGGGGAAATTAACCCAAAACAGAATTCAAATATTCAAATATGATATTCTATGGTATGATCTTGGTCATTTCAGTCAATATTTGAAGAGTCAATAGTTTGTTTTGATACATATAAAAAATGGGGGGGGGGGGTCATTATCTCAAGCTTGTAATTTCATCTCTAAAATACAGAGGGTTCACTCTGAGTCATTGTCAAACAAGAGCTTAAGTAGACCTACCTAGAATTTGATTTAAATCTGTACTATCAATAATTTTGTAAGGGTAAGTTACTCTTTTCAAATAGTATATAAAATGATGCTAAAATAGCATCATTTTCAGGAACAAATCAAATCAGGAACAAATCTCTTTATTTTATGAACATGAATTAAGCTCTGGTTTGAGCTTTTACAAATCAGCTCTATTTCATTGTAATGAACCATTACAAACCTGGAAATGTGCCAGCAGCACATTGGCACCATCCCTGATACTGTCACTGCATTGACAGTGTTGTTTTCAAATAGTCATTGGGGCAGCTTCAGGATTTGTCTCAATGATATCAGACAGTCATGGCTGTCCTGCCTAACTTTTGGAGAGGCTTGTTCATGTTCACCAAATGTTGGCTGACCAGTCCAAAATCATAGAAATAGTTCTATTATGGAACATATTTTGCTTTTAAAAGCTATACATTTTATTCATATCTACATTTGCAATTACATGTATGTTGTATGCTGACATTCATAATTATACACATGTACATAGCAGATGGGAGTTTTACTTCTAAAAACATTTCTGAGAGGCAGAGCTGCTCTGGAGGCAGAAATAATCTCATTGGTTGAGTTAAACCTGAATGGGCGGGACAAAGAACCACAGTTTTCCGGAGCACCAGTTAGCTACTGTAACTTACTTAAAGTCCCGAAAAGTGATATTTTTTTTATCTTGTGCACAGAAGTTAATTATCTTGTGGGAACAAGTTATTATCTTGTGGGAACAAGTTATTATCTTGTGCGCACAAGATAATAACTTGTGCGCACAAGGTGATATTTTTTTATCTTGTGCGCACAAGATAAAAGAAATATCACCTTTCGGGACTTTAGGGGCTCTGTAGTAACTGGCAAATTTCAATGGCAAAGAAGGAACACTGGTCAAAATCTAAATAAAAAATGGAAATGGAAAGGACTTTTCTTTCATTCATTCATGATGTTGGAAGGTCAGCAGGCTAGCTAACTAGCTTGTAGGCTTGTATGGCTAGTTTGAACTTGAAAAGTCAGCTAGGCTAACTAGCTAAACTTAGCATGACTAGCATTTTTTCAGTTAGTAGGAAAAGCGCTAGGCTTCATAATATTAGCTTCCCCCTCCCTTACCTCTTTGGCTCCGCGCATTGAAGTTTAACTCAACCAATGACATTATTTCTGTCTCAGAGAAAAGCTTGAATAACTAAAACTCCAATCTGCATGTAGATAATTACATGTGCATTATGTAATAATGAATGTTCTGAGTTTCACAAAACTACATTTCCCTGCAGCCACAGTGGATGCTACAAGTTAGTCCCAGTCAATGGTGTGGCTCGTGTTGCATGATGGGAAATGGTAGTTTTTTTTTAAGCTTGCTGACTATACAGCAACAGATATTAACTTTACTTTCAATCATTCCACGTCTGTCCTCTTCTCCTCTGCTTTATTCTCTCTACCTTTATCTTTCCACTTTGTTTCCCCCTTTCTTTCAATTTTATGCCTCCAAATCTCCTGGTGTATTGATTCCTTCCTTCTTTCCTTTCTTCTTTCTTTCCTTCCTTCCTTCCTTTACTCCATCCTTCCTTCCTTCCTTCCTTCTTTTTTTACCCTTCCTTTCTTCCTTCTTTTCTACCTTACTCCCGCTTTCCTTTCCTACCTTCATTCATTTCTCTGTCCCCTTCCTTCCTCTCTCCTTCCCTTCCTTCCTTACTCCTCTCTCCCTTCCTTCCTTCCTTCCTCCCTTCCTCTCTCCTTTCCTTCCTTCCTTCCTTCCTTCTCTCATCCTTCTTCCCTTCCTTTTTGTTTCCCTCCCTCTCCCTCCTTCCCTTCCTTCCTTCCTTCCATTTTGTCTCCTTTCTTCCTTTGCTTGCCCCTCCCTTCCGTTTCATCCACTAATCCAATCCTTCCTCTCCCTTCCTTTCCTTCCATTTTGTATTTTGTTCTCTTCCCTGCATCTTTCATTCTGTCTTTATGTGGCTGGTCCATCAGATCAAGACGCCCAGGAGGAAGGTGAGAAAACAAAAATGAAGGAAGGATCCTTCCTTTTTGTTTCCCTCCCTCTCCCTCCTTTCCTTCCTTCCTCCCTCTCTCCTTTCCTTCCTTCCCTCCCTCCTTCCTTCCTTCCTTCCTTTTGTCTCCCTCCCTCTCTCCCTCCTTTCCTTCCTTCCTTTTTGCTTTCCTTCCTTCTTTCCTTCCTTCCTTCCTTCCATTTCTCCTTTCTTCCTTTGCTTGCCCCTCTCTTCCTTTTCATCCACTAATCCAATCCTTTGATTCCTTTGTTCCCTTCCCTCCATCTTTCATTCTGTCTTTATGTGGCTGGTCCATCAGATCAAGACGCCCAGGAGGAAGGTGAGAAATTGCAGAAGTGTGGTTTTACAACGGGGTAAAACTCACACTACAAGATTTTCTCCTCAAATTCAGCACCACATTGGCTAACTCAGATGAAATTTGAAGAGTTTCTTTCCAAAATGAAATATCCTCCAAGACCAATAGAGCATTGTCCAAATTCTCCAAGAAAGACTGAAATCACCCACACCTTCTGACGTTGTTTGGGAATGGCCTTATAGGTGTGAAATGTGGTCAAAATCTAGTAGTGTATAAGTCCAGAGTAACCAAGGATTGGTAAGGAAGGAACTAGATTGACGTTTTACAGACTCAAATATGGGGATACAAACACTGTTTTTATTTCAGTTTAGTGTTACACAAAGTTTATGTTTTTTTAATGTCACATTTGCAACCCGATATTTAAACCGAATATTGCCACTTCCTACTCTGCTTAGTAGTTTAGTATTTGTTTATCACATGCTTGCTGTGCTTTCAGTCATGATCATAGCTTTACTAACAACTTTTAGATTTTTTGTCCTTTTCTCTCATGGCCAAAGAGGGATGGATGAAGCAGTCATCTTCACACAGTTGAGGGAAAGTCATATGATAATCCATATTCTCTTTCTCTTTTTGCTTGTCTTTCTTTCTCTCTCTCATTAACAGAGGAAGAGCGCCCCAAACCCAAGTACGTTCACTCACCCTCGTTGCTTATATGTTTGATTGTCGTGGTCCTAGTTGACTAGGACCAAAATGGTACATTCTCCTAGTCATTCTTCAATCTTAATTTGGCATTTTTTAAGTTTTGTGTTCCCTTCTTTCTGCAGACCCATGGCGCCTCAGCTCGCCCCACCCAAGATTCCCGAGGGGGAGAGGGTGGATTTTGATGTAAGTTACACAAAGGGGATCAAGTCAAGTTAGGTTTATTCATAGAGGCTTTGAGGCTGCGTCACAAATCACCCAGAGACCACGGCTGACACATCATGGAGTTCCACTGGAGAATTGTGTGTGTAGATCAATTCAGTAATGTTATAAGTAAAAGTGAATAGCCAGATGAGGTAGATTTGTTTCCAAATGGAGCTCACTGTGACACAGTAAACTGTCTTGTCTTTAGCTCTAGTCTCTACTCCAAAACACTCTGAGTTGTAGCTTGAGAAGAGTCAGCTCAGTTAACCTGAACAAACTGTTAGCTAGCTAAGTGGCTATTTTAGCAAAGCAACCAATGTTAATGTTAACATGCAACTACTAGCCACTATTAATGCTAGCTTCTACAAGATACGCTAGCTGGTTTGCAAATCAGATGTGTTAACAATAAGACAGTGATGGTTAGCTGCCCAGACTATGGTTAGCTAGCTAACAAGCTGAGATTATCTAAACTGAATGAGAGAAATAATGTAAGCAGAAATGACATATGAAGTTATTACATATTTTAACATGTTACTGAATTTTAAAACTATTTTGCTAACAACCATGATGTGGATGTTGTGTTATCGTCGCTTCACAAAGCCACGAAATGCTGGAATGGTAAGCTAAGTATGGCTAGAGATTTTTTCCTTTTTTCCTTTGCAGCTTCAGAACCATCAGAATCCACCTCAACAAATAAAGAAATGCAGAAAAAGAGGAACCCCCGAAGCAAAAATAGTCAATATTAACGTTGGATGTAGTTAAAAGCAGTCATTTTAGTCACTTTATTCATTTTCACGTTATACTGAAAGGGGGCCCGATCCGGAATCCCTTATTTGGGCGGGAAATGATGTCATGCTTGAGAGGTTTATGGAGCGTTATGTCACCTGAAAGCACTCTATAGAGCACTTTTAACAGTTTTTTAACAAAGTGCTGTACAGAAAACACTATCTGTCCTTCTCTACTAACGTGCAAAAAATCCTACAAAATCTCTTCTTTCTTGTCTTCCTTCCGCTCCATCTCAACCTTTCTCCCATTTCATCTCTTCATTCCCTCCATCCTCTCTACCTCGCTCCCGCCCCTACCCATCTTCCCGCCTCCCTCCCTCTACCAGGACATCCACAGAAAGCGTATGGAGAAGGACTTACTGGAGCTCCAGACTCTGATCGACGTCCACTTCGAACAGAGGAAGAAGGAGGAGGAGGAGCTTATCGGCCTCAAGGACCGAATTGTAGGTCCACTTCCTGGTTTGATACTAACACTTTTTCTTGATTGACGGGTTTGAATCCCTGGATTGGCTGGAGAAATCTGGGTGGGGAAAGTGAATGAGAAAATTGCATATTTCTTAGGTATCTTTCCATTAATAAAAAACACATTTGATTTTTACTTGTGCTTAATTTGTTTTTGTCGATATATTATATATTCTCATGTTCCATTCCTTCTTTGGTTCCCTTCCTTTCCATCCTTTCATCCTCCCGCCCTTCCTTCCTTCCCTCCCTCTTTTCTTCTTTCCTTCATTTTCTCTCCCTCTATCTTTTCTCTCCTTCATCTCATCCACACACTCCTCCTCTCTGTCCCTCCATCAGGAGCATCGTCGGTCAGAGAGAGCGGAGATCCAGAGGGTCAGGACAGAGAAGGAGAAGGACAGACAGAACAGGATTGCGGTACCACACACACACACACACACACACACACACACACACACACATACACAGACACAAATGTACATATTAATCTCCCGGTCAGGCAGACTGATATAATACTGTGACACTTAAACAGGCTCAATGTTAAAATGTTTTGGTTTTTTTTGCCCATTTGACCTCAAATAACCAGCAAAAAAACGAACATCAATATTTTTCTTTTTTTTCTAAATGATTTTGCAGGATACAGCGCCTTATTATCGTATAAAAATTGGCCAAATCAAAAATGTTCATATTTGATGAATTAAATGAAATAAAATTCTGTTTCTCTATTTTCTCATGTTATCTCAAAACACCACAGGTCTATTTGTTCATGGATAAAAATCCACCCAAGCCCTATCAAGTAGGCACCAACAAAACATAAAATCTCCCCCTCCAGTAATTGGAAATTAAAACATTCAACATACAAAGCTTTGAAATCTATGTGAATTTATTTTTCTTTGAAAATATTTGTTTCAGCTTTTCATGCCTTTCATTTTAGAGAGTGAATATTAATATCATGTAGATACAGAAATAATAATAATAATAATAATGATTTGCTTATAAACCCCCCCCCCCCCCCCCCCCCAACTCCATCCCTCAGGAGGAACGGCAGAGGAAGGAGGAAGAGGAAGCCAAGAGGAAGGCTGAAGATGACGCCAAGAAGAAGAAGGTGCTGTCCGGCATGGGAGCCAACTTTGGAGGCTTCCTGGCCAAGGTCAGTCTGTTATTGTTATTGTTGTTGTTGGTGATGATGATGATGATGATGATGATGATGAAGATGATGATTCTCATGATGACATTGATGGTGGCATTGGTGATGATGATAATGGTGGTGATGGTGGTTCTGATGATGGGTTTGTGTGCGTATGTGTGTGTGTCTGTATGTTTGTCTGTGTGTGTGTGTGTGTGTGTGTGTGTGTGTGTGTGTGCGCAACCCGTCCCAGGCTGAGTCGAGGAAGGGCAAGCGTCTGACAGGCAGAGAGATCAAGAAGAAGACTCTGGTCGAGAGACGACAACCGCTGGCCATCGACAACATGAGGGAGGACGGACTCAAGTGAGTCTGGTCCAATCGTATTACAGATTCTCCTGACGGCTAACCAATGACGTTACAGCAATTAAACTGCGCATTGACAGCTTGAAAGAGGATGGACTCAAGTAGGGCACTGACAAGAGAACGTATCTCTTATGATTTGTGCAACAAATGAAGTGAATTTCATCAAGCCCCAATAGACAATAACATTCACCCAAAGTAAAAAAAAAAAAAAGTTCAAAGCCCTAAAACTTTCCTCATTGTGTTGCCTAGGCAACGGGCCCAGGAGATGTGGAACTGCATCTACCAGCTGGAGTCTGAGAAGTTTGACTTCATGGAGCACATGAAGCACCAGAAATATGAGGTATTACAACAGATGTAGAAAGTAATGGACAAAATGACATGTGATGTCACCCATTGGTGCCCATATTGCCTTATATGGCCATAAAGCACGCCTGCATAGCTGTTGTGGTGCGTTCATGTCACATGGGAAGCAGTATAAGAATGGGATGACTTTAACTCACTCAATTTCACTCACGGGAACGCCCACATTCAAAATGATTTCTGTTTACAGTATAAATTAAAAATCAACCATAAACAAAGTACAGCAGACATTACTCACTTTTCTAAGTAGACTTGATTGTATTACTGTGAAAATAACTGATAATTTTGCTGCTTGTGTTAACACACTTCCACAATTCGTGACACCAAGTGGGAGAAATCGGAGCCCGCAAAAAAAGTCCCATTCATCCTACTTGTAATCACCACTAGGAATTTGACGTGAACGTTTTTTCCCAGTCGGCAGCTCGTATTTACTGTAAATCCGATATCACATGAACGTAGCATTAGCTAGCTAACCAGTTTCCATGGATTACAGCTAATTTGGTACTGAAGGAACAGCAGGGCAGAATCCTTTGAGGGTGCATTAGGCAGATTTTCCCTAAATTCTCTCTGTATGCTTCCTGCAGATCATTGTGTTGCTGAACAGAATCTCACATGCTCAGAAATTGTGAGTAGTTACAGTTTTATACACAGTTTAATATGCTTCATATCTACTGTTTATCGTTTTCTGTATAATCACTCTTTTTTCATTTTTTATTTTCCTTCCTTCCTTCCTTCCTATCTCCTCCATTGTTCCTTCTGTTACCTCCTCTCCTCCTCTCACAGCAAAAAAGGCCATGGCAAAGGGAAGGTGGGCGGTCGCTGGAAGTAAAGACGTACAAGGAGAAAAAAAAGAAGAGAACAAATAAAAAAAGAAAAACGGAGAAGCAGTGGACGGTTGGAGATGGAGGGATCGCGCCTTTCCTCTCCACGGTCATCCAGTACCAGAGTCACTTCTGTGGCCGTTTCTGTGTGTGTCTGAGTGAACAATATCGGATGTTTCATGATAATATGTATTGATAATAAAACTCAAGTGACGTTTTCAGTTTGATTTCTTAGTACGCGCCGTTTCTTTGGGTTGGGATTTTGGAGTTGAGGATACAGATCATGCAAAACAAGAAGTCTTTTGATCAACATTGCTTAAACCAGTGATTCTCAACCTTTTTCATATCAACAGTCCACATTAGAGCCACAGACCCCCCATTTGATGAGATTTTGTCTCTCTGACCCTTTATTGTTAGATATGATTTTGTCCAGAATTCCATGACTACCGTATTTCCTCTAATATTGGCCCGGGCCTTTATTTACCTCAACTGCAGAGGGTACCGGGCCTTTATTGGAAGCAGGCTTATATTAGAGACAGGCCTTTATTTCTAATTCCCTCTGTTTGATAAGTATATTTGCTCCTATTTTAGTACGAAGCCTCCTTGTTTTCTGATCTGCTTCTGTTGGGGTACGTTAGGTAGACATTTTTTTGTTACTGCAATGCATTACGATAATTACGGTAATTGACGACGGCATGCTCCAGAGACTTCCGCCGGCTGAGCCATCTTGTGGCACTTGTACGTTACTACAAACTACAGTTACAAACAGGCAGCAGGAGTTTACCGGTATCCACCGTTGTTTGCATGTAAGCTGAAGCTAACTGAAGCTAACTGAACCTGGGCGCCGATGTGTTCCCGGTGATCCGGCCGAGATTTCGGCGGGGGTCCGGGGCTTGGATCGGGAGGATCAATGCGGGCCGTGGGCGCGGTGGAGAGGCAGCGGCGGAGAGAGGAGACGGACACGGTCCAGCCATGTACTAGGTTTTGACCTAGTTTTTTCTCCCGGCCTGTATTTGAGGCCGGCCTTTATTTGTTCGTGTCGACCACGGCCCCGGCCATTATCGGAATAATACTCTCCAGGTCGAGACCTTTCCAACGATGTATTTGGTTTAGCTCTGCAACAAAGTTTTAATTTTCTCATTTCAGGGACACAAGCCATCCCAGGCCTAGTTTCACAGAGCACTTTGAAGGCCCAATATATAAAATGAAGCTTTTTGTTTCTTTGTCGTAGAGCTAAACCAAATACATCGTTGGAAAGGTCTCGACCTGGAGAGTAACATATGTCAGTATGAAGATTCTACATGGCTCCTGCTTTGAAATACTGACCTTTGAACCTTGACCTCGGTGTATATTTGAAGGCTTATAATTCAGCAACAAAAGGGGTTACAGACATGGGACCAACTGTTATAGAGTGCTCTTGACCTCAGCTATCATGTGAGTATAGTCAACAACTGGGGGCGCTGTCAAATATGGATAAAATATGGTTAAAATAAATTTTCACCCATTTAACAATTAGATATTTAAAATCTGATTACACACGTGTTTACCATCCCCTTAAACTCCTCAGTGTACTCTCAATTCAGTATTTACAACTTCCAATTCTAGGAAAAACACTAATATTTTTTAAAAACTACAATTCCCTAGAGCCGCGCCATGCAGCTTGATACAAATCAGCCCACAGTTGTAGTTCTTCCGGTTTGCAAATTAGGGTTGTAAATCTAGGGTTGTAAAAAGATATATCTACTGAATATATCAAATATCTAGTACAGCTGAACTAGTAATTACACTGCATCTAGATCATGGATCTCAAACTCGCGGCCCGCGGGCCAATTGCGGCCCGCGAGACGATATTTTGTGGCCCCCACCTTAATATGAAAGTTTAATGTTAGTGCGGCCCGCAAGTTTTATATGGATGGCACTTTACAGTATTGTGTGCGGAACTGAACGAACCTACCAATCACGGTGGGGTATATGGCTCTCGGGGGTGGGACATCTACCGGGCTTGATGCAAGCAGAGAAACATTTCTCAATGAGTGAAAGTTACAGCAGCGTTGCCATGGAGAGTTTTCTTCCGTGCCTGGCTGGCTGCCTCGTTTCTATTGGGCACACGCGGACATTCGTCCCAGCGCGCTGCGTTCACAACACTTCCAAAAAAAGGTTTTTTAAGTTGCTGCCCAGCGGGACATTATACGTATATATGTCTCTCTCTGACAAAATAAATCAAAGTGATGCGTACGCAGCGGGATAAAAGAAAAGTAAGGAACTCAATGTAGCCTAATGTAGTCTGCAGTCACATAGCGACACCTGTCCGTCGGCGATAACAGTCCCCGGTAACCCGGACCAATTATAGGGTCGCACCGTTATTTGTGGGTCATTATTTTTTATTTGCATCGCGCTATTTGCATTGCCTCACACGATGAACACTACATATATTTCTATATGATGTCATTTGTTTTTTTTGTTTCTATGACTACGTTTACAACAACAACAACAGCACGGTGTCATTTCCGCTTCTTTTTCCTGTAACAACAGCACGGCGGATAACACTCCGGGAGCAGTCGCCTTTTTGCGCTCGCTATCCCGGTACTTTCTACCATCTACAAATGCCATGGTGTTCATGTCATCATGAAAGACATGAACATCGAGCGCAAAAACAAAGGAGACTGCTACCGGGCTATTATCCGCCGACCGCCGTGCTGCTGTCACAGGAAAAAGAAGCGGAAATGACGTTCAAAAAGCCGAAAAGCCATGTTCAGAAGAACAGTTCATGTTCTTCAATGTTCCATTCATGTTCAGGACAATTCATATTCAGAAGAACCCATTGAGGTTAAAGAACTGTTAATAAAGACGTTTAAATCTTATTTTGTGTTAAAAAATAAAAATAAAGACATTTGAGAAGATTGGATTTTTTTTAACAAAGCTTTTCTTGTGGAATACCTGATGCGGCCCAGCCTCACCCAGACTCTGCCTCCAGCGGCCCCCAGGTAAATTGAGTTTGAGACCCCTGATCTAGATGATCTATGTTAAGAAAAAGTAAAGATGTTGGTTTATTTCAGATATTTTAGCCAAAACAGGAGTCGACACACACACACACGTTGGATGACGTGGCTCACGGAAGGGCATTGCGGGCGGACTTGGCGCGTTCGACTCCTGTTTTGGCTAAACAGCCGGTAGGGGCGCTAATTTAGGAAACGCTCCTGTGGGTCGTATTAGAGGGTAGGAACAAACGACCTATGCGGTCGTTTTTTGGGGGAGGACAGTCTGAAACTGCACACTCCTCTGAGCTAAACTTCTTCTTTTTAGTGGCTGGTAAGACGGATGTATTTTTACATAAAAAATCTTGCCTAGTGCAGCTTTAACATGCAGTGATGATCCTGCCATCGGCTTTCTGTTTGTTCATTCAGTTGTGCATTTGTTAGTTTTGCTGTGTTTTTGGTTGTTGGTTGCTAATGCTCTTAGTATCGGTGTGAGTGTTGTTTTTGCACAGCGTGTTCAGCAGTTCAGATGTTAATTACAGCATTTTATCTGCAGTGGTCCATAAGAAAACATGGAAGACATATGTGGGAAATTAGCTTTCAGCGTTTGTTTTGTGATGGATTTCAGGTTTATCACGGCGTTCTCATCTGCTGCACCACACAAGCTGAGGCAGAGAGGAATTTTGATTGGAGGGATAACAGAGGAACAGAGGAATGAGGAGGAATAAACAGAGAGATGGAAGGATAACAGAGAGACAGAGATGGGGGGAAGTTTGAGACAGTTTGGAAGTGGGATATTTCGTGCTGTGCGATGTTAAAGGGGCATTTCGTCAATAATACATTTTAACTCTTGTCACAGATTTGGGTGAAATTGTCCTCTGGTGGACAAAATTCAAACTCCTGAACTCCCAATACTCTTCTCAAGACCACACAGCTTGAATACCTGTGTTTTTCAGTGATGGCCACCATATAATCTAAGATAGGATGAATGTTATTGATACCTGATGGGAAATTGGGTGTTAATTATAACCCCACCCAATATTCCTGAGTTATCATTTGAAATAACACTTCTATGGTTGGAAGGAAGAAGTACCTACTGCCAGAAACTACTGTGCCCTCTCTCTTAGAGCCTGACTGCAGTAAAGAGCTCCCTCTGGTGGTAAAATACTGTAATAACACTGTACTCCAATCAGGTACAGGGATTGTTTTCAGTTTCTTCATGCAGGGATCTACTTTTGTGGACTATTGCATAGACAAATTTAACAGCATTTACCCTTTAAGTTTTTGATTAGATAAAATGTACCAATAATTTATCAAATCTACCTCAGTTTGCAGATACTTAGAGTTAGAGTTAGAGTTACTAACCTTTCTTGTAAAAATAGGTTATTTATGCGAATTTTATTTTTTTTTAAAGTTTACTTCCAAGATAAGAGAAAAAATATGATAACTCGAAAAAAAAAATTTCAGACATAAACTTGAACCTCATTATGGAATATTATTGGGATTATTAGCTACTGTAAGGCCATTGTAGACATTTTTGGAAACATCTTAAAGCAGGTCTGTACTTTTCATATATTTGCTAAATAAGTTTTGAAATTTTGATTTTGCCACTTTTGCAACCTCCTGCCTGCCTTCTGCCTGTCTGTTGTAATTATGTTCCCTGTGCCCCCCCCCCCCCCATCTCTCTTTCTCTCTCTCTCCTCTCTAATTCCTGCCTCACATGTTTGGCTCGCTGCGTGAGGCGAGGACTAAAGAGGGCACACTGATAATCCAGCCTTTCGCTCGCCACGTCAAATCCAGACACACACACACACACACACACACACACACACACTGACCTCCCTAATATCAAGAAAAAAAATGCAATGATCAGAAAACGCCTCGGTTCGTTTTGCCTTTGAAACCCAGAAAAGACTCCACGTTCATAATTGGATTACTTGGATAAATGGCAACAATAATCACATGGGGAAGGATTAGTTACGTTTGATAAAACTACAGTAAAAGCTTCAGTTTTTCTGACCAATACCATTGATTGCATTAGGGGTTAATCTCATTCTGAAGCATGATATGAGACATCATAAACATTTTTTTAAGGACTGTGATCTCTTTAAGTTTGATTTTGAATGACTTGTTTGATGTTTATGTGTTCAAAAACTACATGCTGCACACTCTCTGAACCACTAACTGATGCTGGTGGTGTATGTATGTGGGCTGCAGATGTGTGTGTGTGTGTGTGTGTGTGTGTGTGTGTCTGTGACTTTGTGCTTGTGTGCGAATGAAAGGATATCATGTTTGAATATGAGGGTATTATAGCGTGTGTGTGTGTGTGTGTGTGTGTGTGTGTGTGTGTGTGTAAGTAAATCCATCCATCCGCCCAGCCATCTGTTGGTGTTTGGAAAATGTTTTATTTATTCAGCTATTTATTTACAGTCACATTGTACGTATCAAGAGGTAACCCACAGACAGCTTTCCATTTACTATGGTATACAACACACACACACACACACACACACACACACACTATTAAACACTCATACACAAGCATTAGAATCTCCTTTCATTCAAATACAAGCACAACAAAATCACAGAGAGACAAACCAATAAGCAGTAAAAACATAACGTAACTAAATGCTATTCCATTGGAAAAAAAGGAGGTGGAAAGAAAGAAAAACAAAAGGAAAGGTAAAAGAAAGTAAATGAAGAGTGAGGAATAGATAAACAGCCGAGCTCGACAGAGAGAGAAAGCGCCGACTGTTTTGATTTGATCCTCGCTGAGTGGACTAAATATTAGGAACACCTTCTCTTTCCAGACTGACTTTGATTTTAACGTTTTAAAGGAGCCATGTGTGGAATTCTAACATCAATAAATCATTACCACATTCATTTTGAGACATTAGTATCATTACCGTAAACAAACGAGACCATCGCTGAAAATATTGTCCGTCTCTACTGGCCTCTACTCTGCATTTTACATTGTGAGCCACCAGGTCAGATTTGGAGGGAAATCTGCTGGATTGCTTTACGGCACAAAACAGGAAGAGGGCGCTGTTCTTACAGAGCAAACAGAGCTAAAGCTGTCAGAGCAGCAGCAGATGGTGGAAGGAGTGAAAGACCGATGGAGAAATCACTTCCAACAGGTTTATCCTCTTCAGTAAATGCAAAGAAAACAAACGTAATTGGAGACAGGAGGGGGGGGGGGGGGAGGACGCAACGGGCTTTCTGGGAAATGTAGTCTTCATTTTGAGAAACACTAACAATACCACTGGCGTGAGATAGAGGCGTCCAATCGTCTCCACCATGGTCTCATTTGTTTACAGTAATTATACCGAAGTATCACAATTAATTTGACAATGATATTTTGATGTTTAAAATGCATGAAGGCATGAAGAAGAGAGGAAACTGGTTATCGGTCGAAAAAAGATTTTTCAGCTTCGAGACAATTGAGGCATGGATTGTGCGACGGATAAAATGAAGGTGGTCCTAATATTGTAGACACTCATCTTAGATCTAAATGTATTAATATGCGAGTCAGATAGTTCGCTGGTATGTCAGTAAGCATGTACATGTGTGAACGCATTTGAATGTATGTGTATGCAGGTGCAAATGCGCAAATACATGCATTTGCCTCCATCGTGTGTATGCTCCTGTGTGTGCTTGTGTGTGTATGTGTTTGTGTGTGTTCATGCAAGTTTACCCAATGTGTATGTGTAGCTTGTATGTATGCCTATGGTATGCATTCAATACCATATGCAGTACACATTTTCTGTATACATATAAAGAGTTTCATTCCATCATTTCAAACAATTACAAAATGAGTGCTGGCTTGAAAGTGAAGCACATTATGCGTTACTTAAAGTTGTATGCAGATGATGTGCAGATGTATGTGTGTGTGTGTGTGTGTGTTTAGCGGATGGGGGCTTTCAGGGCGGCGTCCACCTCCTCCTCCGGCTGCAGCGTGTGCCACTGGGCCACCGGGCGCCGGGGATTGGCCAGCATGTCCGACCAGTGGCGCAGGCCGATGCCCGAGGCGCCGAAGCCGATCCAGCACTTGCCGATGGCGTCGTTGCTGCCCAGCTTGTCGTAGTCGTACACGGTGATCAGCAGCTGGACTTTCTGCGTGGGGGGGGGAGGGGGGGGGAGAGAGAGAGAGAGAGAGAGAGAGAGAGAGAGAGAGAGAGAGAGAGAGAGAGAGAGAGAGAGAGAGAGAGAGAGAGGAAGAGAAGCCACCATTAGACAAAACTCTGCTGGATGGTTCCAATCCCACAACTGGCTGGGGAAAAACTGGATGGGGAAAATGAATGGGTGTAATTCTCTCCCCTACCTCAACAACTACCATATTTTTTGCTTGAAAAGGGCCTTAGAACTCTTTTCTTTTCTTTTTTTCATTGTAAGCAACAACCCCAAACCAAAAAGGGTGGAAGAGGCCACATGTGAAAAAAATTATTTGAGTTATGAGATTAAAAGTCAGAATTCTGACTTTTAATATCAGAATTCTGACTTTTTTCTCAGATATTCCGACTTTATTCTCAGAATCTCAGAATCCTGACTTTATTCCCAGAATGCAGACTTTAATCTCAGAATTCTGAGATTAAGCTCAGAACTCAAACGTTTCACATGTGGCCCACATTCAACAAATGCCTCCACACACAAAAAAAACAAATAATCCAAGCACTCTCCATTCTCTCTTCTTTGACTTCTTAATAATAATACATTTAATTTATAAGCGCCTTTTAAAACACCCAAGGACACTGTACATGATAAAAAACTATAAGCAAAAAAGAAAAACACAAAGTGGCACTAAATCAGTCAATACATACTGTAGTGAAAATTTAAATCACTTAGACTGTAGTTGCATTGGGCAGCTCCCATATGGGAATGTGTATAACTGTATGAATGTAGAATAGAGCGAGCTTACTCACTCTTTTCCATGGACAAATAAAGGCTGTAAAGAATAAAAATAATAACCCAGTCCACAGACTAAGGAGTTTCCATACCTGGATCTGGGAGAAGGGGATCTCGAAGCTGAAGCTCTCGTTGAAGTACGGATTCAGAGTGTTTTGCTTGACTGACGTCTTCTTCTTCTTCAGGCGCTTCCCATTGTGCTGCAGCACCACCTTGACGAAGGGATCTGAGAGACAGAAAGAGAGAGCGAGAGAGAGATTGCATTAAACAGACCAACAGAAAAGGAGAAAAAGACAGGGACGGACAATCAGAAGAGTCAGAAGGGATAACTGTAAGCTTGCCATTTGCAGGTTCAACGGTGTGTGTGTGTGTGTGTGTGTGTGTGTTATGCTCACCTGACAGTCCTCCGACGTCCATCTTCTTCAGGTTCTTGGCCTCCATGATGTTAACGGTTAGCTTACCAGCCGTGGGGACGTAACGTAGGGAGATGCAGACATCACCCAGCTTCTCTTGCTGTCAGGGACAACACACACACACACACACACACACACACACACACACACACACACACACACACACACACACCAGCTTTAATACAGATACTCTGAATAACAGAAGACAACTGCAATACTCAAGAAGAACCTACGTCAACCTCAACCCACTACTTAATTTCTCCTCTCCTTTACTTACTCTACTTCCTACTTCTACTTCTTCTCCCTTTTTGGTGCAGACGAAAGTCACTCACCTCCTCTTTCTCTCCTCCCACCAGATCCTTCCATTCGTGTATCGGCTGTGCCAGGTCGATGCTGTTCATGGGGATCTTGAGGTCGCCGATCACGTCGTGTTTACCGAAACGGTCAAAGTCAAAGACCTGCAGCACCAGAGTTTGACCGGCCAAGTCATTGAATGGGATCTGGAGAGAGAGAGAGAGAGAGAGAGAGAGAGAGAGAGGGAGACAATTTATTGTTAAAATCTCAATGGTAAAAAGGTTTCACTCCAAGGTGCTGTAGATACATTTTGGGGGGAAAAAAACGTACCTGATGTTCAATATTTAAAAAACGTAAGTCATCATACCATCAAAACTGTTGCTATTTTGTAAGCAAATGTGTTAAAATTAATACAACTAATAATGTTGGAAGGTAATGCTTAAATGTTTAAAACAAGAACTGAAAAATACTGAAAAAATACATCCCTGGCCATTGCAAGCCTCACATAGTCACTAATAATTTATTGAGTCAGACTGGATTTCCCCAAATGCATCATAGGACTGAAAATATTAAGCATTTTGTGCAAAAGTGACTCCTGCTCTTGCATAAATGTTTGACAATGCACTACAAAAGCTAAAAATGATAGTAATAATAATAGGTAATGCAAGTCTTTGGTTGAAAGACCTCTACAGACTGATATACAGACCTTAAAGATGAAGGTCTCGTTGAAGACGGGGCAGAGGTTCTTGCGCTGGACTTTGGTCTCAAACTTCTTCTTCTTGTCCGGCAGCATGTAGACTTTGACGTAGGGGTCTGACGTCCCGCCCAGGTCCATCGCTGCCAGGTCCTGAGCCTGGAGGATGCCGACTATCAGCTAGAGGGAGGGGGGAGGAGAAGGGGAGATAGGTTTAGCTGTTATGAAACTATGAAGACTGTTATGAGTAAGGATGGGACGAGATACGATTCAATACGCAATACGGGGTTCATGATTCGATACAACCACGATATGATGTAATAAATAAAAGTTAAACGACAACAAAGTCTGACTGTGCAGAATAAAAGAATAAAATGTTGCTAATATCACGATTCATTTTTCTGCCCCACGATACGTATCGTCACATTTTTGTATCGTGATATATTGAATTTCGATATATCGTCCCATCTCTAAGAGTGTGTGTCAGAGGTGAGGTGAGGTATTGGTGTGCATGCTTTCAAAGTTGTGTTTGTATGTGTGTATGTGTGTGTGTGTGCGTGTGTGTGTGTACCTGGTTATCAGTGAAGTTATAGTCCAGTGAGTACTCCAGTTTGCCAAAGTACTCCTTTTCTTCCTCCTCCTTCCCTGGCTCTCCTTCCTGGAAGACACACAGCATGGTTAGCAGGTAACAGACAATGTGATTCAGCTCATAGCTTTTTGAATTTTTATGTCAAATAGGTATATGGTATGATAGATAGAATGAGTTAAAAAGGCAGAAAAAGTGTGACTTTAATCTCACCACGCCAAGATATATTGCAATGAATAGAAAGCCTGGAAAGGTTCAATTTCGTTTTTACAACCCAATATCGACTTTATTCTTTATCGTTTTTGCTGACAGGTCAGCGTTTTTCCCTCTTCCCTCCCTCCCATCTTCCCATCCTTCCTCACCTTGGTCTCTCCCTCCTCTCCCTCCTCCTTCTTCCTGCGCCCTCGTCCTCCCTTCCTCTCCCGGACCTTCTTGGGCTTCTTGGTCTTGTTGATGCACTTCTTGTAGACGCAGAAGCTCAGGCAGCCGACCAGGGCGAGGACCACGAACACGATGGCACCCACGGCCCACATGGGCACTGGGGGAAAGGAGAGAGAGAGGAGAGAGACAAAGGTTGGTCCTGTGTACGTCAATGGAGAAGAGCATTGAGACTGGGTGCTGACGTTAGCTGGGTGAGGGGTTTGATTCCTACTGAGGTGACCCGAACTTGCAAAAAATGTACTGTAAGGTACTTTGGAGAAGAGCATTCACTAAGAAGCATATCGTCAGCATATCATGTAATCCTGTGAAAACATCCTAACTCCAATTTTGGTGATTTTCATGTTTTCGCATCAGTTTTATTTTTGATTTATTTCTCCTTTACCTAGCCAGGAAGGTGAGACACAATATCTCTTCTTCCAGATTTCACATAAAACAATTTCTCACATAAACACAGACTACAAACCGTAAAAACATCACAACAGACAAAAATATACAGTCCAAATCGATGAGAAAAAATTACAAGCTTAAAATCTCAAAGAAGGGCACATAAAATGGTGAAGATCATTAGTCTCCTTAGTAGTTAGTAAGTTAGTAAGATACTTTTAAAAGCTTGCAAAGGATTACACATTCTTCTGTGAGCTGAGAAAATAGACCTCTTTCAAAACCCATTGGAAAATGTCAAAAAAACACACTGTCATCAAGCTTAAAACATGGTTGTTTTTCCTAGTTCCTGAAAAGTTGACATTTTGGAGATACAAGTTTCACTATTCACCAGAGGCTAGACGTAACGTGCTAGAGGAAAGGGTTTCATTTCTGTTAGAGAGAGACATTTCGTTTAGTTTAGTTTAATTTGTGTAGAAAGTATTTACAACTATGAGCATTTTTACTCTGGTAAAAAGACAATGTGAAGACAATATGGAGTCAAAACAAATAGTGTTCAAGTCTGTGAAGGATGTGTCTCCCAGAAACATCTACTGTATTAATACTATCCTCTTCACAACAGCTGCAAAGAGGATAGTATTCACGTTTATTTGCTCAAGGAATTTAAACCTCAACTGCTCCGGTGGAGCTGCTCAGTGGCCACCAGCAGAAGACTGTGGTTTTACTGGGCAGCTCCCAGTGTGAATTCATGCAAGTAATGAGTGTGAAGCATGGCGGTGCTGGAAAGGGGCATGTGTGCTCAGAAAAACCCTCCTCTGGGTAAATAAAGGCTCAAAACAGCACAAACCAAATGGTACAAGAGATGGACTTACTTCTGAGTTTATGATCTTGAAGAGCAGAGAAGTCACATGAAGAGATGAGAGAGAACAGAATAAACAAATGAAAGTTGCATATGGTGAAACAGATGAGATGATGATATGATATCATGATATATTCATTTCAGGATGTGGGGATATAATTGATAAAAATGGATCACAGATTGATACTTGTTGGTGTGTGTGTGTGTGTGTGTGTGTGTGGTTATATGGCTGGCTGCCTGTCTTTGCATACATACGTGTTTGTATGCATGCATGCATGCCTATGTACGCAACTGTGTGTATTTGTGCAATTGGGAATGTGTGCATGTTCACATCTACATCACATGTGCATAGGTGTGTGTGCACATGTCTGTATGTATGTATTTTGTGTACATGTGTGTTTTTGTACATATAATGTATGTGTGTAGGGCTGCAACTAAATTATTTTCATTATTGATTAATCTATCGATTGATTTTTCAATAAAATGTCATGTATGACAAATGGCCCAGAACCAGAGCCCAAAGTGATTCTTATAATGTCTTACTTAGTCTGACCGGCAGCCAATAAAACCCCAAAGTATTAATTTTATAATCATATGAAACAGAGAAAAGCAGAAAATCTTAGCATTTCTGCAGCTGTAACCAGCAAATGTTTGGTATTTTTAAATAAATGATAAATGACTAAAACTATTAATCGATTATCAAAGTGATAATTCATTTTCTGTCATTTTTGTGTACGTGTGTGCGTGTGCGTGTGTGTGTGCGTGTGCGTGTGCGTGTGCGTGTGCGTGTGCGTGTACTCACTTGGCAGGTGTGTGACCTCGTTGAAGAACTTGTTCTTCATGTGGTTGAACTGGTGGTTGGAGTGGTGGGAGGGGGGGATGTGATGGGGAGGGGGCTCTCTCTCCTCCTCCTCCTCCTCCTCGGCCGCCCTGCGGAGCCGCGCCCCCGCCAAGCTGACCAATCGCATGGCTGTTCTGGAAAACACGGGGGAGGAGATGGCAAACGGTCAGCGATCCAGCTTTCCACGTGGTACCATAGCATAACATATAAAACATCATAAAATAGATAGATCCAGTCCTCACTTCTGATTGGCTGATTCACACTGAAGCTGTTGTAAAATACACAATAAAAACACACCCATGGCCGCATAATTTAAAGTGATTGAAGTGTAAATAGATTAGTTTGTTTAAATATTAATGAGTTAATGAAAATGACCTCTCATACCAGTAGGGGAGAGTGGGGTAAGATGAACCAGTTTTTACTCAAAATGTTATCTTGGTCTTGAAAATAAAAGATTTAGAGCCCTTTGTGTACACTCTAGGCTATTAAACAGGCATTTCAATATTCCCCAGCAACTCAATATTCCATGACTTAACATTTTTTTATTTAACAGAGCCCCAATAAAGGCTCTCCCTTACTTATGTTTCACTTAGCAACCATGTTTTTTAGTCAGAATTTCATCTATGGGGGAATCTATAGGGTGTCAATTAGTGGGGATGGGACGCTCCTCTATATTGCAGCTGCTTATCGCTTATTATTATTAAAGTTCCCATGAAATGAACTCCCATTACTTTTACTTCCTGGAAAACAGAATATCTTTAATGGTGAACTCAGGTGTACATCCAATCCAAAATTCCAAAAAATAAAACCTTCACAGATTTTTGAATAATCCCGCCCCTCCACCCTCCCATCAAATCAAACTGCCTCTCTCTCCTGAACTGACATTCCATTGGTTTAGACTTTTGAATGATCCCTCCCTGTGTTCCGCCCCAATATCCTGTTTCAACAGGAAATACATCAAATCAAGGAAGTAAAGATGCCGTTTCATGGGGTCTTTAACCCAGTCGCTTATTGGGTTCAACTGCTGGAGATTGTGTTGGCCCTCTGGGTGTTGGACAGCAGCACTCCTGGAAAACTGAAGCTACGTCGAGCTCTACAGTGAAATAAGTGATGACATTTTGAGCACAATTAGTCGTCATGATGGCGAAAACTAGGAAAACTTTGAAAAGATTGAAAATAACCGGAATTATCCTGCAATTGTGGGTAGAGACTAAACCAGTTTTAACATTTTTACAGGGTTTACAGCACATCTATAAAGTGTGTTCACTGTTTGGTGAAGTGCTGTTGTTGGAGCCCTGCGCTCTGAGCTTTGCTTAAAGAGACTTAATGGATTATAATGTGTCTGTCCATCTCTCTCTCTGTTTGTCTGTTTTCTCTGTCTGTTGCTGTCTGTCTCTGTCTTTCCCTGTCTCTTTCTCTACATGAAAGAGGCCAGCAGTTAACCTCTGCCTTAACATCTGTCCCTGTATTGTCTCTGTCATTCTATTTCTCACTCATACGCTTTGTAAAAATATTTGTTTCTTTCTCTCTGAAATGTTTCATCAAATTTTCATCCCTTCTCACTCGCTTCTCCCTCCATTTCACCTTTTTTTTTCTTTCTTTCACCTTCCTGTTTGACCTTTCATCTGACTGTAATCTGTTTTTCCTCCCCCGCTTGCTTCGCTCTCCTCCCTCAATCTGTCACCATCCCATTCACGCTTTAGTTTGAAGCATCTCCTCTCGTAGCCTATGAATTATCAGGGGTGGAAAGAATACAAAACTATCTTTTTCAAGTAGAAGTGCTGCTACTTTACTAATGTTTTACGTAAGTAGAAGTAAAATTACTGGTGTAAAAATCCACATTGGTAAACGTAAAAGCTGCTCATGTAAATGGTAGCCTACTCAGTGTAAAAGTTAGACTTGAGAAAAACAGACGTTGCTACATATGATCTTTCCCATGCAATGCAAAAAGGATGAGAGGACCAAGTTTAATATGTGATGTGGCTCGTGTTCTTGACTCTGTTGAGCAGTGTAAAAATAAGACTTTGAAATACATGTCATTATTCGGTCTGTGATGGAAAAAATAATTAAAAAACTAGCCAGCAAAGTTAGCAAACTATATCTAGAAAACATAACTAGGCAAAACCAAACTTTGGCTGGTTGAATGGCTTTTTTGGCCAATGTTAACTACTATCATGGATAACTTTGAGCATCCAGTGTTACAGTTAGTGTGCTTAACATTTCCTCTACATGCGTATGCAGGTTTGATGCAGATGCTCTTTAGGATTAGCCAGATTCTGATGCAAAGGTAATGGAAAGAGTACATAAAAGTAGATAAAAGTACATAATTACAGCAATGAGAGTAAATGTAACTTCTATTATATTATTACCAAGTAAAAGTAAAAGCTGCTTGTGTAAAATGTAGGCTACTCAGCATAAACGTTAGTTAAAACAGACATTGTTACATAATCTTTCCCACGCAATTCAAAAAGGATGTGAGGACTGATTCAATATGTTATGTTGCTCATGTTCTTGACTATGTTGAGCAATGTAAAAATAAGACTGTAATCCATGTCATTATGCGATCTGTGATGTACATTTTTTTTGAAAATGCTCCATTATTCAAAGTTATGTTGATTTTTCTTGTGCTATTAGCTACCCAACTAGCTAGCAAAGTTAGCAAACTAGCTAGAAAACATAGGCAAAACCAAACTGTGGCTGGTTGAATTTTTTTTTGGACTAATGTTAACTACTATCATGGATAACTTTGAGCATCCAGTGTTACAGTTAGTGTGCTTAACATTTCCTATACATTCTTGTGCAGGTTTGATGCAGATGCTCTTTAGCATTAGCCAGATTCTGATGCAAAAGTAATAAATAGATAGATAGTAGATAAAAGTAGAACAATACACTCAATTACAGCAATGGGAGTAAATGTAACTTCTGTTACTTTATTATTATTGAGATGATGTGTTGTACCAGATTTAGCTAATAGCTAATTTCCATCCGTAGTCTCTGGACAGGTAGACATAGAAGACATAGTAGAAAAGAAACAATAAAATACACAATTAAAAACATACAATTACAACATAACTAATTCCAACCACCCACACAACATACACACACACACACACAGGATACATAAAATTAATACATACACGTCTGGTTACACATAATCCATAGATTTACTTTACATGAGAAAATTTGAAAGTTTATGCAAACGAATTGCATGTAACATGAAATTCTCAAAGTTTAACATATGCTTAGAGAAAATATGACTGAATGAATAATGCCGTGGTTTTCCGTCATAGATTTTGAGTGCTTGTTTATAAAGTGATTCTAATGGTTTCATGGTTTTCTTGCCTGCTTGAGACCATGTGATGCAATATGAAAAGTCCTAAAAAATCATAACACATAAAAATGTCCTAGATGCCTCAAAGGTAAGAGAGTTTTTAAATGTATTGAAAATTGGCTACATTCTATTTTTATGTGTGAACCATTTTTTGATATGCTTTTTAAAACAAAGTGTAAGAAAGTAAAGGTGTACTTCCATCTTTGTAAATTATTTGGATTATTGTACAATGTTTCTGTTTTACATAAAGGCAGGACTGCTTTTTACAGGGAATATGGAAAACACTTACTTTCTCCTCTTCTCTCATCCATCCTCCCTCCCTGCATCCTCTCTTCTTTCCCTCCCGCCTTCCCTCCCTCCTCCACTTGCCCTCTCTCTCCTATGTTCATCCCTCTTTCCTCCACATCCTCATTCTCTGCTCTTCCTCCTCCTCTCCCTCCTTCCTCTCCACCTCCCTCCGTCCCTCATTCCTGTGTTTGATGGCATGTCATGAAAGAGTAAAAACTGTCTCACTCTGTCTGTGCATAATAATCCTCCTGACTGTGACAGCCACGCCAGTGGACACACACACACACACACACGCACACACACATACAAACATTCATACATTTAGATTCTACCGTTCTTTCATTTGCTTTCATTCGTCATCATAAGGCAAGCAACCACCATTATGGAAAATATCAAATATATTTTCAGAAAAGCATTAATTTCTGATTTTTTTTTTCAATTTCCAGACCCTATTTTCATATAACTTACATCAGTTTGATACTATTGACTATGAGTTACACTATGAATTTACCCCATTCAGGTATAAGTCAGAGTGAAAGGTGGATAAACTGAATGTAGATGGTCAGTTTCTGGTAATCATGACATTCTTTTTAGGACTTCTGGACCTTGCAAGTTCAGTTCAACCTATCACACACACACACACACACACACACACACACACACACACTCCACCCACATGGGCCGTCGCTCTGTCACTCAGTGCGGCGACGTAACAAGATTAATTGCCAAAGGTAATCCAAAAATCCCCCGGCTTAACCAAATGAAGGACAGCTCGCCTCTCCGGTGGCTCCGCCCCTTTCTCCTCCCTCCCACCCCTCCCTCTTTTCTCTCTTTTCTCCCTCCTTCAATCCCTTGCCTCTTCTCCTGCTGCTCATCTCTCCCTTCCATCATTCTCCTCTCTCTCTCTCTTCCTGTCCGTCATTAACCCTCTTTGGTATCAGCTGAAATGGAGACAAACTCCCCCACACACACGCACACACACACACACACACACACACACACACACACATCATATTTCCATAACGAGATCTGATTTAGGTGGCTAGCTGAGGATTACAGAGGCAGACCTCATTTTGTGTGTGTGTGTTTGTGTGTGTTTGTAGATAGATAGATAGAGAGAGAGAGAGAGAGAGAGATCAGACATGCTGTGGGTCAGTGGCCATGTTGAAGTGTTTATACTCCCGCTGGTTAATAGGCTTCTGACATCACTAGGCAAGGTCAGTGTGTGTGTGTGTGTGTGTGTGTGTGTGTGTGTTGGCAGGGGTCAGCAGCTAGCGTGACCTGTCACTCTTTTCAGCTGATTGAAGTTAAGCTCCTCCGCAGCTACACACATGCCCCCCCACCACACACACACACACGCACACACACACACACACACACACACACACACACACACACACACACACACGCACACACACACCTACACACACACACACACACACACAGGCCTACAGAGAAATCTTGCTGATTAAAAATGTCAGATCAGAAGCTCTCCTCTGATCGTGAAACTACTGCTAGCATATGGTGAATATTGACTCTCTCTCCCTCTCTCTCTTTCTCTCTCTCTCTATCTCTCTCTCTCTCATTCAGAATGAATGTCTGACTGAAATGCCTTAAAACGCTATGGCAAGTCATTCAAAACAGACAATGCATGCAAAATAATTCTAATTTCCGAAATGCTGGAAATGTTCAGTAATAACGTGAACTCATTTGAAATTCTCTGTCTTCTTATCAGAAGTTATTGGACGTAATTCATATTGCACACATTGATTAGATTATTAACACTTAACTTAATACCATCAATACAGCCAGTGATGCTGAAAATATATGTAGTGGTAAATAAAAAGACAGATAAACTATAACCTCCATTTGGTGATCATCATCATCAAACAAAAATCCATTCAGATTTCAGAAAAGCATGAATTTATGCTTCCCCCCCTTCAAACCACCTGTCCTTATATAACTTACATCAATGTAATACTTATACTATGATATATATTCTGTCATAAAGAGTTATATCAGCCTAAAAAGGTGGTAAACTGTATTTCTGCAAATAAAAAGGTGTGTAAACTGAGTTAAGGTGGGTTTACCCTCCAGGATTTTACCAATTTTTTTAAGGCTGATACTGAAATTTTTTGGTTGAAATCGTATTTTGTGCTGGTATTCAATATCATTAAATTTGATCATTTTCATACCCAGAGATTACAAGTATTCAGTGTTTCCGCCAGAATTGTATTCTTATCAGGTTGGAAAAGCCTCTGAAGCAGCATTTATTCCATCATGGGACACTAAAACTCTCCACTGAAACCCAGACTGATGAAATTCTTTTAGGGGTAACAGAGTGACCCCCAACACCTATGGAGGGGAAACTCTGGGACACATTACTGCCTTTAAATGAAGAATTAATGTACAAGAAACATAGGTACACAATTAATTAAATAAATAAATCAAATGCAAAGAAAATAGAATTTCATTGCAGGTTACAGAGTGTTTTTCTACAGCTGTGGTCAGGGAGGAACCTCCATCATATCAAAGGTGGATGACATTGACAGACTGATAATTAATAAAAGGTCCTATATATCTGTCTAAGCGTGTTATTCTGCTGTTTCTGCCAGAACTCTGCACATTGCATAATGACATTTTAGAGTCCAGAGATGACGACCACAGAACTATGATTTGCTTTCTGGGCCGCGGCAGATTTAGGCGGGAGCGCTCCCAAAACATTACATTAGAGGGTCTGACACTTGGTCAGCCTGGGACCCAAATGAGGAATTAGAGATCCCAGGTTGATGAAAAAATGTTGCTACTCTCCCATAAGTTGAGAAACTAGAAATTGGATGAATGAGATTCTGTTGGAAGAATTTGTGGTGAGGTTGATTCTGAGCCACAAATCTTTCTAGCGATGGCATTGGCTTGCTAGAATGTAAACAACAATTTAAAAATGTCATTACAAAGTGACAATAATATAATTTGG
This sequence comes from Centroberyx gerrardi, assembly GCF_048128805.1. Classification (NCBI taxonomy): domain Eukaryota; kingdom Metazoa; phylum Chordata; class Actinopteri; order Beryciformes; family Berycidae; genus Centroberyx; species Centroberyx gerrardi. The sequence continues at coordinate 6,490,498 of NC_136003.1, read as the reverse complement.
ATGCAGAGTTTGTGAAATTGTGATGGTCAAGCATCTCATTTGTGATTACTACAGCAGAATAACATGGAGCTAATATCACCATTCATTTTTCTACCCCACAATACGTATTGTCACATTATTGTATCGCAATATATTGAATTTCAATATATCGTCCCATCCCTAGAAGGGATACTATAAATCTATTCAGAAATTCTGGGTAACTTGGTATCAATGTCTCTATCAGTGACATTCTCTATCATGACAAAGACAGTGGCCAAAGCTTTCACAAATGATCACAGTTTTATCACAAACTAATAAAGAGAAAATAAAGCCAATTGCTATAGTTTTGCAGAAGATCCATTTTTGTTTCCAATAATCCCACAGGAACTGTATGAAACCCTGGAAGGATTCATTATAAAACGAGAAAACAAGTTCTGGGAGCAGCTTGGAGAAGTGGAGAAGTAGGAAGTGCTTTTCACCTCACAGGAAGTGATGTCATATTTTGCCTCGCCCATTGTCTTGTCTTTCACTGGCCAGTTGTACTGTGTCACACCACCCAAAAGACACACACAGTGTTCAATAAGTCAGTGTTTCCAGGGAAATATGCAATTCCATCCAGTAAGCAAAGCTTTAGTTCCAGGGAGTTAAATTGTCTCTCTAGCGGCTCAAAAATGATGGATGGCAAAAGGCAGGTGGTGGGAAAGTTCAACGTCAACCCAAACAAGCACAACATTTTCACAATATGGTATTATGGCAAGGTAAAAAATATATAATAAAACCGCTTTGGAAACCGATATTGAGCCGATATCAGAAAGACAAATAGGTTCCAATTTCACAAAACGATGCAGGTAGCAGCAGACGTTTCAACCAACATCAGTAACATCAAATTGTTTCAATGCAAGGACCCAGTCCACACTTTAACTAATTAACAGCCAATTTATAGAACAATAGCTTTCCTATTTATTACAGCCTTGGATTTGATTTTAGAGGTTGGAAGGTTTGGAGGTTGGAAAATACTTCCCATGTTGACGTTGTTTCCAACAGTTTCAGGGTCATGTGCCTTTGCTGAGAAGGGTCTGGAAATGTAATATTCCACTGTAATGATACATGTTGATAGATATAGATAAGCGCTAACAAATGCAAAGTGATCAACAACTGATGTCACAGAGAACAAGTCGATAGAAGTCTTGTCAGCAGAAAACCTCCTGCCAGTCAGAACAAGACAAGGGCCTTTTGTGTGAGCAAGGGGAAGAACAAAGTCCTACGTATTAAGGAGGGATGTCAAAACAACACACACATTATGAACAATGAACTGTGTGACAGTCATTGTATTGGAACCAACGCCACCAACGCATGAGTTGTAATGGGACAAAAAGTGAACATAGAAGGTTTTCCTTGATCCTCAATTCAATTCAGTTGAGAAAAATGTGGTCCTTTGGTAGACCTGGGAGGGAGTGAATAGGTCGGTACAGTGGAAAAAATCATATAAAAAGAGATTCATCAGTGCAGAATACACTGCTTTTCTACAGACACAAGAGGCTACATCCAGTAATGTGCAATTGAAGCCATCTAATTACAGTGGAGATAAATCCCTGGTTCTTTTACTGCTGAGTTTAGAGACTTAAGGCATCAACTCAGTAAAGAAACAGCATTCGCCTTCCTCACCTCCTGCATCTGAAATATTTCAATTAGTTGTGTGCCTGGTTTACACAAGTAACTTTATTGGCCTCATAGCCTTCTTATTCCTCATTGTAAGAAACCAGTAAAGATCATTAATCACAGAGAAACTCCCTAAATTCTCAGATAAAAAGGTCTGAGTCCTTGCCTCAGTGGAAGAAATTGTGACTGGAGCTGAACTATAGAAATACAGTTAAGAGTGCATGTTTCTCTATGGGTAAAACCACTAAACTTGATGTGAATTCTCATTACTGCTGTCAGCAACAGGATTTACTCTGTATGTGGAAGTAAGAAAAAGAACTTCCTTCTCGGACAATGTTTTTTTTTTTTAATTGTACATTGTATTGTTTTGAGTGGGTTTCCCTTGATAAAGATACAGAAAGTAACAATCAAATGTTTAAAGTGGTAATTGTGAGATTCTTGTTTTTTTATTTTTTTTATTTTGGCATATAAGTCAATAAATTAAATAAATAAAGAGATTGGAAGCAGCTTAGATGCGAAAGGTAAACATTCATTCCAGCTGAATAAGCGCAAATAAACAAAAGTGCATAAAACCAGCAAAAGACGAACACATAGGCTTCTATAATACATGCAGCTATGTGCAATGCGTTTCAAGCTTAGCAAGGTTAGGACTTACTGTTGATGAAGTTTGAGTTTTGAGTTTGCTCATACTAAATGTCTCATTATGCATCTCTTCCTGTGAGCCAGAGGATTTTTCTCAGGAAAGAGCTACCAGACACCAGCTGTTTAGAAGCTTTCATGAACTGAATATAGCTATTAATTATACAATTATTGATAAAGAGTAGCAAAATGGACATATTTATATGAAAATGTTGTGAGACTTTCATCCCAATCATCGAACTTTGTGTGCCCAAGTGGAAATATACTGCCATATATTTTAAAATACCTCACCAAAAATTTAATTCTGGCCATTTGTAATATTTTTACATGTATATGCATATTATGAAATATATTACTTTGATAAACATATTAATTAAGGACTACATTTACATATATTCTTGTGACAATATAGTATTAGTAGAACAGTAAACACATTCCTCAAATATATGTATCAAATACATTTACTCATATGTGCACATATGTGATCAACATTGAAATGAATCATCATATATCTGAACATATATGCATATAAGGTGTCATGTCACTTATTATATTTCAGGCAGACATTGCAGTTGGGCCTTGCAGTGTTTTTCCATGTACAGGCTCTCTCCCCTGGCTGCTTCAGACAGATTGTAGGTGAACAGCCGGCAGTGGGATTTTGCGAGGCTAAAAGCTTATAACCCTGAGCTGAACCCACTGAGTATTTACATGCACACGCCACACCAATAACTTTGACATTTTATAGGCAGCTTGAAAAATCAACTTTAGAGTAGCCTATAACGATAACGATCAAATCATTACAATCGAATCGTTAATTAATCGGTATTCATTCAAATAAGAGATTACACATTTTATTTTATTTTTAGATAATGGAGTGAGTGTAGCCAATTAGAATATTCAAGCATTAATCTAGGTCAATATTCCTATAATACTCCTATAGTGACTTTCGTGTGTCTATGGTACTCAATAGTGACTTTATCGTGCTTTATTGTATTTTTACCTCCTATGGTATCACCGCTACTATTTCTATAATATTCCTATGATAATTTATACTGTTTCTGTGGTCCTCAATAGTGAGTTTATAGTGACCTTATCGTTTTTAATTATCTCCTATGGTGTTACTGTCGGATTTTCTGTGGTATAATCCTTTGAGCTGCTATGATATTTGTATAGTATCCGTCTAAAATGCATTATATCATCACTATAGTTCTTCCAAAAGGTGAGACCGGGATCTTATATTTGGATAAAAATCCAAATATTTCATGCTGGTTAAACTACAGCTGCCAGGAAAAGCAACAGAAGGCAGAGAGTTTGCCTACAGATAGATATATAAAAGTCCAATAGAAATCTAATATACAGAGGTAGCCTATACATTAGTGTTATGAAGTTGTTTTGCAGGTGATTCACGTGAACAGAGATGCTGCAAATAGAAGTGCATTACTAATCCACTTAAACTAATCGTAGTCAACTTTGGAAACGCACTTCACCATTGTGCGTAAAAGCAAAGCTTAAGTGCATAAGCTTTCTCAATAAAGTGCATTCATTCAAAGATGCAGAATGGTTTTTACACAAATATTCAGCTTCTAAGTAAGGGAGACATTAAATTACCACTATTTTCTCTCCGTCTGTGACTTTCACAGTGCGCAATGGCCGCTCCTGGACGGATTTGCCGGCAAGGTTTAAGATTAAATTCTACCTGGAGAAAGACAAAGGCAACTTTAAAGAGAATAAACATTAGAAAACAGCAAAGCAGCAACACAACTCACCCTGTTTAGTCTCTGTCCTTATGGGTTCTGTGTCCTTTATTAGTATTTTTTTTTTGTATCCAAAGGTATTCTGGACACATCCACAACGGCTGGAGAGAAGTAGTTGCGCGCAAGCCCTCCCCCCCCCCCCCCCCCCCCCTCTCTCTCTCTCTCTCTCTCTCTCTCTCTCTCTCTCTCGCTCTCTCTCCCTCCCCCTCTCTGTTAATCTCCCCTAGCATCCCTCTATGCCAACTACTGTCCACCTACGCTGCAAAAAATGTCCGTCTTTACAAGCTATTTAGTCTCAAACTCAGTATTAAAATCGGATTTTTCTTAGAACAAGTGAAAAGTGGGGTGAGACAATTCCATTATTTTCCAGTGTAGGTACACTTGTTTCAGGATTTATTTTTTTTTAGGTATCAGTATCTTGAAACAAGGCAAAATAAGGCAGCTGAAAGTTTTGATTCATGGTGTAAATCACATGGTCGTGGGGCCTGCAGCTTGTTCATTTTATATACAAGTCGCTTTCTGGTGTGTAAAGTGACTCTTGTGAGTTTCAACGTTTCAACAGTTAAGCCGCTTTGCAAGTGTTCAGCACCCTGGACAGCGACGCTTCACTGCAGCGTGGACAACAGCAGACCGGCCGGAGCTGTCAATCACCTGGAAACCTGTCACTTCCTGACTTGTAGGGTCTTATTTGTCCTTTTTGCTGTTTTCTATGGCTGATTGTTATAACGTAATAAAGACTCAACCAGTTCATGAAACCTTTTACATTTGCTGTGTTGGGTACAAGGAGTTTTTAGGTGTTTCTTGGGGAAAACGGAGTGATGCGTTTTACATTTCTGGCAGCACCAACAGCGCTTTGTTTGGAATAAATAGAAGAACTTTTTGATTGACAGGTGATCTCTGGGTAGTGTAGTGCAAAAACACCACAGCAGTGATGTTGCAAAAAATAAATAAATAAAAATGAAGATATCACAGTTTGGATAAAAGTATCATTAAACAATGTTAGTCATTGACAGTTAATTGACCCGTTGTAGGCCTGTGTAATAATGTAGTTATACTTCATGACCTAACAGGCTTAAAATAGCCTATGTCTACAACCATAATCATACTAGAACTTTAAGCTGTTAAATATAAGATACATTGTAAGGCCACTCCTCCCAGGTGGCTTGCACAGATTGAACAAAGGGTAACGCTGAACAGGTCACAGAACAGGTTTCTACACTCCTTTCAATCTGCAAAGAAAATCTAGCACGTGCAAGTGAAAAACTGTGCAAGCAAGATGAATATCCCTTCTCCTCTTGGTCTTTATAGTCCACAGAGGAGCACAGGACAGAGTTATGTGATTAGAAATGTCGCCATCTTGTGGTTAGAGAAGGAAAAGACTCTGGTTCTGTAGACTGGGTTGATAGATAAGACACCTTCCAGTCAACGATTAAGATGTTGGGTATTGCGGTAGTTACTGATTGTCCCATTTCCCATCTATTCCCTTTTTGCTTTGCATTCCAGGATAGGGAATGACAATTGTAATGGTTATGTAACAGCTGTAAGAATATACTCCAGTCAACAAGATTTACAGGCTCACTTGTATACTCATTTAATATGACTTTTTATTGAAAGGCATGTTACTAAAGTAGTGTCAGCAAGTGAAACTGCTTGTCAGAGACGCAGACAGACACAAGACTCCAGCTCAAAACGTTTATTCAGATTAAGAACAGAGCAGAAACATTTAGTCACAACCTCTTTGTTCAAAATATGACACAAGAGGAGACTTAGGTGATTGAGAGCAAAGCGCCATAACCTGATAAAAACATCCACAACGGTGACAATGCCTGAACATTCACGGCACGGTTAAGCAGATCGCATATAGAGACGCTCAGTGAATGAATGGCTGAAGACACAGGCGGGGGCGGAGTTAAAGCCCTGGGTGAACGCTTGGTTCCTAGGCCTTTGGGGCGTTTAGCTCTTGCCCCCCAGGGTGTGCTTGTCAAACAGGTACTCTGCCATCTTGTTGGTGTGGGCGTCCATGCGGGCCAGGTTGCTGATGTAGTCGCCCAGCTTCTTGATGGCCTCCACCTGCTCGTTCAGGTAGTGGGTCTCCAGGAAGTCGCACAGCTGAGGACAGAGAAACAGTCCGTTATGATTGGTTTGGTAAAGACTGAGCGAATGAGAGAAAGAGCAGTTGAGTAAATTCATCATTAGTCTGTACTGGCATGAACTCCTGAGTGCATGGGAAACTCAAGGTTTAGAAAGTTACCAGTAATCTTCAAAGACTAGTATGAATTTGCATGTGTGAACGTGGAAGAGGAGAGACACTGAGACTGAAAATGCTGAAGACTATCTAGACACTTGTTAAAATTATGCAAAATTATGTCATTGCAGACAAAATGACAACACCAAGACTGGACCCTCTCATTTTTAAGATGTCCAATGATGAATTTCAGGTAATGTTTTCCTTCTCTCAAACTCAACTCATAGCATTCGTGTTAATGGGACTCTTCAGATACTTACATGAGGGTCTGTGTGGTCGGAGGCCAGCTTGTGCAGATCCAGCAGAGCCTGGTTGACGTTCTTCTCCAGCTGCAGGGCGCGCTGCATGGCCTCCAGTCCGCTTCCCCACTCGTCAAGCTCTGGTTTCTACAAAAGGAAGAACATTAAAATTATACTGGGCTGAATACTCTTTGAATACTCTACGCTTTTAAGGGAATACGATTCAATTTACACTAGGTCTAGTCATTGAACAAAGCAGTAGGAGCCAAGTTATAGGATTTTAAAGACAATGGAATGGGTCAGAGAGAGTCAAAGCAGCAAGTCTAACTGACATACCACAACCTCATATCTCTGCTGGACAGTCAGGGGTTGATAAGACATAACATGTTCCCTCAACCCCTTATTTAAAAGCAGAGACCATCAATTTAGAAATGGTCTTATGCCATTAGTCCTATAGAACAGGTGCATGCTTTCAAGATGGTGGCAAATGGTGGTAATCATCTTTACTAGACACTGTCTCGTCCTGCAGTCCACACTGACCTTGATGTCCTGGAGGAAGATGCGTCCTCCCCTGTTGTTCTGGAAGGACAGCAGCTTCTCAGCGTGCTCCCTCTCCTCGTGGCTGTTCTCCTTGAAGAAATGGGAGAAGCCGGGAAGGGCCACGTCGTCCCGGGAGAAATAGAAGGCCTGAGAGAGAGAGGAAGGGAGAGGATAAACACAGTGATTAGGGAGACATTACCCATCATTATTTGGCAAAACGAGGCAGCTGCGACACAAATAGTAGTTAAGAAGCGAGTCAGCGGTCAGAAACATGAGTCATGACTTTAGCCAGTCTAGCCGTTATACACTTCGTCGAGCATTGGCGTTAGAAGACGATGAAGGGAATAACAACCAGCCTAAGCATGACACAGCATTTTAGTGTGGCTGCGGGTGGAGGTTAGTCCACTCCCTATCTGGCAACCTGCCAGTCAGCGATAAACAACAGGATACGTTACTTCCCTTAACTGCTCCTTTTCAAGTACTATTTGTAATGAATTGTAACGAATAAGGAGATTATTCAGGAAAAGATAGATATAAACAAGTTATTTCTGTTGTTTTCCTTATTTAATGCTAACGTTAATTTACAGCCAATCATTCGGTCAACTTTTGGATGCACTAAAGTTGTGCGTATGCGCTCGCGCCATTCGTTTTAAAATGTTATTTTTCTTACCATTGAAGTGTAGGTGTAGGAAGCAAACAGCTCCATGTTGACCATCCGGTTGATAGCGGCCTCGCAGTCGCGGTGGTAGTTCTGACGGACCTGGGACTCCATTTTGGCTGGCGTTTTTTAGGTTTTTGTTATCAAAACGGTACAAAAATAGAGCTTCACGTTGGCTTTGTCAGTAGTGTTCAAGTAGAAAATGTTGAGTTTATCAAGTCCGGAATGCAAAATAGTAGTAATACAGCGGGACGAAGGTAGAAGTTCCGTTCAAACACTGTTGAAGCAAGAACTCCTTGTTGTCTCTTCCCTGCGGTGTGAAATGGCAGGCGGTTCTCTCTGTATTTATACGCCAAGAGGGACCTTGTGAGAGACACGCGACTGCTGGCGATGTAACCAATCAAGTCACAAGTTTAGCAGGAAATGGGCGGGCTGTTTGGACAAGACGGCCAATCAATGACCTCACATAGCACATGACTCGAGGAGAATTGTGAAATATGATATGGAGCTTCTGTAACCGTGACTCACGGAAATTAAACAGTAACTTTGTTTTATTCAGGCAGTGAATGGTACTTACAATGACAGTGCAGTTTTGCAGGTTGAATAAGGAATTAAACAGAATTACAAAATGTACAATTTTTAGTGTGTAATTTAAATTTACACAGGAATGGGCATGCTGTGAAATCGTCATTGTCCTCCTATTGACAGGCCTACAATTCAGTAGCCTAAGTAATATATATATTTAATCATATGAATTGTTATTTATCTCATATTCAACATATAAAAAGGTCGAAAAACACATAAAAGCAAGTCCTACTTTATATGAAAGTGCAAATGAAAGACATGGTGGAAATGTCTTACCGCCCTCCTGAACATGTGTAGGCTATTTAGATTTAGGAGGCCTTGGAATAAACATTTCTTTTACTGAGTTTAAAATTTTAATTGAGTCCTCCATAAACCTCACCTGTACCTGCAATGGTTAAATTTGAGTGCTTGGAGACATGGACATCTTGGCTTTAATCTTAGTCCTTTTTTTTGCCCCATATTCTTGTAGCCTATTTAATTCTGTCTTAACCTATGTCTTGTTTTTATGTATTTTCTCTAATATGCATTGTAAAAGAGAGGCTCTCATTGGACCACCCTGTATAAATAAAGGTTAATGAATGAATGAATGAATGAATAAATGAATGAATGAAAAGATTATAGAAGCCAAGTTATTCATTGTTCCCCATTGAATTACAACTTTTCTCTATCTCTCTGTCACACACACACACACACTGCACAGAAATAATCTTATTAAAATTATGGTGGAATAAATGAAGAATAACCCAACAAAATACAAAGATACAGACAATAGTTCCAGAGTTCTATGAGGGTTCTAGGTCTAATTCTATGTAAAGTTCTAGATCCTTGACAGTTGTACTGAGTTCTGTTTTTGCCTTGTAGTGTATTGTGCTTGAATAGACTTCCCCATACATTTATTGGGCAGTCTCATGAACTAGGTTAGATATATTATAGTTGACTTTTGGCCTGCCACACCATACAGCCGCCATAAACTAAACTCATTTTACCTCTTAAATACAGCACATGATCTCTTAAAACTGCTGATAAGGTGTTTTCAACCAGGGTGGTTTTTATGGTATTACTCAATACTGCAGTACTGTTGCAAGACTACTGAGTCTGAATAGCCAGTCTCCCACTGGCGGGCCAATGTGCGACTTGTTAGGACCAAGGACCAATGTGTTTATAGCAAAAGTACCGTTTTGTTTCTATGAATCTTATACTACAAAAAGAACGACAAGTCCTTGGTTCGATTCCCACTGGGGTCAGTCTGCACTCTTGCTACTTGTAAGGTGCTTTGGATAAAAAGATCCACATGGTTTATGGGGGAGAATGAGACACATGAATAATGAATGAGCCTTTCATAGTTAGACATATAGTTAGTGAAACTGTAATAAGGAAAACCAGACCTTTATCATTACAGTCTATCCTTAATCCACAACAACGCAGAGTACCTTTGACCAATTAATGAGGTTTGAAAACAGTCTTATCAGATGATGATAGAGTTCCAACCATAAGTCACTGTGGCTATTATTATTCCAGGGTCCTTTTGCAACATTACTGAAAACCACAGTAGTGTTGCAAAACTAGTGAAAGTGAGGAAAGACGCTTTAGGTTGACAGTTGAAAACAACAGAGTTTTTTGGGGGGAATTGGGGGTCCAAGTCTTACTGAGACTACCCATGCTAGAAAATATGATGCACTCACAACACTGTGAGGCTGTCTGGTTTAAAGCATCTACCAAATGGAATATGTTCATCCAGTGTTAGCAGATACTTGTGTGTTTGTTTCAATCTGCTTTGAGAACCAGAGTGAGTGAGGTTCAGCCCATCACGATGATTCAGAAAGTTATACTGTAAGTTGTCAATCACAGCAAATTGTATGTTAATTGACTTTCAAATGGTCTGAGTCACAGAACTTGAATGGATAGAACGGTCATTCCCATTCAAATCAACGTTCCAGGATGGTTGGAGTGGCGGCCATTTTTATGTGAACCGTTGGAGCTTCCGTATAAACTGACTTACAAGTGGCTGAGCTGAGAGGTTTTACAGCAAGAACCAAAGCAGCTTCTCTTTCTCCTTGCTGCCATGGATTGCTAACATGCTAATGTTGACTAGAAGAGCTAGAAGAGCTAGAGAGAGAAGTACAGTCTTTGATAAAGCTACGTTAGCCTCATCGCTAACGTTAGCTTTCAGGTGAGTTTTGACAGTTTGCTAATATACTCATCTGCACAGTTCTCCAGCAAGTGTGACAGACTTTACAGCCTTAATGCCCAGACTTGTGTTGTCACCATAGCAACCAACCCTTACAATTCCATAGTCGCCATTTTATGATGTACTAGCCAATTACCATGACAAACAGTGGAAGGGCCGCTCTATCCATTCAAGTTCTGTGGTCTGAATGTTCTGCTAGTCATTGTTTTGTCCTCTGTGGCAAATCTCACCCATCTGTTCTCCAAGAAGGTTAAAACAAGTTTAGTTTTGGGTTGAGGTTGGGTGCAATTCCCCTCGTTTCCCCTTGCTTATGCCCCTAGAACGGTAGGGGAGAACCTTGCTATTATTGCCTTTGTGAGGTTGTAACAAAATGGCACAACGTGGTGACTTCCAGCCAGGCATGTTCCACTTGTTTGGCCCTGGCAGACCTTTCACCTCCAGGTGACCAGACCCACCGTCTGACCTCTTGAGGACCTGTCAGTCTGGACGGGTGCTGAACAAAGCACTGGTGTATGATGGTGCTTGCAGTGCGCTTCACATGGCTGCTATAGAAGTTTGACTGATAATGTTGCCATGGAAATGAAAGTGAATGAGACAAGTTATAGTGCATACTTATCAGTTGCATTCGAATGACCCTTGGGGTCATTCGAATGCTTTCTGCTGACTGTGAGGAAAAAAAATCAATGTCAGCCAGTCACTGTCATCCACTGCTGTTATGAATGTGAGGATATGATTTTACTTTAACTTCAGGAGTCTGTAAAACCTGGAAATAAAACCAGCCTCACCCTGGCTTAAAGACCTGCTAACCCTAAAAGAACTCCATTTGTTTGGGTTTCAATGGAGAGTTTTAGTGTCCCATGATGGTCTAAATGCTGTTTCAGAGGCTTTTCCAACTAAACAAGAGTAAAATTCTGTGGGGAAGACTCAATCCCTGCAGTGCTTTGGAACTATTTTGCATGAAAATTGCCATATTTAAACATTTTGGCACAAAATTTCACATATCGGCAGCTTCAATCTGAAAGCATCGGTATCGACCTTCAAACAGGTTGGTCTAAAGCCCTAAACTTGTCCCACCAAAGACTTGCCACTATGGTATACCTCCATGTCATGACTTATTTGTTCATATGTTTTAATTTTAACACAGAGGCTTGAACTCAGGTCAGAAATAGTGGACTCCTCACTGTCTCTAGTCCCTCGCTTTAACCGCACAGCCACGACCAATCAGAAGGCTAAGCATCACACGCCCTATCCAAATATTTGAGGGCAAAACAAACACTTGATTCAGTTAATCTTCCAAACTATGTATCCACTCTGCAGGCTGTTGAAGAGTAAATCAAGTACTTCAAATATTTAACAATTCTCAATATAACCAGTGGGCTGTTTATGAAGCAGGGTTATTCAGGGTTACGAACTGTCAAGAAATAACTTCAGGTGTCGTATGGCTGCAAAACACATATAAGAGCCAAACCTTTAATTTGACAAATGATTAAAAAACTCAAAAATTACATGTTTCTCTTTCAAAATGACCTAGGTTACTCCATATTGTAATAACTCCATGGTACTCTTATCCATCTTTTATGCATTAGTTAGAAATTAGACATTTCTGGAAACCCTCCCATGGTTGCTGGCTTCAGAAGCAGATGGCCTTGCTCTCCCAGGGGAGACAACACATCACTCCAAAAAACAAACAAAAAAAGCTTTTAATCGACATGGGAAATTGTTAATGTTCAGCTAAGGACTGTTCCACTGTACACAAGGCATAAACAGGTGACCATGTGAAAATACTTGATATACCTTGCCTTACTTTTTAACTTTTCATCTCTGCTTTAGAAAATAGTGTACACAACATAGAAGAATGTCAGGAAAGACTGCTGATGCTTTATACTGTATGTTCCATAAAACAAGATGACGAAAAGGACTTTTGCACTTTAACAAGATAAAGACAGGACATCACAGCATTACACATGTGGGTTATATGAGGGTAATGCTGCTCAGGACTGTTCCCTTGCACATTCTTTCTCCTATTTACAAAAAGTGAGTCGGCAGTTTAGGCAGTGACCTCCTCTTTACCTTCTTTTTTGCTTTGTCACAAGTCATGCGTTCTTGTACAAAACTCGAGTCAGGGTTTGCCTAAGGATTCTGCTGTGTCATGGTTGTGACTCAGCACTCTACAGTTCCAAGGCCGTCCTGTTTGTTCCTTTATCGCCGGTGGGGGGGGGGGGGAGTCTTGTGGCCGCAGAAACGGCTGACTGGGAGTTTATTGCAGCGCTCTCCTCTCTGGGAACAGTTATGGAAAAGGAACTAGGGAGTGAAAACAGGAACTACCAACTTAAAGTGTTACATGTGCATGACATTTACTGTAAAATATGTCTGATATAACTCAATACAGAGAAAAAAAACCGTAAGAAATATAAAGAGAACAAGAGAGTACAAGTTTATGAACTGATAATCTATTAATTATGGCTTTTCAGACAGTGAGACCCACATTGACATCCTCTAATCACACACATTCAGATTTGAACAGCACATGACATTTGAAGACATGGACTGGATGGCTGTTAAGTTTGGAAACAGAATCTGGGTGCGATCCTAGACTTCATTGGGAATGTTAACGCCTTCTGTATGGGCAAAAAGCTACAGTATCACATTGTACAGTATTGAAGATCTATAGTAGTATGGCAGGATTAAGTTCACACATGATAGACAAACTCTTAATTTTAACTAATTTACTGACAGACGTCCAAGGCAGATGAGGTTTTTATAATTGTACATTGGGAAAAAAAGACTGTTTTGTGGTAGAAAAAAATGCATCTTTACTTCCACGCTACGACAATCAAACAGTACGGGTTTCTACCACGACTCTCTCGTACTTCAAGAAGTCTCATACAAATACCCAAAGTATTGCTTCTGAATACTTTTTGATCCAAGGCTACGTCGACTAAAACTATCTGAGCACAGAAAACGTTGAGTGTGTTCGCCTGCAAACGAAACAATGATGACCTTAGAGCTACGATACTTGTAGACAGCCCAGCAGAGGTCCGATGACCAAGCAGTAAGACGTTGCATAAGGAGGTAGAAAGTCAATGGTCTTGTGAAGGTGAAGACAGCAATAGTGTCTCTCCATGCGTTTGATTCAGAGGCCTAGTTTCCAGACGAATCAAGCCAAGTTGAAAGAGTCCTTCTCCTTTCAGAGGGACATCTGTTCTTGAGTTCAATTTTGCCTCTGACCTGATTGTTTTAGCTTTGACAGTTCTTGGACATATAAGAAAAAGAGCTGTAATATCCTTCAAAAAGACTTCAAGCGTATATACGTTTCTTAAAGGAAAAATCCAACCTATAACACTGGTGGATTTTTCCTTTAATTACAGCCATGAGGGAGAGCAGAGGGTTTTACTGTGTAATGTTTACATTCTTCACCCATCTTTTCTCAGTTATCCCCCTTTCATCCAACATCCAAACCAGATTTCCACATTGATACAAATGCTAATTAAATAGCTCAAGGCGATGGTTACATTAGATCCTGTGTATTGGTAAATGTATTGCCGATTTAAAAGGAAAATCCAACAGTTTTATGAACAGGAACAAGAGAGCCGAGATTGTTTCAGTTTCGGTCAACAAGAAGCAAATCCTAGAGCTGCAAATATTGACATAACCTTTTGAATAGGAGGATTAGCATGTCTAAATTCTGTTTTAAGGTGGATATTCACTTTTTAAATATCAGTGAGCATTTTTTATACTGTGTCACTTGGGGGAAAAAATCCTCCAAAGCCCATCCCATACACTGGCAGCGGTGGTAACATGTGACCTTAATGAAAGCAGTAAGTATTTTTAAGATTTTGGCAAACATCCCGCCAAATCCTCTGTCTGCCTGTCTGTCTCTTTTAAGTGCGTTACGTAAGTTTTTTTATTCAAAAATTCAAAAAAAGGAATGACCCTTGATAGCCTCTGCATCCCTAACCCCCCAAAATAAATCCTCCAATATATTTAATCTCTTGTTTTCTCGTTCTCTCTCTCCCTCTCTCGCTCATAACCTCTCTGTCGCCAAATCCCTGACGTCTGGCTATTTTCTTTCCTTCCTTCCCTCCCTCCCTTCCTCCCAAAGTCTCACATCTACACTACTCTTTCCCCCCGATGCACTTTTGTAATTCTGGCAAAGACAGACGGAGCCATATTGTTTACACCGGGGTAAGAAATTAACTTTCAGATCAGATCAAGAGGGCAGTTTTTGCGCCCTCCAAAGATTAAGGTTGAAACGGTGGATGTCTGTCACTCTTTCCCCTACCTCCATCTCTCTATCTCTCTCCATCTCCCCCCTCCTCTCCCTCTCTCTCTCTAGGCGGTAGGGATCCAGACGCTCTTCCACTGGACGGCGTTCCTCCACATCTCTTCCAGGAGGGCGGGACGAGGGCGAGTCCAGTCCGTCCCTCCGTCCTTCCCCTCCTTCTGGCAGTGCAGCCACAGGGTCTTCAGAGGGCCGGCGCAGGTGTACTGCAGGTACTGACAGCCCTAAGGGAGGAGAGAGAGTAGAAGAGATGAAAGGTAAAGTAATAGAAGAGAGAAAATGATAATAATGTGTGGTGTGCTGTGTGCGATTCATTTTTCTGCCCCACGATACGTATTGTCACATTTTCGTATCACGATATATTGAATTTCCATATATCGCCCAATCCCTAATAAAAACGGATTTATTTACATGTGTGCATGTACTGTCCTTTGTCTTTACCTCAGCGCTGCCCCAGTACCAGATGGCCTTGATGACGCTGTGATTGGCCAGAGCCCCCGTCAGCTGATCTCTACTTCCTGTAACGATGTTTACCAAGCCTGCGGGCAGGTCGGAAGACTGGAGCACCTAGAGAAGAAGAAGAGGAGGAGGGATCAGACAGATAAAATCAATGTTTATAGACGCTAACTCATGCATGCACACAGGCAGGTACACACATGCTCATACACATACAGTATATATCACATACAAAGTCAGGCAGTGAGGCAAACAGATAAACACACAGATACATATAGTATATTTACACAAACACACACACAATCATTTCATGGTGAAAAAACTGGTGACTTCTAAAAACTTTGTCATTTTAACACTAATTTAAATATAGATAATTTACTTTAGGAGTTTTTCAGGCCTTTTATAGACCTGTGGATACCCTGAATCTTCTCTGCTCTAGTGTGAATTTTACCAATCTCTAAAATTCAAATTCTCTTTTGTGTGCCCCTCCTCCACAGGGAGGTCAGAGGTCAGAGGTCAGATACAGAGCAGCAGCCCTAGAGCTGGTAGGGAATTCACTGTCTTGCTCAAGGACACTTCAGCAGGCAGATGCTTGAGCTTGAACCTGGATACCCTGGTTGAAGCTACGCCACCCTTGCTGCTCAATAAGTTTAACATCCTGCAGTGTGTGTTCACCCAACAGTGGGGCTGGGTATCGGTACTCGATACCTTTAAGGTATCGACCGAAATAACCCAGTACCAAGTAGTATCGAAACTTCTCCAGTTAAACGATACCTGCATTCGATACTTTTTGTACACAGATCTAGAAAAAAATGACTATTTGTATGGTTTTGCTCGCAGCCAATCACCACAAGCGTTCTTCGATTTAATGTGACGTGTGATTGGACCACTACCGCAGCAGCTACAACCCATACAGTCTGTGGTGGTGAAGTCGAGCGCGGTGTATGTGACGGAGTTGGCAGTTCAGCGTGCTGAGATGCCACCAAAACGTAAAAAAAAGGTATCGAATGAAATACTCTATTGGTATCAGTATCACTTTAAGGGTACTGGTATTGGTACTGGTATCGTCATTTTTTAAACGATACCCAGCCCTACCCAACAGTCGCCCCCACCTGGATAAACGCCAAGGCCGGCAGCGGGTACTTCTGACTGGGCACCATGATGACGGCGTTGCCCATGGCGACGGTCACCCCGAGCAGCGTAACCATGGAGAGGAGGGGCCTGTCGTCGGGGAGGACAAGCCCCACCACTCCCAGAGCTTCGGGGAGGGAGAGGGCCGAGCCGGACTGGGGGACGGGCTGACGGAGGGGGAGAGAACAAGGAAGTAAAAGTAAGGAATTAGGAGATAGTAATATTCTACGCACAAATTTCTAAACTTCAAATTGACATCATATAAACACAAAAAATGCCTCACCGGTGCTCCTCCGTGGACTTTGTCGCAGCAAGCCGCCCAATCGCTGAGCCTGGCGACGCTAAGCTCCACCTCTTTGTCGGCTTCTTCCAATGAGAGGCCGGTCTGGGCGTTGATCGACGCGGCCATGTCCCGCCTCTTCGCCTCCAAGCCCTTGGCCAGGGAGTAGAGCGACTGAGCGCGTGCAGACGGGCTTTTTTTCATCCAGCTAGAAGAGCGAAAGAGTGTCAAGAGAAGACGAGGATTATGGACAAGCTTTGCTACAGACACCGACAACAGTGATCATCTGTGCGTTTACATTCTTAAGCTCATTTCCTGGTTATAGTGTAATTCAAGATAAATTGTTTATGTGTAGCTCTCATATCCTGCTTTGGGAAATCCCTGTATACATGGAGATTCTGAATAAACCTTGTATAATTCAATGGCTTGAACCCGAGTATTAGTGAGCATGCACATGTTCTCAGTGGTTCACACTGCAGCGACATGGGAAAGCTGTGTACTTTGTGATTCCAGTGTAATCACATTATGAAATGGTAATGAGACATGTTGCAGTGGTCCATCTTCAACATGGCCAGAGCAAGAGTCTTTGTTTGTATACTCTCCTGTGTGTACGGCTGATAACGGCCTAGACAACTGTAGACGACTGTGTGTGTGTGTGTGTGTGTGTGTTCCTTGTGAGCTAATTTGTGTCTTTATTGTCAGCTCACAAAGTCAAGTTGGACTTTGATTGTTGATAAAATGAAAGCCCAAGTGTTGCAAAATACTTTTTACCCCTTGTCTGGATACTGTGTATGCATGCACTTGTACTTCTACCCTTGTGAGAGCCTCATTTTTCCACAAGAATAGAGGAAAGCCTAAAATCATCCCATTTGCGAGGCCAAATCTCACTTCTAAAAGGGTTTGTTTTGGCACAGGGGATAGGCTTAAAGTAAAGTTTAGGGTAAAAAATATGTTTTGTTGAAGTTATGGGTTTGAGTGTTGGGCTTAGGTGTTAAAGCGTAACTCCGGCCATTTCCCCATCATATCAATTGATTCTGACCAAAATCTCATCAATGGCTTCACTATAAAGCTACTTGTGTCCTTATGTTTGTGTTTTCAGGTTGGACTTTGATAGCCCTTTCCACTGTGCTGCAAACATGCTTTTGTGTGTGTGTGTGTGTGTCTATTTGTCCAGCAGCAGCTCTCACCCAGGCTGGACTTTGGCAGCAGCCTCCACTGCGTTGCGGACGTCCTTCCTGCCTCCGTCTGGGCAGTAGGCCAGCACGCCGTCGCCCCCTGGTGGCCGCACAGCCACGCTGCAGCCGGACTCTGACTTGCACGTCTTGCCTCCTACAAACTGCTGGTAGGACTTAGGGGCACTGAGGAGAGGAGGAGAGAGGAGGAGGGGGGAGAGGAGGAGAGAGAGGAGGAGGGGGCAGGTTGACAAATACATACAGAGAGGAAGAAGTCAAGAGAGGTAGGGACAGACAGAGAGGCAGAGAAAGGAGAGAGACAGAAAGAGAGAGAGTGATGAATAGGGATTAAATTGACTAAGTTTACCTCAGAGTTCACCGATAGATGTCAGTTTTCATGCGGATTATAAACCCATTAGAAGCATAGACAAACTTTTCTTACAATACAATCATGAGACTAACATCAGAAAATCACATTCAGTCTAATATCTTATCATAAACCAGTGATTCTCAACCTTTTTCATATCAAGGAGCCCTAATTTAGTCCACATTAGGGCCACGGACCCCCATTTGATGAGATTTTGTCTCTCGGACCCAAAATATTTTTATTGTTCGATAGGATTTTGTCCAGAATTCCATGACTATCTTTATTGTAGGTAGAGAGATAACAGAGAAACTATGATCAAAACAGTCATTCTTCTACATTCTCTAATTGTGTTGACTTTTATAAATTAAATAATGGTGAAGTTTAACAAATTCATCAATTTGCTGGGGACCCCCTGGAACCCCCTCAAGGACCCCTGGTGGTCCCCGCACCCCACGTTGAGAACCACTGTCATAAAATATACAGCTGCCCCATAAATGTTTATCACACGGCATTTATTATATCATGCTCTGATTATAATAATCACCATGCACTCATAATGTGCTTATTATGTGCTTATGATGCTTTATAATGCCTTATGATCTTGCATTACATATGCATATAGATGCATACACACATACACACACACACACCTGGCAGGGTCAGACCCATCAGGGATGATAGCTGGGGATGCTGCTGTTCCAAACTTGGCGTAGTCCAGAGAGGCGGAGGAGGAGCGAGGAAGAGGAGGAGAGGAGGAGGAGGAGGAGGGGCGCAGGAACTGGTACAGACCCTGGTAGAGAGCAGAGAGGAGGTTATCGTTTTCCTGCTTCTCCTCCTTAATTAAGTTATCCTGATTCTTTTGCACTATGCTACCAGTACTGCACTGTAACCTGCTTACTGTAGGAGAAAACAGTGAAAAGCTTACCTCCTGTCCTCCATCGGTGCAGGTGCCGCTGTCTTTGTGACCAGACACAGGCAGACAGGGGTCAGAGACGGAGTGGGAATTCACCCACACTGAGCCTACAGACAGACTGGGGAGAGAAGAAGAACATAGGGATATAAGTGGAGAGAAAAAGAGGGTTGGGAGAGGGTGACAGGAAAGGAGAGAAGGATAGGAGGAGTCAGACACAGAATAGAATTTCATCAGAAAGAAAGAGGGAGAAATTAAAAGAGAAGAGTGAAAGGAAGAAGTTGCTAAAAGGGGAGGGGGGGTTTCAAGAGAAAGAAAGAGTGATTTGGAGGAAGACAGAGGAGGAGGAGGGGATAAACAGAGGGAAAACAAAGAAAGGTACATGGAGAGAAAGCTGAAAGATGAATGAGAAACTGTGAGAAGAAGAGGAAAGAAAGGGAATGGGGAGGAGAAGAAGAAATGTAGAAGAGGAGGGTAAGAAAGAGGTTGGTGTACCTCTTTGCGGTCTCCAGAGCCAGGGTGAGGTCTTCAGTCCAGATGGAGGCTGCCTGGCCGTGCGGACTGTGGTTTCCTGCGGAGAACGGACCATTTGGTGTCTTAGCATTTTGCGATCATGCAAGCATCCAATCATAGCTACGCACACACATGCACATCCATAAAAGATGCTTCCTTACCCAGAGCCACGGCCTCTGTGTTGCTTCTGAAGGACATGAGAGGCAGCAGTGGTCCAGGAGGGGGGGTGAACACACACGCAGAGGAGGGGGCTGCCCCACACAGCACCGTGGGGGGGTACTGGGCACCGGAGGGGGGGGCGGTGCATGGCTGAACCAACTGAAGAGAGAGAGACAACGGCAGACTATGGAAATTTGACAGCTGCCAATGGAAATTTTTGTTTCACATTTGTTTTGAGTGCTGCGGTGTACAAAGCTGGTGTTCTCAAACTCTGACTTCGGCATTTCTCATCTATATGTAAAATATAAAAACACTTTATTTATGCTTTATTTTATGCTGTCAAAAAGTGAAAGGATGCTAGTGAGCTACAATGACCACACTTATTGCTCAAGTCAGTCCTCCTTCAAGTCACGTGTGTGTGCAGATGTCCTTTACTCCTCTATTCAGTCTATTCAAATAATAATGGACTTAACGTTGGTTTTTCTCCATTTGTCTGTGTACATATCTAAGTGGGTTAGCTCTTGGCTGCATTATTGACATTTAATTTAGCAAGCTTAGTATCTAAACTAAGCTAAACTAAGCTAATGAGGCTAGCATTGCTAACTAACTACTGCAACATCAGTTTACTATTCTACTCCCATTTGATTACAGCTAATTACAAATAGGTTACACTCCTCAACACCAAGTCATCATCATTCCCACACAGTAAGCTGCCAAACTGTGGGAAAGCACTGTATACTGTGATACTATCATGAATTAGTGCTGTTGTATTTTAGCTATCATGTTGGTCTTCTAATACTGTCAGTGCAACACTTCTCAAAGTTGTGTGACTGACCGTGGCCCCCTGCTGCTGAGCCTCCTGTACTGCAGCGTCCACCTGGGCCCTGTCTCCATCGCTGGCCAGAGCCACGCACTTCATCCCCGCCATGCGCAGCCTGAGACGGGACACCACGGCGTCCAACACACTCTCCTGCACGCACAGCACCCACTGGACCTGAGGGGAGAGGAAGACAAAAAGAAGACCTTTAAAAGAACTGTCCTGTCTTGTGACTTTTAGCTTGTTCTGTATCCTGTTTGTTACAAGTGACTTCTAAGCAGAAAGCATCTTTGAGTACTTGAAGGCACCGTTAGGGTCTGAAGGAATTTTTTTTTTTCATAATGCTGGATGAGTTTTGCCTGACTGACCTCTTTCTTCTTCTTGAAGGCCGTCTCGATCGCTCCGTCGACGGCGCTGTCGATGTCGGCCGACTCGAAGATGATGAAGGGACACGTGGCGCCGACAGAGGGAGAGAGAGAGACGGGGACGCCCATCCCCGCTGTGGCCTTACACAGCATCCCTCCATCCTGAGAGAGAGAGAGAGAGAGAGAGAGAGAGAGAGAGAGAGAGAGAGTGAGAGAGAGAGAGTGAACGTAGCTGAGATTAGATTTTTTTTCCGATAAAAAAAATAAATAAAATAACACAAGAGTAATCATAAGAGTAACACATACACACCTGCTTATTGCCACTGTAGGTGACGCAGCTGATGCTGGGGTGCTGGGCCACTTTGGCACCCAGAGACACATCGCTTCCCGTTAGAACGTTGAGGGCCCCGGTGGGAAGTCCCGCCTCCATAAAGAGCTGGGCCAATAGGAGAGCTGGAGGGGCGGTGCTCAGCCCGGGGACGACGACCACAGAGTTGCCTAGAAGGCGGGAAAAGATTTTATTTGACTGTTGTTTTCTATTATGACTCATATTTCTGGACTGTGTGTGTGTGTGTGTGTATGTGTGTGTGTGTGTGTTACCCATGGCTAGCGCTGGCAGGACTTTGTGCATAAGGGAATAGAGAGAGCAGTCATCGGAGACGACTACTGCCACCACACCTGGAAAACACAGAAAAAGCTTCGTCAACATAGAGTACGAAACACACACATTTCTTTGTACACACACACACACATAACACAGAAGACTGACAACAACAAAGAGACATATACACACATTACCCTCTTACACCTACATACTCTTCGATCATTACCCTACAATCCTCCCTCTGATCCTCCCCAAACCCTCACCGACCCACCAGAACACACACACACACACACACACACACACACACACACACACGCCCCCTCACCCAGCGGAGTCCAGTCGGCGATGAGAGTGTCTCTGAGCTGGGCCCAGCCGCCATAGTACTGCGCCAGTCGGACCAGGGAGGCGGGGGAGCAGGGCGCCTGGCACAGCTCGCACACCTCCGACACACACTGCCCGTGCTGCCCCAGAACGCTCACCCACCTGGGAACGACACGGCAGATTTTTACTCATTCATTCCCCCCTCGGAGGTCAATAAAGTTCCCAGCGTCTCGTCCGGTAAATAACGGTGTGTTTTGCTGTACCTGAGCAGCACTTTGGCCCTCTGATAGCAGGACAGGCCGCTCCAGGCCTTGAAGCCACCGACGGCGGAGGAGGCACACTGGGAAATATCGTTCTCCGCAGCGCACACTGTACTACACACACTGCCGCCTGGAGAGGGAGGGGTGAGGAACACGCACGTGATCAGTTTCAGCACATTATTTTATTTAAACAAGCACAAAATCACTGTTCTCTAAATACAAGCCGCTTTTACCGTTAGCATCAGCCAGGGAGCGAGTCTGTCTGTCTGCCGGACGGACGAACTTGCCATCGATGAACAGACCCAGAGACCGGGAGTGGTGGTCCAGCCAGGCCTGATGGAGGAGGGTAACAAATGATATATTGAGGAGGTAGAGAAAGGGAAAGTCAAGAGTCTTGAAGAGAGAGAGGATGAAGTAGCTCCAGAGAACAGGAATATCAGCCCTCTTGAAAGAGGAAAGCTCTGTCTGACAGTGACTGAATGGGCTTGTGATGCTTTAAGCAACTTTATATCTAGAGCTTTATGCCTTGATCATTGTTTTACTGCTGTTTTGTTTGTGCTATTGTACTTTTCAATGTTTTTTTTAATTATGTGCATGACTGTACAGTGTGCTTGAGTATCATGAAGGGCACCTGAAATAAAATGTATTATTATTATTTGTAGAAGTAGCAGCAGTAATAGTAGCAGTAATAGTAGTAGTAGTAGTAGTAGCAGTAGTAGTAGATGACATAATGTAATGTAGTAGTAGTAGTAGTAGTAACTGTACTACTTCAACAGCTCAATTCACACCATAAAAACAATTTTCGATTTCTGTATCAGTATTTCAGCATTTGGAAGGAATGCACTGATGTATTATTGATATCAGAGCAAGGAAGTCTAGCATGCATTCAATTTCTATTCAAGCTGCACTATTTAAGCCTATTACCTGCCTGAACCATGCAAACTCTGACATGCAGATTTGACACTGTACATGAACATAGGATTTGCTATCCAGACCTATGGCAACATTTGATTGGCCAGGAAGAATGCCACCTCGGTTGAACAGTAACCAATAAAGGGACGATAGACAGTGTGTGTCAACTATTGACAGAAAGAAGACCAAGGTACAGGTTCTTTTTAACACTGACCTTCCCCTCACCAAGATTGTCTCTTGTTGGCAGAACAGGCCAAACTCATGCAGCTGTAGTTTACTGATATTCATGAGGAAGAAGACAGAGACGGACTACTGAGCTGAAAGATGTCTGTGCTGTGCTTGTAAAGGCTTTCCAAACACTGACAAGTGACAGTAACTAACTGAACTGTGACCTAAAGCCCCATGGCGACCAGTGAGCAGTACAGTGAACTTTACACTGTAACAGTACTACTGCACTTCTAGCTCTCCAGCACAAAAGTAACACTTACCTAACTACTGTACTGTCGGTCACATGTATGCCTTGTGAGTTACAGTCCACTAATGGACTTCACATGGTGGGTTGAAATAATCACTTTATCTCTGGTATGCAGTAAAACATGCTGTGGTAGAAAGGTATTTGATCATTTTTAACGATATCTGACAGTGGACTTAATTTCATTCTCGAAAAAAAAAAACATCAACCACTCAGTCCATTGCCTGAATCAGATTAAAGGCTATTAATGACCCTTTCATCTTTCCCCCTGCTGTAAGGCTAACATAAAATGATAACTTTACCTGTGCAGTGGCAGTGCTAGAAGTAGTTGGTCCGTACTCCATGCTTTGAAAAATATCGTGTACTGTCTTGGTAGTGCTACCAGCCATAATAGTTACAAGTTAGTGAGGAAGCAAATCTCCCTAACGCTACAGCACGACAGCTACAAATATGTATCCGTTCCTGGTTGCCAGTTATGTTTATCTAGGGAGAAAATCTTCACTTAAATGGGAAGAAATGCTAACAGGAGGCGATTCGGGTCCCACTCCACGTCGAGTGCAACGTGCTTTACTCATGTCACGTCTCGGTTTATACAACCTCCTTGGTTTCTCCCACCCTCCCCTAAACAGGCTAGTCTTCACTAGCTAACTAGCCGCTATGCTAACTTGGTCCGTAGATTTGAACGTAGAGCTACCTTGAACCAGCAAGTATCCAGGCGAAACGAGAGGTTTCACCCCTGCCTACTTCCGTCTTCGTTAGACCCCCTCTGTTTTGGCTGGGAGTAAATGAGAGTGTCTTACATTAAGCCTGGTAGGCTGGCAGAAGGCTTATTAGATTGAGTCAAACAGTGTGATGTTTAATGTCTTACTGAGCTCCTGAGAGCATTGCTAGACCAAGACATATATTTAAATTGCTAATCAAAAATAACTGCGGTACGCATATGCGAGACGATTTCCCGCCCCTACGCTGTTCCTTTCTAGCGGGGTTTCGCCTGGAATGGGATGCCACTATCTTGATACACTAGTATCTTTGCTTGTGCAAAGTTTCCACACGGAGAGATTTTGTGACTGGACCTTAACAGCGAGTGCGCATGCGTCCTACACACAAGGAAGTGCGGAGAAATAGATGCGCCTTTTCAGCTGAGTTGGCTCATATCACAAGTCTAGTAATTTCTTGCTGTTATTACATATAACTTGCGGTAAATTGTTCTTAAACTGTGGAATATCGTTCTGCCAAAAGGGACACCTTACATATGTAAAAAAAAAAAATGCCCCGGAGAAAGGTAAGGCAAATGTTTACTGTAGCCACATACGTTAGAGCAGAATGCAGCTCGGACACGGATCCTTATCCAACAACATAACGTCATAGCTAATGTTAGCTAACGCTGAGCTATAAAACAGCGTGTGTGGAAAAACTTGGGAATGCATCCAAGCTAAAAATACGTTTCGACAATATGAGCTACTGTTGCAGGTGGGTTGTGTGTAAATGCACGTAGACGCACACAACTGAGTTATTGTTTTGTTGCTGCTAAAAGTAAGCTAGCTGACGTTGCTGGCTGCGTTGCAAAAATGTGTTGCTAATTCAGTTACGTTGCATTCGGGTAAAATGAGAAAGACTTTGAGGATTTGGGCTGAGCAACCTTTGTAGAGATCTCTAGCGACGGTTGAAACATGGAGACGCTAACGCATGTTTATGTTGGTGACGAGGAGGAGGATGGCTTGCATGGTGAAAGGGAACAAGCTGTTCTTTGGAGCAAGGAAGCGTCCGAACCAAAACAACGCTGTGATTGGACAGAATCGGGATAAGCATTGCGTTCATTGGTTCCACTCCATCAGGCCACGCCCCTTCCCAGATTTGATTGGATATATGCAAATTACGGCCTCGGCTCTTGTTGTGAAGTTGTCAGATACGCTTTCCATCAAATTTAGTGATCCATGCTGCTTATTATCGATTCTTTAACATTAAACGATTTTTTTATAGACTTTCCCTTTTTCCTGTTACATTATATTGTTTATTACTCTTTAAGTGTTATGAAAAATAAGTGTATTATTATTCGTAGTAATAATATTGTTATTGATATAATTGTAATTAGTATTAGCATTATTATTATTATTATTATTAACTGAGCTATGTTATTCGATGCATTTTTATCTAAACAGTAATAATATAATGGCAACTACTTGTCTTTTCCCCCCCTGACATCTCCATATTGGGGTATGGGGTGTGCCCCTCCCCTCTCCATGGTCCCATACGCCTGTTCTCTTCTGAGCATCACCCCATTCATTCCGTTTAGGACTCAGCCGGGCAGCCCCTCTATATTCGGTGCTAGAAAGCAAATTATAATGTAAACAAACATGCCGTGGATCTGATGAGTTTATTTTTTGGATTGTTGTGTGTAGGCATTTCAACAACTAGACATAACAAGCTTATTACTGACTCAAAACACTGGAAATCCACTCGAGACG
Organism: Centroberyx gerrardi; assembly: GCF_048128805.1. Classification (NCBI taxonomy): domain Eukaryota; kingdom Metazoa; phylum Chordata; class Actinopteri; order Beryciformes; family Berycidae; genus Centroberyx; species Centroberyx gerrardi. The sequence goes on along the minus strand of NC_136003.1, from coordinate 6,464,526 downwards.
TATATTCAAGCAAATTGGCAAATTAGGGTTGGTTAGTTCAGATGATTTTTTTTTATTATTCACTGAATCACTGTACAGCAGATGCAAGCCGCTTTATTCGGGGTGCGCCCGGTGATCCCAAAGTGTGGGAATACTGATTATATTGGATATTCATTGATAAGTATCCTAGCTCATTGGGATAGGAGGTTGTGAAGAGCTGCTGGAGGAGGGGGGATGGTACTCCTCCCCCAATATGGGATCTTTGTTGAATTATCCGCTGGTAAAACAAAAATCTTCTTACTTCTGTCACGAACATTCGTTATTTACGTTGCAAATGTATGTCACGCGAGTTTTCAGTCAAGTTTAATTGATAATTTGGATTACTTAGCCTGTTTTTTCCCCCCGGTGTTGTCTCCAGAGGACCGCAGGCAGCAGCTCGGACGGGACAGAGGACTCGGATTTCTCCGCCGACCTCGAGCCCACCGAGGGCCCCGAGAGCGCGCACCGACGGAGCAGCACGCGCCTCACGCGCGCGTCGCTGCGCCTCAGCCAGAGCTCGCAAGGTAAACAACACTCAACAACACTTTAATTTCCGTTCTTTTCGTTTATTTTTTGATATTTTGTCGAACAACTTAGTAACAACATACCATTCACAATTTTGTCCCTTCACCTCCTTAGCTTGTATACAGTAAAATTGCAGTTAAAATCAACACTTTCACAGTGAACATATGGTCCCTTCCCACAGGAATACCAAAAACACATCCAGGTGTGTTAATTCATCACAGAGGGAACATTAGTCCTGAATGTGAGATTTCCTTTATGTAGGCTTGCAGGTGAATTTGTAGTTTTGTCTGGAGGCAAAACTAAGTATTATTAGCAGTATATGTGCCATACTCTGCTATACCACTATACTATACTTTAAATGTTTATGCATCACAGAAGCACCCCAATTACTCTAATTTATTCTTTTACAGTTTGCATTTGTTATACATTGTAGAAGCAGCCCAGTGTAATTACACCAGTTTTGTTTCTTGACCTCTTAGCCTATAGTGAACTTTAAGCTAGCAATACTATTTTATTTGCATTGTTGTTTTTTCTTTTTTTCTTTTTTGATATGGTAGTAGCAATCCTAATTAAACCAATGTATTCTTTTACTGTTTTGTTTCTTCAGCTCTTAGCCTGTAGTGGACTTTAATGGTCACTTGCTGCTTTTAATGGTACTCAGTATATCGTGCCTCTACATGTTATCTAGCTCAACGTTACTCCATGCAGTATGATTTAATTAAAAAGGGTCGCTTGCATAGCTTCAAACAACTTAATATTTAGGTAATTTGATGCATAATTACATAGTTTTAATGAAGGACGCTTTCATTCAGGAACTACAGGGAGACTTTAAACCCCCCTCCTACACACACACACACACACACACACTTCAGCAGCAGCCATTGTATATGGGCAGCCATAAAGCATGAATGGTTTCAGACAGCCTGACCCCCCACTAACCCCGCCCCGCCCCCGTGTGACCTCTTTATGCTCTGGCTGCCAGAAGGGATTTACAGCAGAGAAAGAAAGACTTGACGCTGTTTCCTCTTGGTTTTGTTATCGAGGGAAGTTGGGTGCTCCCTTCGCTTCGTCATGTGGGCTTAGAAAACGGCACACGGGCTTAATTTGCCACAAAAAGAAGGGGATTCAGAGGCTCTGTCTCCTTTTTTTCTGCGGCGGGATTAGTCTCGTCGCGACCGCCGAGGCAGATCGCAACAAGTACATGTCCTCTTTTACCGTTTTTTTTTTTTGCTTTTGAGTCGCAGTCAGATCGGATGAGCAGATACCATTCTTGCATTTGTTTTACTTCTTGCCAGCCGGTTGCTGCCTTTGTAGATTTTTAGTGTCTCTGCAACAGACTGCTCAGGGTTTCAGAAATATCCCTAGAATTTAGAAAACTTTTGATTCTTCTTCAGTTCAGTACATTGTAAAACTGTCTCAAGATCCCATATTCTTGTAGTACTTTTTTCCCCCTCTCACAAGTTTCCATGTTAATAATCAGGATTGTCTTGTCTAGATTGTGTGCTTTGTTACTAGACCCAAGTAATGTTTTCAGATTCCTGCCTTGGACCCACAGAGGTGGCAGACAATCTAATTCTGTCTTCTAATTCTATTCTATTCTATTCTAGGTAACTGCAGCCCGGTACAGAGCAGCTCTCCCACAACCTTGGGTCCAGAGGAAGGGCTGGATGCAGCAGCGGAGCCAGCAGCAGCAGCAGCAGCATCCGTCTTCTCCTCCGGGCGCAGGGTCACTCGCAGCCAGCAGGCGGCGCCCAACACCGCAGCCAAGAAGTACCCGCTGCGCCAGAGCAGGTCGTCCGGCTCCGACAACGAGGTTAACGGTGAGAGCAGTAGGGTCAGCTAAATAGTTTCCCCTCACGCTTTGGATTTGAAATCAATACATAAACAATAGCTTTCCACACATTCTGCATTTAAAAATCCATCTTCATCCTCCCAGTTGTAGGAGGAGGGAAGGGGGGAGGGAATGAAGGGAGGAGGAAATGAAGATGATGAATTGGTTAGTGAAGGGAGAGTGAGAAGAAGGTGGACGGAGGGCTGGAGGGAAGGGGAAGCAAAATAAATAGACTGATGAAGGGGGAGGAGGAAGGGAATGGGGGAGGGGGATACAGAAGGGATGGAGGAAAGAAGGATTGACATGAAGATGAGAGGAAGGGGGAAAGGAAGAGAAGGAGACAGGAGCCGTGACGCTTCCCAGAGTCTCTGCGTTTCATTCATTTTACTTGTGTGTCTCCTCTCGACCATCATTCTCTGGTCCTGTCCTGTCCCACTACAGAGCTGCTGCTCACCTCATGTCACTCGGCCTATCACTTATCACTGTGTGTCCTGATTATAAAGAAGATAAATATGTCTGCATGCACACACCCTGGATATGTGTTTTGTCACCTGGACAAATTACTTACCTTATGGAGACCACACACACACACACACACACACACACACACACACACACACACACAGCCGAACACTCCGATGGTGCAAAACAGTTGTTGGACAAAGGTATTGAGGGGCAAGTTAGTCTTGGCCTCATTAGAAATAAATCCTAAATTATTGTCCTATCTTATCTTAAGTTTAAAAATCTTATTCTGCTATTACAGAAGCAAATCCTAAACTTATGGTTGTGTCTTATGTCAGACCTCCTGTCTTAACTTAAGTTAGGAAATCCGAACTGTTTTTGTAAATTCTAAATCTCAATTGTCAATCATTTATTTTTGCCTACACCCACGGTTAGAATGTGCATGAGACGGCGGCTCTGTGTTGTGGATGTTTCTGTAGTAGCTAGGATTTTTTCCTAAATGCAGTTAGGAAACCTTATTCTGCAATGGCAAAAACCATCTAATTTGTGATTACTACAGCAGAATAAAATGGAGCTAATATCGTGATTCATTTTTCTGCCCCACGATACGTATTGTCACATGTTTGCATTGCGATATATTGAATTTCGATATATCGTCCCATCCCAAACTAAATTTGATCATTTATTGTCTTTCAGTAGGATCATATCGTGGAGAAATGAGATTGAGTTATCATGACACACAATTCTGTTGTTTAAATGAATGATTAATTTAAATCTCTTACAAAATGAGATATGAAACAAATTAATGAGAATTATTTGAAAATTAGGGTTTCATTATACTGTGATACTACTACTACATACTGCTGCAAAAAAAGTGCAGTAAAATAATTTTCTCAAATCATCAGGACCAACAACTGTGGTTAATAACTGTCATCACAGTATTTAGCAAAAAAATAGTGATTATTATATCTTTAGTAAGTCCATTTTTGCATGCTTGTTTGGTTTTTGCTAGTTTGTCCTGTCAGCAGGATATCTCAAAAGCTTTTGAACGGCTTTCCATGAAATTTGATGGACAGAGGAAGGAACTATTTATTAGATTTTGGTGTTGATCCGCATCAGGGATTTCCGCTATTAGACAATTGTCTAACAATATTAGACAATATTAGACAAAACTAATAGAGCTAGAGACTTGATTCCAAATTGTAAGGGTGTCTTTGCAGGGTCAAGAAATCAATTTAACCTAAAATGTAAGTGATAGGAATGACGTCTTTTGGTGTAACAGCAAGTTGGAGAGTTGTTCAGCGTTGGCGGCGGTTTGCGCTCTCCGTGTACCTTCTAGTTTTCTGATATTCCTGCTTTATTGGATAGCACAGGGAAGAGTGACAAGCAAAACGGGAAAGGGAAAGGACTGCAGCATATGTTGTGAGCCTACCTACGATATCACAGTACATGGGATGCAGCTTAGATTAGACAACCTATATCTAACCTATACTGGTATTCTGTTCCAGTAGCATTCGTCTTTATTATTGTGTTTCTCTGCTGGCAGCCGGCCGCTGCTGGGAGGGTTATTGCAGGGGCTCGGTCATATATTGTAGCCTACAGAAATGTTTCCCCTCAGAATTATTTGTTGCAATGGGGAGGGGGCTTCAATACCTTTCTGAGATTTAAAATTATTTGGATAATTATATCACGATCTATGGAATAACGGTACACTTGTGGCCTTAGGCTAGATAGGGCTAGGTAATTCATTTTTAGCATCCTTATATTTTTCCTGGCAGAAGGGCCAATGGCTCCAGCAGTGGGGATGCTGCTGTCGCTGTTCAGTAACTGCATGGAAAAGCATTATCATTGACTGATGCATAATATAGGGTGCTATTACATGCGCAAAATCATTCCAGTTATTGTGAATCATCAGATAAAGATGATAGTATGACTTGAGCGTTTACATGCATTTTCTCCAATGACCTTGGTTTATGTTATTATTCGATGGTCATGTTTGTTTACTTAGAGTAATGTGATCCAGCCTGCATCCGTTTCAATATCGGATTAAAAATATTATGTCAGATTTGTCCGATTATTATTCTCAGGTTTAACTGAAAGCCGAGGAATTCATTATTTGGTTCAGCAAGAAAAGGATTTTGAAGTGGCTACAAAAATGTTGCCTTTTATGAGCTTACGCTGATTAAGAGAGTCAGACTAAGACTAAGTTTACATGGCAGTTGCTAGTTGGAGTATCACCATAATCAGGTTAACATTGTATTATTAGTATGCATTGAAATGTACCCATTATGTCCACAAGTCACAGTCCCATTCTAAACAAGGTTCACATATGCAGCTGGTGATTTAGGGTGGGGATGTACAACTGTCACTTCAGTTTCAGGTATCAGAATCAGTTATCAGGTATCAGTTGTTACTCCTTTTCCCTGTAAACCAATGATTTGTATATGGGGCTTTACGTCTATACTCAGCATTCTTCTGATTATTCCTTCTCATTCTCTGTCTCCTGATTGGCTCAGCAGACCTGAAGCAGGGGGCGGACCAGGACGAGACCCCGCCTCGCACCCCGACGGGCAACGCCCCCTCCTCGGAGTCAGACATTGAGGTGTCCAGCCCCAGCAACGACCTTGTATCCCCCAGCAACGACATCGTAGTTTCCCAGGAGGAGGACGAGCGACTGGCCAAGGAGCTGTCGCTCAAAGAGGCCGCCGCCCACGACCTGTCCCACCGGCCCAAACGGCGGCGCTTCCACGAGAGCTACAACTTCAACATGAAGTGTCCCACGCCTGGGTGCAACTCACTGGGTGAGGGTGGAAACACTACCACAGCATTTTTCTTAATCATTGGAGCTGGTGTAACTTGAAGTTTTATAAGTGAAGATGCTGGATTACAACTCCCTGTGAGAGGAACATATAAAGTTCATCTATTCTCTAACTCTCTGTCTTTCTCTTTCTCTCCCTTCTTATTCTGTGTCTCTCTCTACCTCTCACGTTCTCTCTCTTTCTCTCAGGCCATCTAACAGGGAGGCATGAGAGACACTTCTCCATATCGGGCTGTCCTCTCTACCACAACCTCTCTGCTGACGAATGCAAGGTAAACACACACACACACTCACACACAGAGTTATATCAATGGGGATTCATAGGTAAGAGCCAAGTGTGAAACAACGGTGGTATGACTGACATCACATGCTATTCCAAAATAGAAAGGGATTCCCCAAGGGAAACTGACAATTTGAATTTTAGTGTGTTGTCTTATGACTTCTCCTTGTAAAAAGGCTGTTAATTTCAGTCTGTTAAATTTTTCTGACAGCCACATGTGACACTAGGGGGGAAATACATTGCATTTGTCCCTCAGCTATTCTTAAAACAACTACATTCCACATTTAAACCAGTGGGCCGGGCTAGCTGTGCTCTTGCTCATTAGGTGCCCATTGGTTTAAATGAGCATTCGCTACCTATGCTACCATGCTGTTTTTCCAGTAAGTGAAGTTCACCCACTGCATTGTGACAAGAGTCCAGTGGAGGAAACTGGGGGGAATATTAACAGACCAAAATTCAGATTGTCAGGCTGCGAGGCCTCTGGGAACACGGCGGCGGCCGCTGACATGTTTGTGCCGTGGGGACAGTTGTGTGTGTCGTTGGTGGTAGACAGTGTTGATGTTTCGTCAGGGCAAGGCGTCATCGCGCGACAAACAGACCGATGAGAGGACGCTGTCGCACCGCCAGGACGAGAACAGACACTCCACAAGGAACCAGGTAACACGTGCGCACACACACACACACAGATACATTACATGCACACAAACACACACACACACACACACACCTACATTAACACCTCGCACAGATGCATCACCCACGCACAAATGCATGCGCAGACACATGCACTTACGCACATAGTGAAACATGCACACATCTAATACAGACAGACAAAGGCAGACACATACACACACACACACATACACACACACAAGAGATGTAGATGAAAGGGGGGGGGAATTCCCACACACTGCAGCATTGCTTTCAAAATAACAGACAGCACAGGTGAGAAAGCAGACAGTGTGATTCTCCACTGTAACTGAGCCAGAGTTTGGTCAGTGTGTATGGCACGACTCCTCTTGGTCCGAGGTTCCAGTTTGTTTTTTATTTGACTAAGCTGTGATAAAATATCAATATAAAATATGACTCTCCAATCCATAAGTTCTTTTAATATCACAGGGCAGGAATTATATCACGGCCAAACAGCCAGTGCCGTGGATGCCCCAGAGTGTGGCCGTAATGCCCCTTCTAAAATTAACTATCCACACGGCCAGTTTGGCATGCCCTGTTTTCAACTGGCTGTTGTTGTTGTGCCCTTAAAAGAAAGTTGCGGATTTCCTCATTTAAAACTACATGCGACGCAGCAAATAAACAAACTCACGTTTCCCAGAGTCTCCGTCGTCACGCTGGACATCAACAGTAGCGCAAGATTTCTCCCACTCCCGCAAATATATGTGTAACGTTAACGTAAACATTAACAGCTAATTATTAATTAAACTGAGAGGGAGAGAGAGAAGCCATCGTTAACTGCTAAGCTAAGTAACTAGCAGATCAGTATAAGTAAAAGCCTGTAAACAACTGTGGGATTAGCGAGAAAATCGCTAAAAGGAGAGAGCTATGAGTGCTTGAGCAGAACTAGTGTAAGTTTAAATGTACAGCGGGTAATTAGCCGCTGTAATGAAGAATATAGCAAAATGAACCGGGTTGAGAGCAGCAAAAACGCTATCAGTAGCAGTAGCCTGCATATGAGGCGTTTAGGGAACCTCGGTAAATTGTAGCGTCTACCGATAGTCTGCATGTGAGGCGTTTAGGGGACATCTGTAATTTGTAGTTACAGAAAATAACCTGGATTACACTTACGTTATCGTGTGTTACTGGACATGAAACTAACTTTGCAGTCTGAGCCATCTTACATATGTGCTGTATCACACTGCAGCACTTAATTTTTCTATTAGGATATTTATTTTGTTGAGGAAAAAGGACTGAAAAAAGGATTTTAATAACCATTGGTTTTGGCCTTGGTGCCCTACATTTTGGCCACGATGCCCCAATAAATTTGTATTTATCAAAGGCCAAAGTGGCTTTGCCCTAAAAATGACTTAAATCCAGGCCTGATATCATCCTCTGATATTTCAAAGAGACAGATTCTCAAATGGAACAGTCTCTCTCTTATTTTGTATTATTCTCTTTCTTTCTTTCTTTCTTTCTTTCTTTCTTTCTTTCTTTCTTTCTTTCTTTTCTCCTCTTGGCATTTAATACCATGCGCATTTATGTGCATTTTGGTGTAGTAAATCAGAGGGAGTGACCCATTTCAATAATTTCCTCCTCTATTTATGCGCCCTACCATTGCCACTCCACAAAATACATATTATTTTTGGGTCATGCACTAAAAGTCTCCTGCCAGGTGTCAGCCCCATTTCCCCATGCTTTTGCACAGGTTATTAGATCAGAATCAGCACTTTGTAAGTATGGCCTTCAACGTATTTTCCCATGAGTAACGTTAAGTTCTCTGCAAGCCATTCGCCACATACTTGTTGGTTATAAGTGTGTGTGTGTGTGTGTGTGGTCTCAGGCCCCTACAGAGCGTCAGTTGCGCTACAAGGAGAAGGTAACAGAGCTGAGGAGGAAGAGGAACTCTGGCCTCAATAAGGAGCAGAAGGAAAAGTACACGGTGAGTGGAGTGGTGAAAAGCATACGTGTGTGTGTGATCTGTCTGTTTGAATTGGTGAACAACAGGAAGTCTTGTGTCAATAAAGAGCAGAAGAATTTTTTCCAGAAATTAACGAAAACATTTCTGTTTGTCAAAATAGAGTATTCCTCTTCAAATGCAGGACACAGTATGTTACACATATTTTTTTCCTCTTTTTAAAAACAATCTCATATACTAAGTCACCTATTTCACTCATTTTCAAATCAGTGCAGTTATTGTAATCGATTATCAAATTAATTCATTCCGTTTTTTCAGTCTGTTTTCTAAAAACAATGTAATTATTTCAATCCATTTTCAAATAAACTGTCTATTATTTCACCAAGTTATCTCCAGAAATTATTTCAATCCCTCATCACATTAGACTTAATCCATCAAACTCTTCTCTCCTCCATACGGAAGAGTATTAGGGCCATCGTAGGTGAATTTTTTTTTACCACAGCCAGGGGGAGGGGGGTAATTTTCTGAGAAAAAACTCAGAAATTCTGAGATTAAAATAAGAAATTTGCTTTTTCTCAGAAAATTACCCCCCTCCCCATGGCTGTGGTAAAAAAAATTCACCTACAATGGCCCTTCTGATTCTAGCAAATTTCTAAGTTTTTTCTCTCACAAATTTCTGATTGTTTTTTTTCTCACAAATTTCTGACTTTAATCTCAGAATTTCCAAGTTTTTTCTCAGAAATTTTTGAGTTTTTTTCTCACAAATTTCTGATTTTTTTTTTTCCTACAAATTTCTGGGTTTTTTTCTCACAAATTTCTGAGCTTTTTACTCACAAATTTCTGACTTTAATCTAAGAATTTCCAAGTTTTTTCCTCAGGAAAATATCCCCCTCCCCCCAGTTGTGGTAAAAATAAAAATAATAATTTCACCTACAATGGCCCTAATACTCTTCCGTACCTCCACATCCATCCTGTATTTTATTTGGAAATTCCTTTCAATTACTAATTGATTCATAATCCTTAAAAAACCATAGTAATTTCTCTTTCCTCCTCGGTTTCCGCCACCAGGAGCACCGCCAGAGTCACGGGACGAGCCGGGAGCCGCTGCTGGAAAACATCACCAGCGACTACGACCTGGAGCTGTTCAGGAAAGCCCAGGCACGTGCCTCGGACGACCTTGTAAGAGAGAAAACTCATCGCCACCCTCCTCCCTTTACTTTTCTGTTCTTTTCCTCCTTTTTTCTCCCCCCCCCCCCCCCCCATTCCTATTCTGCCTCCTTCTTCTCTTCTTCAGTCCCCCGTGCCTCCTCTTTCCACCACTGCAGCCACAGGAGGAGGAGTCTCAATTATGTTTGGTAGTTTGGTACAATCACTTTCTGTTACTCTTCGTTTTTTTTCTTCTACCCTTCACTGTGACCCATTCAGATGAGAGGGTTTTGTTATTTTCGGGGCAGGCTTACTTTGACTGTCGGAATGAGTGAGGGAAATAAAGACACTTTTTTTTTTCAGTTTGCTTTTTGGTATTCACTCCAGCTGTCTGCAAGTCCTGAAAAAGTCTTAAAATATCTTGAATTGAATTACCTAAATTCAAGGCTATTCAATTCAGATCTTGACAATGTTGCAGTACCAAGAGTGCACAGCTTAGTCATTCAGACCCAAACAAAACTTTTTATTATCAATTTCATGCTCATTTCAGTGGCAAAATTGGCCTTGTTTTTCATACTAAGCGGCATTGAAATGGTCTTGAAAAGCTCTTGCAGACCCCCTGTCACCATGCTCTGAAAAATTTGGTTTCATACCTACAATTCATGCCCTATCTTTTCGGTTCCTCATACAAAGTTCCTTCCCCCATCTTTTGTTATTCTGCAATTTCACTCATCGCTGGGCCGTCTCTGGTCTCTCACTAGGCACTCTTGAGGTTTTCGTGTTGTTTTGTTGGTTGCCTCCACTGAGGTTTTCCATAGTGCCACCTTTGGCTCTACTGACCCTTTCCCTTGTCTCATTGATCATACCATTCTCTTTTCCCTCCTGCCCTCCCTTTGTCCTCTCCTCCCATGCCCTACTGTCTCTTTCTTTTCCTCTTCCTCTGCCTCCTCACCTGTCCTCCCTTTGTCCCCTCTCCATCCCCCCTCCTTCTCTCCTACCCCTTCTTCCATCATCCCCCTCCTTCTTCCTCCTATCCCACCTCATACAGGAGAAGCTTCGTCTTTCGGGCCAGGTGTCGGAGGGCAGCAACATGATCAAGACCATCGTGTTCGGTCGCTACGAGCTGGACACGTGGTACCACTCTCCGTACCCGGAGGAGTACGCCCGCCTGGGGAGGCTCTACATGTGCGAGTTCTGCCTCAAGTACATGAAGAGCCAGACCATTCTGCGCAGGCACATGGTGAGGCAGCTTTTTCCAACACGATGACTTTTCATGTTGTTTTTTTTCCTTCCTTCCTTCTTTTTCAGGGTATCTGCAGGTCCTTGAAAAGTCTGAAAAAGACTTAAAACTATCTCTAAGGCTTTAAAAAGTATTAATGTCTTAAATACATTAATTAGAGGTCTTTCTTTAGTTATACAGGTTTATTAGTAAGTTTCATTTTGATGCAGTTACAAACTACAAAGTGGCATTGAGAGCATCCAGTGGTATTTAGTCAAGGCAGTTGGAATGTAAGGCAAACAAAAATAAGGCAAATGCTGTGAATTGTGTAGTTTCATGTAGACATGAATGGGACCGGCAGTGAGTTTGTGTAGATGTTAATGGGACTGGCGGTCGTGTCAGTTTTATTTTCTTATGTTGTAATACCTTACTTGCACTTCCGGTTGGTCCTACTTGCATGTCCACTGTTAGATTAATGCAGGACAGCGTTAATACAATATGCTCCTCCATTTGGGGTGCTGCTGCTCCCTCCTCACCTGGATGGAGCAGGCCACCTTTTCCGGGAGAGAACCCATGACCTCAGATTTGGAGGTGCTGATCCTCATCCCGACTGCGTCTCACTCAAGAGATGCCACCCTAATGTCACCAAACTGCACGCTCTCCTGACCTTGGCTGCATCTTGATACTATTGATTCTATTTTGTTGAAGCTAAAATGTCTTAGACTGATAAAGAATACAATTTTAGATTCCACTCAGTGATGCTGGAGTGTCAGAATGAAGATGGACTGTGCCACAAAATGAATCTGGGCTATTGCCTTAGTTCAAACTATTACCTTACTATCTAAAAGCCTAAGGGGATTCATAATTTTATCATTAGGCTATGAAGGATCCATTTAGATATAGCCTATAACCCTTTTGATGCAATTCATTGAGTTTCTAGATTTGTATGAGAGATTCAAATGAGGACCTTTCACCAAACTGGTTGCTCTGCTGACTTCTGCTGAACCCAAATACATTCATGCTCTTTGTGCCTTGAAACAGACGGGAGGCAACAACACAATCCGTTAACAAGTAGTAGAATGCTCTACTTTGTTAGGACTGTGGTGATTTTGCGTCTAAGCATTAAAGATTTGATAACCAGTGTTGGTGTAGGTTCATTTATTCACATTTTTAACATCAGTAAAACATGTCAGTGGGGTTAAAAAGATATCTCTCTCAAAAACCACATGCAACACCTTTCAAACAGGTTTAAGCCTGGTCCCAGACTAGAAACCTGGATTGAAAAGAACCATTTAATTTAGAACAACAAAAAAGAATGATTAGTCCAGAATAACCATGTATGTGAAACTAGCCCGTAGTGTGTAAATTAACCGCTATCACTGTGGTCTCCTCTTGTTCATCTCTGTCGCATCAAGGCCAAGTGTGTATGGAAGCACCCTCCAGGCGACGAGATCTACCGGAAGGGAAACATCTCTGTGTTCGAGGTGGACGGCAAGAAGAACAAGGTGAGAGACCCAGCTCTTCTCAAAACCAGGACAGAAATAGGGGGGAGCTGATTAGAAAGTAGAATGGTCAACACTTGAAATGGTTCCTAGATAATTTTATTGACAGTCATGCTACCTCTCCTACTGTAGATCTGTCGTCATACCACACCAACCCACAACATGGAGGCCCAATTGCTGTGTGCACATAATGGCTAAATATATAACACTTGGCCAAATATAGAGAGATAATTCTCAAGTTTAGAGAAACCTGTAGACCTTCAATATGGCCGCCAATATGCCCTTTATATCAACTATTTGTTACAACTCTCTCCTCTCTCGTTACATCTACTACCAGAAGCTTTTTCTCCTGATTTTTTTCTGGCTCCTGACTCTCGATCATGTATGATAATGTAACCATGATATGAACCATTTAGCCAACATCACCGCAATAATGTATATTTGTTGTTGTGTTTAAAATTCATAGATACTCATAGATGTGAGATGCAACTCCCATTCATCTCTAACGAAGATTCTTGTCTTTCTGCCCCATGCTGAGAACGCATGCTCTTTTCCAGCAACACCCTGCTTCACATTCAGACAGCTACTCACATTCACACCTGAGAGCTTTCCAGTGCAACCTCAGTCTTCTGCTGTTGATGTTTTATAATGTATATGATATGTTTGTCCCCACAGATCTACTGTCAGAACCTGTGTCTCCTGGCTAAACTCTTCCTGGACCACAAGACTCTGTATTACGATGTTGAGCCTTTCCTCTTCTACGTCATGACCGAGGCTGACAACACAGGCTGCCACCTAGTCGGCTACTTCTCCAAGGTAACCAGGGAGCCAGTTAGCAATCCCTCTTGCTTTCTCCTTTTTTATCATCATGTATCTACACTACTTGGGGGAAAAAATACTATTCAGATCGCACACAAGCATGGTATAAAAAACACATCCAGCTTCCCACTGATTATGGAATTCATGGAGTATCATGGAATTTCTAGAATTGTATTCCAAACAGGAATCAGGGAATTTGATAAATTCTCTTGGGAAATCAGGGAATATCAGCCAGGGAATTTTACTAATGGGTCACAGGAATACACCAGAATGTATTTTCCAACTTGTTTCACGCGTTCATGGCATGAGATGTGGTCCAGTTCTGCAATTTTCTGAGCTGAAAAAAACCCCACTAAGAAAACAGGAGGTTATAATATGTTTAGGTAATGGACCTAGTTATGGAAAGTAATGGAAAAGTTGTTGGATTCTACATCAGGGCCTGTGCAATACCCGAGATTGCATTAAATAATCACAGTAGTACTGTGAGATAAAGGGAACAGATAAAGAGAAGCACCACGCAATTAAAGGATGCATATGTAAGGCTGTATATCTTATATATGTATATATATATATATATATATATATATATATATATACATATACATATATATATATATATATATATATATCCACATATACCTCATGATATCATAAGTTTGAGTGTTATGAATGCTATAGTAGCTTTGGGATCGAGTTGTTCATGTGCACAAATATCGATTTGACAGTTCTGGACTGTAAGAATAGCAGACAGGAATTCATAAATTGCTTTTCAGAATTGCATATTACCCCAGGCCATGGTATAATGTTCAGTACTGTACATACACTATCTGTGTTTTGTTCAATTCAGTTTTCTAAATTCAATTTCAAGGTATGGGAAAGAAGCGAGATAAATAAATGCATACAGCGAAATGTGTTAGAACCAGTTCAGAATCAATCTGTTTTTGTATGTTGTCTGTAGGATTACATCTATGGCAGTAACAGTGTTGAATATTTATTGACTTGTAGCTTGATAGGTGTGTGGTGTGCTGTGTAGGAGAAAAACTGAGGTGAGTGTCCACACACTTAAAATGGAATATAAGTCCCATTAATATCCCATTAATATGGTAGAGTGTGGTTATGTAATATAACAAACTGGATGATTTGTTGAAAAGAATAGTAGGATGGTCCTTAATGTTTTACCTCACCTCTTCCTTAAAGTCTGTAATTAGAAAACAGGCTGCATATTAGATTTTCTGCTATCCTCCTTTATTAGATTTTAGATACCTTTATTAGATCATTTATTTTTACATGCTTGCTGCACTGCTGCGCCACCACCAAGTGGAATCGGTGAGGAAATTTTGCAGTATTTGGTGGATGTGGAGTGGGGGGGAAGATGTGTGGGACCGGGTACCTCTATAATGGCCGATATTGGCCTTTTATTAAATATTGTTGTAAACTGCTGATGTTGATGAAGGTTCTTCCCTGACCACAGCTATATAAAAAGTCTATAAAACCTGCAATGAAATGTTATTTATTCATCTAAAATTGTATTTATTCATCTAATTGAATAGCAATGATTTTTTGTAAATTGATTCTTGGGGGAAACGCTGAGGACTTGTAATTTTTTGGCATGAGAATGGAAAAATGGCAAGATGGATATTGGAACCAAACATCAGCTATCAGCAATTTTAGTGCAAAAATATCAGTATCGGTATCAGCCTCAGAAAGAACCCATATCGGTCAATCCCTAATGTTAACAGTGACTGGATTTATTCCTCTTCTGCAGGAGAAGAACTCTTTCCTGAACTACAACGTGTCCTGTATCCTCACCATGCCACAGTACATGAGGCAGGGCTACGGCAAGATGCTTATAGACTTCAGTGAGTATAGACACTCTGTGTGTGTTTATGTGTGTGGGGCCATTTATATTTATATATGCGTGTTTGTGTGTGTGTGTTTGTCTCATAAAGTACTGTACACACCGGCCAGGGATTCTGCACAGCACAATAACACCTTGTTTAGGAGGCCATCTGGAACATCTACCCGTCTGAGAAAAACACTGCAGCCTCTTGTGATTTGGAAATTGCAGTGATCAATATTGCACATTTTTTTAAATTATTTGTATACAGCTATTTCCAGTTTTCTCAGTAGGAGAATGCTTAAGGAAAGAGTAGCCCATAACAATAAATATGTGAATGACTAAATAGAACAAACAACAAGCCTGATCTGATCCGTCCTGCCAGGTTACCTGTTGTCCAAGGTGGAGGAGAAGATCGGCTCACCTGAACGGCCCCTGTCCGATCTGGGCCTCATCAGCTACCGTAGTTACTGGAAGGAGGTGCTGCTGCGCTACTTGAACAACTTCCAGGGCAAAGAGATCTCCATCAAAGGTCAGCACTGAACCACACACTCCAAACGCTGGGTCCCTTTATTTATTAAGTAATATACAGTGGAAAGAGACAGGAAAGGTTGGGAAGAGAGAGAAGACGGCATGCAACGTACGACATTGCAAGTATGTGGTCTGTGTTTTATTCTGCTGACAACCCTGACCCTTCATTTGCACTCAGAATAAAGTCAAAACAAATGTATTCACATAGGGCTTTTAACAAATAGGTTTTTCACAAAGTGCTTTACAGAGCAACAAAGGGCGTAAAAGCACATTAAAGCAATATTCCACAGTTTTAACATGGGGGTTATTTGGCACTTGACCGCCATGAAAACCAGAATATAAACTAATCACCAAGATCGGATGCAGCTGGACGACTTTGTAGCGTTCAGATTTTTACTTCCCATTCATTTGAATGAGGCCACGAAAATAGACTTAGAAAACTTTTTATAAACTTGAACACGTTTGTGATCAGATTCAACAACAGATCCTGCTTTAAAGACAACAAAGCATCCTATGTCCTTCATCATTTTGCATTTCTATTCTTGGTTTACACTAAAATTAGTATTTAAAAATAAAAGTAGATCCAGTCTCCCAAACAGGAACTATCTCTCCTAAATTGTATCCCTCTGCTATGTTCTCTTCTATCAGTAAAAATACTATTTGGCGAAATTATGTTCTAAAACATTGGACCAACAGTCAGTTGAAAATCACAGTAGTGGGATCTGTTGTTGAGTCTGTTCACTAGCGTGTTAAATGTCAGTTTTCAGTCTATTTTCATGGCCTCATGTAAAAATCTGAACGCTACAAACTCGTCCAGCTGCATCTGATCTTGGTGATTAGTTTATATTCTGGTTTTCATGGTGGTCAAGAGCCGAATAACCCCCATGTTAAAACTAAGTGGAATATTGCTTTAAAAACAAGAGAGAACAAACACATTGTAAACCCATTGTGTGTGTGTGTGTGTGTGTGTGTGTGTGTGTGTTCATATATGCATGAGTGCACTGCATACATGTGTGTTCACCTGTGTGACTGGATTTGAGAGCACGGAGGCAACACCAGACAAGTGTTAAAGTAACATTTCAACTACAATTTCCTCAAAAGTAGGTCAGCCCAAACACATCAGAAGATGTGAAAATCCTATATTGTACATCGGCTTTCCCCACAGCAGACAATAATAGTGACTTTATCTGTGAATTTTTGCCTTTATTAGATAGTTTACAGTGAAGAGAGACATGATTGATTGGGGAGACAGAGGGGATGGCATGCGATACAGGTCCCAGGCTGGAATTGAACCCACAACATGGTATGCGCCTCAGCCAACAGAGCCACCAGGACAGCCCATAATATTGACTCCCCCCCCCCCATGTTTTTGAACAGTTAAGGTTCTAAACTAGGACCCAAAATAAAGTGATTTGCATTAAAACCTGGTAAAAACTCATTGTCTTTAAGAGCCCACGAGTAAATGCAGTCATTTTATGGAATCCCTGTCAAAGTTTAATTCAGAGTAATATCATTTTATGTCAAATTCCCTATGGAGAAGTCAAGGCTTTTCACACAACCACCAGAGGCTGATATGAGAGGCTTTCTCTCCCAAGTCCTGCTGAATATAACATTATTCATCTGTTGCCTGTTTCCACCATTAAGTCCTTGAATAAGTCTTTTTTTTATTCACTTTAGAAACTGAGCTTTATATATCCACCTCATATATCAGAATTATCAGTGTGCTCTGTGTTTGAAGACATCGGTTACGCTACAGATTGACCTGGTCAGTATCCCCATGTAAAGAAGGTGTTTTGTCAAGCTGAATGGGGAGGAAATTAAAGACTTTAAATCCTGATCATCTAATTGTTGGGCAAGACATGGGCAACCCGCTGATGTTTTCCCGGTTCCCTGCTGTTCACAGAAGATTCACGCTGTTCTTATTAAACCCGCAATAAGTGATTTCAGACCCTGTAACTAATCCTGAAACTAACGTGTGCTACGTGGAGATTTTCGTGAGACGTAATGATATAAACAAACAACCACACAGCAGCAGCTGTGTGGTTGTTTGTTTTGTTGTTTTCACCTCTGTTCTAAAGCTTGTTGTCAAAGTCGGCCCAAGTAATGGCAAATCGATGAAGCGAGTGAGTAAATGTTTTCAACTAGTAAACTTGCTACCTGCCTTTTCACTTGTCATTGTGGGACATGTGACCTTCAGCGGGAGAAAAATCTGGCAAAGTGAGACTGGTAACCGCCGATATTTCTCCGTAGGTACGTTTATTTTAGCCATTCGCCTTCATGCACGGTTTGTCCTTAAGGGTTTCCGTCACGTAGTAGCTTTGCTGTGTGTTTACAAATGTGTTGCGGTTACTGTCACCCTCTAGTGGTCAGAAAAAATCGCTTAGTGTAGCTTTAAATAAGGACTGGCGGCACTGACAACATTTAATGCTGCCAACCGGTCCTGATTTCAATATTACTGATTCTACACATAGAGTACACCCAAAACTTTGTACTCAGTGGATGTAGTCTGCATTGTAGAGTTTTAGATGAGTTCAGTTCTGTTCAGATTGTAATAGTTCTGATTTTACTTATTCTTTAGTGTAACTGATTAACAAAGACACAACATTGTAGGCGGTGGATGTACTCAGTATTGAGGAGTTTTCGATTAGTTACTGTTCTGGCTCAAATAACTCAAATAACTCAATTATAACCAGATTCAGATAGTAACCATGACAATGTCACAAAACAACAAATGGTTCAATAATAACATACTATTCAATCACTCAATCAAATTTACTTAAAAAAACATACAGTCTGCATCTTTTTTTTTCCACGTCCCTCCTTTCCACACTCCTTTTGTCCTCCTAGAATATATGGTATTGTTTCTTTTGGTTTCCTTTGGTTCATGTGCTTTCTAAAATGTATTTTGGAAGATAGGCTTTATACTTTTTTCTACTCACAGACATTAGTAAAGACAAATCATTCTACTCAGTCTGCATTCGAGATGCGTTCTCACTGTGCTGTCATGACTCGATAGCTCTGCCATTCTCTACCCATAGACATTAGCATTTAGGCGCTCTTTGTCAGCATTCAAAAGCTTTCCATTAGCTCTAACTATACCACTCTGTTTCCATAGCTGTAACTCTCCCCGTAGATTTCAGCTAGGAGGCAGCATTAAGGTTACATGTCCATAGGGAACGTCTCCTTACAGCGCCGGCTTCTGTTCTCGTTATCTTCAATGGAAAAAAGTCACACTGTCGTACATTCCTGACATCACTGAGAGCTTTAAAGAGAAGAGGAAACCTATACCTATACACCTATATTTTGCAAGGTGCAAAATAAAACTCATCGCATGCTCATAGCTCCAATACATAGATTTATTTGGACATCCAAAAAATTCAGCAACGTTTCAGCAGTCCATGCTGCCTACATCAGGGTTATGCCTATTTTTAAAAGATTTTCTGATGTTCAAATAAATCTATGCATCAGAGCTATGAGTGTGCAGTGACATTTCTTTGAGCGCTAAGAGCTTAGCATGTTTTTAGTGCTCAAAGCATCCAGTGCTAGTAGTTAAAAAATGTCAACTTTTGGCAAAGGTTTTCACTAGTCGCATCGAAACCACTCTGGCCACAAGTAGCACTTCCCACATGCAGCTGTTCAGCTAAAACAAACTTCCTGAAGTCCTAGCATAGGTCTGATTGTTCAGGTCTAGGCATTGTCCATGGTGGAGCTCAGTCAATGAATCAAATGTATATTTTCACCATTCTAAAGTCCTAATTCTAACTGATGTGATTTGGATTTTGATTTGATTTGGGAAATGGGAAAATACAACAGTTTACCAGTTTGTGTATATTTGACCCTAGAGGATAGCCCAAGAAAGTGTTTCCATTGTGGTTCTCGCTGGAAGACAAGATAATAACTTCACATACAACACAAAACACAATAAAAACACAATCAAAAGATCACAATGTACTGTTGTGACTCTAATATTCTGAACATGGACAACATTTTAGAGCCCCAGACTAGTTTTAATGAAACAGTTCTGATCCCATCGCTCTGATTTCCTGATTCCTGTTCTACCATTGTGTTGACAGAGATCAGTCAGGAGACGGCGGTGAACCCGGTGGACATTGTGAGCACGCTGCAGTCTCTCCAGATGCTCAAATACTGGAAGGGAAAGCACCTGGTTTTAAAGCGACAGGTAGGAAACACCATTAACAGCCTTACTGATTCAGTTGGTAGCTGATTGATTGGGTTCAAAGCTTAAAACTTGTATGGGAATGAATGGGAGATTTACTTTCAGAACTCGGGCCACTGAAAAAGGGGGTGGGCACATTTCACCTAGGTATTGTATATTAGGTGGCTTGCCATTAGCATAGCACACTAAAATGCTTTATCATCCTGCAGGACCTCATTGACGACTGGAAGGCCAAGGAGACCAAACGTGGCAACGGCAAGACCATCGACCCCACAGCCTTAAAATGGACGCCGCCTAAAGGGACGTAGAACAGCTTCCCGTCACACCCCGACCCCAAACACACACACACACACAAACACTCCTACGCACACTGGTATGCACACACTCTGATCCTAAACCCTCACACACTCTTCTGCAAAATGCTTTCAGCAGCTACCGTCAGTAACTTATCAGCAGGAGCTCTGGGTTCAACACTCACTATCAAAGTTCAGTTCAATCCAATGATTACTGCTTCAGCTTAGCAATACGTGTAGTTTTAAAATGACACAAATTGAGAAAAAAAATGTCGTTAACGTGCACTAATCTGGGTAGAATATTAGAATTAACTACGAGACTTGTATTTAATGTGTAAAACCTGGGTATAGGTTTTCAAAGTACAAGGTTTGCCTCCCCAGAAATAGAGCAGGCCATGGCTACTGAGGGGTCATGGAGCGGTCAAGTGGCATCATAGAAATGGACACGTCTATGTACACATGTAAACACATTCATTGGACCAGCAGAACATCTGACATAGGTAAATAACAATGTGAATTTATGCTAACAGGTGATAAATCAAAAGCGTTAATGTGGCTGTAGATGTTCTTAAATCAACTTAACAAATTAACTGAATAGTAACAGAAGAGTTAAGGTCCCAATTAGGGCTGAAACGATTCCTCGAGAAACTCGAGTAACTCGATTACTAAAAATCATCGATGCAAATTCTTTGCATCGAAGCTTCGTTTAATCCATATAACTATATACACACTCAGTGTTTCGCACGGATGATTATTACTGTTGCACAACGCGCTGGAGAAAGAGAGAGAAAATAGCGAGGGGCGAAGAGAAGAGACAGGCCAGAGAAAACGACAGAAAGTGTCCAAAGTTTCGGATCCAGTGTTGCCAACTTGGCGACTTTGTCGCTAGACTTAGCGACTTTTCAGACCCCCCTGGCGACTTTATTTCTCAAAATCGACTAGCGACAAATCTGCCGACTTTTTCTGACCATGGGAAGCAATGTTAATGTGTTGAATCCCAAAGCATTTGGCAATAAATTGGTTCGGCTGATGCCGGTTTTCTCTACTTGCTTGTCTAATCCAGAGAGGTCTGACGGTCACAGCGCTTCCCACACACAGCGTAGCTCCCTCCCTCCGCTGAGAGCAGGGACTGTAGGATAGGGTCCACTTGTAATTGCTACCGGCGTACGCCGAAACTGGCCCGGGTGGGCGGAGTCAGCACTTAATATTAAAACGGGATGAGATGAAGGCTAGTAAAGAATGCACGTTAATTATGGCTATATGTAATGGCTAGTTAAGAACGTAAATCAATATGGTGGCTAGTTATGATGTCCCTAAGTTAGCTAAGTTTTGCTCAAGAAAATAACCACAGAAAATAAAATGCTGCAGTCAATTTGTGAAAGCCTGAGCTTCATTCATGTTATTATTATGATAGTCACACACACATACACACACACACACACACACACACACACACACACACACACACACCTACTCCCCTCACAGTGATGCATAAAATACCCCAGAAAGCAAAATATCAGGTGGTGTAAGTAGCAATTGGAGCCTAAAATGCACCAGTCCAATACAGCAGGTATATTCAGTTTAGTTTGATTGCAGTGAGTAGGGTCAGCAGGTGTAGGGCAACCCTTCAACATAGTAAATAAATGTACATTAGCCAGTCTTATGAACTTGTATGATATTTAGGCCTAGTAATAAATATCAATAATAATAATTATTTCAACCTCGTTTTCAGTAAATCAGTGTCGTATGGACAGCTTCGTGCGGACAGCTTTTCTCTTTTGTATATTTACTATTGCTCTTTAATAAAGCAAAAGTATTTCTTATCCGATTACTCGATTAATCGATGGAATAATCGGTAGAATACTCGATTACTAAAATAATCGATAGCTGCAGCCCTAGTCCCAATGCACTAGAAGCAAATGAGGAGCACATTTGATGCTCCAGCTAGACTATAGTGTCTATATTTTGTCCATACATCTAATCAACTGTATGGCACAAGCTATTTCCCATTTAGTATACAGTAATATATCACTTTTTATCAGCTTTTTTTTGGATTTTGCTAATTAGCTTTTCCTCATCCATGTTGTCGTTTCCTATAGCCTACTTCTCAACAAGGACAACATCTCCACTTGCCTTGTCAATGCAGTTCCAGAAACCTCACAACTAAACACTTTCTTTGGTTTGACATGCCACTTCACTCTTCTAGTGCATGTTGGTCCATTAAAGGATAAGTTCTGCGATTTTGGACCTATGTATAATTTGTCTCTTACATACCTGTAGTACTTGGACCCGCAGAGAATATTGACTCCCGAGTCTTCTACAGAGTACTACAGGTATGTAAGTGACAAATTATGTATAGGTCCAAAATCGCCAAACTTATCCGTTAAAGCAATTGGTCCGCAAGCCGGTCTACGAAAGGGTCGTTCACTCCCATTAATTCCGACTTAGATTCTGGCCCAACACAGAAGACAACTAAAACGTGAAAGATGATGGGATACACTGCAGCCACTGACCACAACACCATCGCAATTACCTTGTGCCAATCTACGTAGGATCGCTGATGTGGTCTCCTTGACCTCATCTGTCATCTGAAAAGCCAAACTAATTCTAGATAGTAGCACACCTAGTCCCAGACACTTGATTAGTACAGAGTACCAGGCAGGCTCGGTAATTGAATCTCCGACAGCCAGGATGGAACCTGCGCTGCACTTCATTGTGTTGTCAAAACAGTCGACACAACGCAGGTTGACAGCATGTTGACTCACGCAACGCCTTTTGGCAGACACTGACCAGCTGGCTGTGATTAACCAGGATGAGGCCTGGGCCCAAAATGCATAATGCGGAGTACTGGCCTCGATATACCAGTCGGGTCACATGAACAAATAGGCAGGGTTCCTACACATGGAAAGTCTGGAAAAGAATTGAAAGTGAAATTATTAAAAAATATTGTGCAGTAATCCCGATGCACATAATATAACTACAAATTTTATGTAGTTGTACTCCCATTGTCATTTCATATATTGTGATATTTATGATGTGACAACAACGCTTATGGCTACAAAGTGATATGGCCTTGTTTAATTACCATACATCACATGGACCATTAACTAATGTAAAAAAAAAAGTTGAAATGAAAAATATGTAGGAAACCTGTATGGAATACTGCTGAAGAACAGCACAGCTACCATTTTCTCAAATTTTGAGTTCCTTCTTTGCCATTCAAATTTGCCAGTTAGCTAACCTGCGCTCCGAAAAACGGTGGTTCTTTGGCTCCGCCCACTGAGGTTTAACTCAACCAATGAGATTATTTCCGCCTCCAAGAAATGCTGGTATAACTAAAACACCAATCTGCCGAATTTTATGTTTACAAGCCTTGGTTTACCAACAGCATCCCAGTCAAGAATTAGAATGAAACAAAAAGGCACTTCTTGATTGGTCACAGTCATCGCCTTCGGTACACCCAACATGGCTGCCCCGGAGTTTTAGTAACTTTTAGCATTACTGGAATCCACAGTGACCTGATGCCTTTGAAATATCGGCATAGCACTTGAGAAAAAGCTTATGTGCTATGATTTCAACCATTTCACGGCAGCCATCTTAAGTGTTCCAGACAAGTGACCATTCAAGAATGTCGATGTAAATATGATCGACCTTACAATTCACTCAAGTTCTCTCATCTCAGCTCTAGGATTATCTCCTCTTACTTACAGTAGAGGCCAAGATAAGCTAAATGCTAACATGCAGCTAAGAATCCCTGCCCAGGCTTGAGCTTCATGGATAACTCTTCCATGCTTTGAGGAAGGCATCGCATACAGTTACATTGTCATTGTTCTACATACAGATTTCAGTGGCTGAGGTGATCTATTCTTAATTTTAAGGCGAACGTTGATGGTGTTTGCTTGAACCCAGAGCAAATCAACAGCTTTTCTCTCATGCAACAAGCACATACAGTGTATTACAGTATTAACTCAGCTCACCAGTCAGTCAGTCAGTCAGTCAGTCAGTTAGTCAGTTAGTCAGTCAGAAAACAGCAAGCTATAGCTGCCATTGGCCATATTTGGACCTTGTTACGTCACCAGGAAGTGACCTGTCTGATGTAACGTTTTGTCACTTGCACTGTCTATCTTTTTTTGGTTAGCCTTGTCACCTTGTCAATTAGGAGTTTGTACGAGGCCTTCAGCATAGAAAAACAACATTTTACTCCTCTTTATTCAGAAAAAGTGAATGATCCACTGCTAAAGCGGCAGTGGATCACAAGGTACATACAGTACATAAAAGGTACACAAGGAATCCACAATACTCTGCTGTTAGGGGAGAGGGAGCACACACACACACACACACACACGTTGCCATTTGTCTGTGTCTTTTTGTGGTGGTTTTATGTTCTCAATGATATTTTATACTTTTTTCTACCTCTAAGGTTTTACCACTGTATAAAAGCTAGAAAGGCCCCTTTTTAAGCTCATTTTGGATTTATTCTCCGTTTTCCGTATTTTTATTCTTTCAATGTGCGTCAAAGTGTGAAAACATGTTGCTAGCTGGGTTCGGCGGGAGTTTTTTTTTTTTTTTTTTTTTTTACCAGCTTTTTTTAAATATGCTATTTATATTCTTAAAAAAATATGTTAATTGGTTGGAACATGAAAGGCTACTAGAGGAGTATGTATTCTTTAGAACTGGCTTCCTTATCCATATAAATATATATCTAAAAAGAAAATGTAAGTAGATTTTAATGTCATTAGAAGCTCTATAAAGGTACAGAGAAGGGAAAATCCAGTAGAGGCATTTACATTTACAGATTTAGTCGCCCTTATCAGAAGCGACATATGATTGAGTCAAAACATTATGTCACTTTTGCCACTGTGTCACTACTTGTTACCACCCTAACAGCTGCTGCAAGCAATTAGTACAATACAAGTGCAACATTTTGACATAACATAGAAGCAAGTATGACCGACAGCATTTTTTGTGCTACTTTTTGTTCTTTATAGCCCACTATGATTGATTGAACATAGTTTTGTTCTTTTTTTGACAATCACCATATTTGTTGAAGGCAGCCTAGTCCCTCTGATTTGGATCAAAATGTCAGCTGGCTTTAACATTTGTTTTTTAAGGAGGAGGCGGGAGAATCATTTTCTTAATTCACAAGAAAAAAAAAAATCACATTACCTTCTTACCTTTTTTTTTGCCTAGAGCTTGCTGGTGGATGTACTTTCCTTCATACTCTTTCGTAGTCGGAAAAGAGGTTGCCTTCAAAGATCATAACGTTGAGGATTATGTTCATGATTTATTGTGTTTTGTGGTTTCTTTTTGTCATCTGTGGATTTATTTATCTTTGTTTTGCCTGTTTAGTTTTCGTCTAATCCTGTGGTTGATTTTCCTGTCTTCAAATGTGAATGTGTCCTACATCTGGGGGGAAGATTCGGACCGAGGGAATTTGAGTATTGTCATTTCACTGACTGGGACACTTCAAATCAATACATTTCACAGGTCATATATTTCAAATTAAGTAAAAAAAAAAGAAGCACCAATTGTCAATAAACGTTTACTAGATGTGCTACTGACTGTAAGTACTCATGATTGTTTTTAGTGTAGCGAGTGCTTTTGCCAGTTCTACAGTGCATTTACAAGGAATGCGTCAAGCTTTGAAGGCCTTACCAGGATATCGCCTTTCGAATGTTAAAGCACTTTCAAAGGCTTCAACATGTACCTGTCAATCAAGATACCATCAGTATGTTTTAGTTACTCTTCTGATGATACACTTGCACTGTACACTTCTCTTAATTGTGATTTCTTAAAAGGAAAAATCCATCCTCAAATACAGTTAAAAAAAACAGCTATTGGTGATGCACTTTGCATTTCTGGGCCTATTTTATTGTTTGGTAGAGTATTTTTCTTATTTCTGCCAATAAGTGGCCAAGCAGAGACAATGTTATGCCACATTAAGATATTTCCAGCAGCTATAATGGAGTTTGATAGCAGAAAATGTTTCAGCGATCTAAAACATCAGCAGTAAACATAAGGTTTTGGTGTCAGTCCTCAATAGACCAGAATGCAATGCAGCCACAAGACCCGTAGGTGAAAGTAGGTGCACCAAAAAAGAACTTACAACTCTTCATCACAAAATGTATTGTGTATTGTGTGTAATGTATTGTCTGTTATCACAAATTGATCATATGGAACAGTGTAAGAGTATCCGAGGGTGGATTTTTCCTTTAACTGCACACCCATTTAGGAAACCTAAACCTACCTTGCCTGTGTCCTTTAGAACACAAAAACCTCAGTGTCCATTTTATTTCTCACATTGTGTTTTCCTTCTTTTGTGCTCCGGCATGCACCCTGCTGTCTTACCGTTTGTCTCTTTCTCTGTGCCAGTGGCAGCTATAGATCGGCAGCTCCAGTTGCAGTTTAGGAACACGTCTGAATAGGATCGCAGTGTTGTAGAATAAGGATAGGCTTCCCATCATGTTCCATATAAGCTACCAGCGAGCAGTTATAGTACTGCAGCACTGCAAGGCTTCCTGCTTCCTATTTATACGACGCACACAGAGCAGCAACCAGCAGAGTAGCGCGGCATCGATATGTAGCTCAGTTGTGCGCCTGCTTTTGTACTTGCTTCTCCCTTTCTGCCCTCTTTCTTCAATAAATGCCAATGGTGAAACAAATGGTGACCGTTGTCTGGTGTCTTGTTTGTGCGTCAGTTTCCCCCGGCAACAGCGGGTGGTTCACACAAAATTAACAGCAGGAGGATGCTGAGGGGGTAAAGGGTTGTTTTGACATGCTCAGTTTCTATAGTTAACGAGGAATGTATGGGGAAAAGAGGTGCTAATAAGGAGGGTGTCATCCCCCCCACACACACTCCACCTCTGTCCACCTCCACAAGGCAAGCTGCCGCCCAAGTATGAAAGAAATCCATTTGTGTAGGTTTCAATGGAGAGCTTTAGTATCACATGGTCTAAATGCTGTTTTAGAGGCCGTTAACGCTTGACTGGCTAACACAGTGGTTCTCAACGTTGGGTCCGGGGACCACCAGGGGTCCTTGGGGGGGGGGGGGGGGGGGGGGTTCCAGGGGGTCCCCAGCAAACTGATGAATTGTTAAACTTCACCATTATTTCATTTACAAGGAGTTAACACAATTAGAGAATGTAGAAGAATGACTGTTTTGATCAGTTTCACTGTTATCTCTCTACTTACAGTACAGATAGTCATGGAAATCTGGACAAAATCATATCTTACAATAAAAATATTCTCAGATTTGGGTCCGAGAGACAAAATCTCATCAAACGGGTCCATGGCCCTAATGTGGACTAAAGTAGGGCTCCTTGATATGAAAAAGGTTGAGAATCAATGGGCTAACACACTGGCTTCTTGGACATGTTAAATTCTAACTGAATGACATGATTTGCATTTACATCTTAGGTGTTTAGCTGACACTAGAATGTGTGCAACAGAAGAATAACCTTTGATTCCTAGATTATAAACATGTCAAGCAACTAAGTGTAAGGATTGCAAGGGTTTAAGGCAAAGATGTAGCCAAAATTTCTGTGTTCCTATGTACAAAGCAGTGCCAGGTAAAGAAACAAGACCCAGGCAGAAAACTACACACTACACTACAGAAGAGTGTTCTTTTCAAGCCTGGAGACAGGGAGTGGCTCTGCAGTTATGAATATGCTATCTCTGCAAGGCACACAGATATTTACCAGCCACACAATGCAAACACACAATACATGGATTATATACTGGATATATTTTGTTAGGCAAATAGGGAAGACGCATTGCGAGGCACAGTGACACATCAGACAACTATGTGAACAAAATAAGATTTTATTCATGTATCTGCAACAACATTTTGCCAATACCGTGCTGAGGTGTTAAAACAATGTATTGTTTTTCCAACAGTGAATGGCTTTGAATCAGCAATGAAGTAAATTAATTGGCACACCCCGCCCCGAAGGTACTGGATATGAAATCATAAAATGACAAACTCTCCAATTCCACACAGCAACTTTCCATATTTCCACATCCCCAGCATTCCTTACAGTTGCAACACAGAAGAAAGACACACTTAGTCAATTTTATCAACCTTCCTTGCTTTGGCGTGAATGAAGCGAACTCCCTTAAATGACGACATAAGGCTTACGAGTACATGGTTTCGAATATAACAGTGAACATCATCGACAAACAGTGGTTACAGTTCAACAGTGATGGATAGGCAACGGTTTCAGTTATTTGCAGCAACTTGCTATAATTTCAGTTAATTGCAATGGCTGTTCACACCATCTCCCCTGACCAGATTGTGTTATACTTGTTCTATTGTTATTGTTGTTATTGTTATGGTGTTATATTGTTTTTGGAGCTTTTGTCCCGTGGCGTTGATGCCGCAGGACCGTACAGCAGGATCACTGAGACGGATGATTGGAGAGGATATTACAGTTGAATCAGAGCATCGATTATGGCAGTTAAGGTGGTTATTGATTTCATTATTTTCATCTCTAGTAGTAGTCAGACTTCCATCCCTCCTCCATCTCTGGGAAGTAGAGAAAAAGGAACAAAACATTAGACTCGGGAGTTTATAAAATGGAAGCAGCCACTTCCCTGCAATTCCCAGTTTATGATGGAAGACTAGGAAAGTGGTTTCAGTTCAATCTCTCTCTCTCTCTCTCTCTCTCTCACACACACACACACACACACACACACACACACACAATAGGAAAGAGCCTTCCCCTCTCTCTTCATCCGTTACTTGGATAAACACTGAAGCGGAAGACGTTTAACATCATAGCACTAGATTATGAGATTATAGACATTGTTAAATAGATTATAGTCGACTGTCCAGCAGGAAAGCATGAGACGGTGTAGGTGGCAAGGTGATAGTATTGATCTAAGAATCAAGGATCAAGCATACACAGGTGTGGAAGATTGGATTTTTAACCTATATAAGCATGAAATTACATGTAATAGAAAAATGACATGGAAACTGAATCCTGAAATCTTGAAACAGAATCAATTTCCTCCACAGACAGCTGTAAAATATCTAATAAAAAAAATATATCCAGATTTCCAGTTCACCAAAGTAAGATTTTTTTGGGAACCTAAATGTGAGTTGAGTAAATCTAAATTACCTCCACCTGAACTCCTTCTGCCCATGAGTCCAACAAACATTTCCCCCTTATTCCCTGATGGAGAGAGAGAGAGAGAGAGAGAGAGAGAGAGAGAGAGAGCATCAAGAGAAACCACGTAGACTCGCAATAATCACAATAATTTACTTAAAACAGCATTCACGTCTGTCTTATCGCCAGCCGTTGAATGGAATATACTCACTTTTCCTGCCCAATCTCACAGGTTGAGAAGCCCCTGAAATAAGGAAGGAGTAAATACTGTTGTAGCAATACCATAAGAGATAAAAGAAAATACTATAAAATACCATAAGGCTGATATAAAATCACAGTACTGCAGAGATAAATTTCTATAGGAATATTATAGGAGATAAAAAACACCATAAAGTACGATCACACTACACTACAAACACACTGTACCGCAGAGACACTAAGTCCCTATAGGAATATTATAGGAATATTATAGTGATACCAATTTTAAAAAAAATACTATTAAGTACCACTCGGCCACTATGAACTCACTATAGAGTGCTGCAGAGACATTATAAGTCGCAGAAATATTATAGGATATTATAGTACTTTTATATTGCTTTTTAATGTATTTTTTACCTGAGCTTCTTCCCATCAGGCCGTGGAACTGCTGTGCTTTGGACCGCTTGATGAGGTCTGCCAGCCGGATGGTTATTGCTCTCTCTGGCGGGTAGCCCTGCACCAGCACAAATACATGTTGATGGGATTAATTAAAAATGAATCAGAAATTGTATAAAAAATATGACTGACATCTTCCTGAGTTGCAGCCCCTTTTTGCCCAATCCACATCTCAGTTTGCTCAAAGCTTCAAAATCCTTCTCTAACTCTCTGCTTCTCTTTATCTGCATCTCCTCCTTTGTGATTGGTGTAGATTTAATGAGGGAAATCAATAAGGGATAATGGCTTTTACCTGGATTCACCTCATCAGTGTGCTTCATGAAAAGAGTAAGCGTCCCTAATATTTCGTACATTCAGATTCAAGGTAATTTATAGGGATAGGGTAAGCAAAGCTGTTCAGATGACGCAAAACTTTAATACTAAACTGTGATGTGCTTTACTTTAAAGCCAGGAATATTTTTTTCTAATAGTTTTATATATGTATATATATATCTATACATATATATATATATATATATATATATATATATATATATATATATATATATATAGGCTATATATTATTGAGTTAATGCAACAAATCCATCCTCCAACTATTTGATGCCGCTGTTGATCCGAGAGAGGAGTCGCTCTCCAAGGTGCTGAACTGAGAATCGAGGGAGAACTAAAGAAAGGCGAAGGAGAGAGGTGGTTTTTCTTTCTTTTTTTAATTTTTTAGGATTAACCCGCGTTGATTTAGGCTAAAACAATTCTTCCTCGAGGGAAACCGGCTGTCCCTTACGAAAATCAACTATGGTAATCCTATAATAAACTTTAGAAAAATACTAAAGTCCCCACTAGAATGTTATTGGAATATTATAGGGATACCATAGGAGATGAACAAAATACCGATAAAGGTTACTATAAACTCACTATTTAGTTCCACAAGTTATTTATAGTCCCTGTAGGAATATTTGTTATTATTAGCCGGTAGTGATTTTTCGTTAGGGTGCATTTCCGCAATAACGGAAAATCTCATTTTGATCCATTTGTGGCACAGATGTGATGTTTATTCAGACCGTCCAAACATTTTTCGTCCCTCTTTCCACATTTACCCCCCATATAAAGCTCTAAATCCATGTCTAAATGTCTTTTTACCTGCCAGTTGTCCACCGTCCACATCTGTCCGTCCTCTTCGCCGGAGAGAGGAGTCCCCAGCGCGCCGTAAACCTGGACAAACACCGCCACCAGCAGCAGCACTACAAACTTCAGAGCCTCCATCTTCAACCAGTAAAGTGGCTGGTCAAACTAGAATAAGTGGGGGAAAATACGCACGCTTCCCAGATGTGGACGCATACAGATGCCCAAAAAGTCTCTTCCCCTGCGCTTTCTGCGGTTGCGTGCTGAAGATACCCGTTTGCCCTTTTAAACCCCTTTCCTCGCTCCTCCCCACTCCCCCCCAAAACATCATA
Organism: Centroberyx gerrardi; assembly: GCF_048128805.1. Taxonomy (NCBI): domain Eukaryota; kingdom Metazoa; phylum Chordata; class Actinopteri; order Beryciformes; family Berycidae; genus Centroberyx; species Centroberyx gerrardi. Next base: position 6,433,269 of record NC_136003.1, on the reverse strand, counting down.
TTAAAACGTATACATCCTGCGGTGGTGATTTTTCTTTTTTTTTTGTTTTGTCTGACGCAGACGCGTCGCGTTGTGCGCAACCGGTGAGTAAACTTCGCCTTATCTAACGCCATCTGACCATTTCCCAAACTGTGAATGATGGATGTGTTGATTTTCAGCTTCGTTTGTTTCTATTACTCACCTATGATTATCCCTCCGCCCGCGCGTGAGTGATTGATAAGCTAATTAAGCGGAGGGATACGCTGTGAATGAACACTGGAGCGCGCGCGCGCGCGCGAGGAGCTGATCTATGAGACTCCGGTGTGTGTTTTGAGTTATTAGGACAATGTTCAGACCGCATGAGGGGCAAAAAAAAAGGACCACAGGCAAGACATTCTTCAATTTATAGGTAAATTGGACACAATATACCACTCCAAATCACCGGGACATAAAGAAATGACATAGTCATTTATTCCAAGCCCAAACTGAAGCGTTCACAATCATGGTTCGTGTCATCTTTATGGCCTGTGTCACCTTCTGCAGGTGCAATTTTATTAGCGGCCGTGATGGATTCACGCCATGTTAAGTTTGTGTGACTCTTCCAGGTGACTCCGGGCGGCGGAGTCCTGACCTGGGAGGCTTCACCACAGCTGGAGACATAACAGGATCACAGCAGACTGGAAATGATCGCTGCAGCAACAGCCGTAGACAAGAATGAAGGTCTTTGTCTCGCGCTCTCTCTCTCACACACACATTCACCATTAGAACTACATTCCCCATTAGGCTACATTTTACATTTTAGACATTAAGCTCAGGCTCTTACGCAGAGTGACCTACAACGAGTAAATAGAATAAATTTAAACTCCTGGGTCAACATTTTAAGCTAGTGCTTTCTCAATGTAGCTTTCTTGTGTCCTCCATGACACGTTTGACGTAATATCCGGTTGAACGGCGATGACGCGGAAAAAAGCCCGCGTCTACAAAGTGCAGTACAAGTGCGAAACCCTATTCAATTTCTACGAGCAACAAACAGTAAAAACGACATTTCTGTGGTTGTTTTAATGTGTCCTACTAATTTATGGTGTAAATAATTTGTCATTACGTTTTCAAGGTTGTCAAACAACAGCATGACCATTAAAATGTTTTTTTCTTTAAGTCTCAAAATGCTAGCATGACTCCTCTCTTGTACGGACGTTTGCTAGCTTGTTAGCATTTTGGGACTTCCAGATAATTACCCTAAATTATAATGATTATGCAGTTGTTTGACAGTCGTGAAAAGGTTATGGGCAATTAACAACATCACATGAATTACCAGAACACAAAAAGCAACCACAGAAAATGTCAATTTATTGTTTTGCTCACAGAAATTGAATAGGGTTTTGCACTTGTACCGCACTTTGTAAGCGTGGCCCATTTGAAATGTCACGCCATTCTTATCTAAAACCTCCTTGGAGGATGGAGGACAGACACAATAACAGTATTTTCCCAAGAACCCATCTATATGCATTCCCTTCAGCAGCCTCTGGCCTCCATCTATCTGTCTAGCAGCTGACCAGGGATCAGCCTGGCTAACCCTAAATCTTCAACTTAATCATCAGTGGGGAAGTTAAACTGGATGTTCCTGCAGATTCATTTAGGGTTCAGGGCTGAGGAGGGTTGGATGAAATGAGACTTGTGATTCACACAGATGCAGATTCACACACAGTATAGAGACAGACATATACAGTAGATATAGATATACAGACACAAACACACACTCAAAGATATGCACATGCAAAGAGAGAGAGAAAGCAACAGACACATGAATAGACACACATAGACACACATAGAGAATGTAACAGAAACACACATGTATACACTTACACACAGATCAAACACACATACACACACACACACACACAGAAACATGCACACGCATCTAATACTTCAGTGCACAAACTAAGAAGCTCTGCATATGTCTGTGAGGTAATGACAGGCTTCAAACATCAAATTAGAACCTGTTTCTCCTGTTCATCTGTTCCAATTGTATTCAAGTGGCCATTTACCATTTATGTCACTGAAGACCGGATCACACCTGAAAGAAACTGTTTGGAAATGCCGCAGTGTTGGTCTCACCCACATTCGTCCCCTTGAAAGCTACCCAAACTCTGGTTTTGATGATGGACTTCATGGAATTAAAATAACTTCTGTAATAACATAGTACAATAATCTGAAATTTCTCGCACATTAGCATAATCAGCAACCGAAAGTAAGGAGTGCAAGGGTCAAAGCCATAGACCTCTGACAATAGATGGAACAAATATTCCAGAGTCTCTACAATGATCATATACAAAAGAGACATGCTAAATAAATCAGTGCCAGGGAGAAAGGGTGTAAAGATTTTATTATTTTAATTTTGAATGATAGGGTGAAGTGGGAAGCTCCCAGTTTTGAATGTGTGGAACTGTATGAATGTGAACTAGGGTTGTTGCTGGAAAGGAACAAGTGTGCTCAGTCGACTTTCCCTCTGGATAAATACATTTTTAAGTCCATTTTAACTATTTCAAACATGACTTGAAGACATTTCACTTTTGTGGCATTGAAAAAGTCAGACTTCCAGAGAGGGGAGGTAACATAGCAAAACATAACATAACATATTGGATTTTTACACTTAAAACAATCCAACAAAGGGGCATTAATGATTAATTTATCCTCAATGTGATGCTGTAAACTCTTTATATTTATGTATGGTATCTGTAACCAATATTAATGATTCGAAAGATGATGTTGTGATTGGTTATTTGGATAAATACTTAGACCTTCTCTTAATGCAATGTTGTAGTTTTTGGTATTGATTTGTACCAGAGGTGTGCCCAAGTCAACTTTGCTAGAGTACCAAGTCAGTCTGAGGCCCAAGTCTTGAGTCAAGTCCCAAATCTCATCACTTTCAATCTAAGTAATTTACACAAACACAAGATCTTTTGTCAAGACTTTAGAAACCTTTTCAAGTCATCAGAGGAGAAGTCAAAGTCAAGTCCCAAGTCACCAGAACCCAAGTCAAGTCAAGTCTCAAGTCTTCTCTTCATGCATCATGTCAAGTCTCAAGTATTTAAAATTGTGACTTGAGTCTGACTCGAGTCCAGTCATGTGACACGAGTCCCCACGTCTGATTTGTACTATTTCTACCTAACAGTAATGATTCAAAAGACTGATGAACCCATTGCATCCACCTGTGTAGTGGTTCTTTTGTCCGGTGTGCTGCAGCTTGAAACAGACTTACAGACTTTAAAGATATATGTTGTCATCCAAGAGCAACTTCTAAGGAATACAAAAAAAATCATGTTTCCCAGAATAGTAACTGCAATAGTAAAAATGTTGAAACCGGCACAATGTTTTTAATGAAGAGTTTCAATTGCAGAAGTGGGTGTGGAGCTCCCTCTTTATATCTCTACAAGAAACACTGAAATTTACTATGTAGTTCAAGTACAATTATGAATATCTTGATGATTACCCCCTGTGTCGAGCTGGAGCAAAAAATATCCAGGGTTTCATTATTATGTTTTATTCATTCATTCATTGTCCATACCTGCTTATTACTATTCGGTGTCTTTGGGGGACTGGAGCCTATCCTCAATCCTCGTCTTAAAAGTTTGGCATCCATCATTAGCAAACTATTGACCACTGAGAGTTCAGTTACATATCCACGAGTGACTATTTCTTTGATTTTAATACTTAGTGGTTGGAGCTTCCAGGTGACTCATTGTTTTGATAGTAGCCCATATAAGAAATCATTGGCTGCAATCAGTCTCCTTTGACAATCAGGAACAATTCAAAATCATAGAGGGTCATGACCAAGATAAAAAAAAGTGGATGTCCCCAGAGAATGCAGAATTAAAAGATGGATCATGTGTAGCACTTTGGTTCATGATTGAATATCTTATAGCAAGACACAGTTAAAGGAAAAATCCACGCTACCACACTTTAACACTGTTAAAAACAGCTATTGGTGATGTACATTTCTGGGCCCATTTTGTTGTTTGGTGTATTTTTCTTATTCCCATGCATAACTTCTCAACTGGAAAAGCTCTTGCTCCATTATCGTTACTACTATTGCTCTCTCCACCAACACATATAGCCCACAGCTGAATGCAACAAGTTCAGGCACAAGTTCTGGTGACTTGGGACTTGACTCTGACTTGTACTTTGATGACTTGAAAAGGTTTCTAAGTCTTGACAAAAGATCTTGTGTTTGTGTAAATGACTTAGATTGAAAGTGATGAGGTTTGTTCGACGACTGAATTTAAATTCTGTTTTCTGAATTTGTATGGAACGATTGAATTTATTGAAGTTGAAACTGTATAGAAATCAAACTCTTCCCTCAGAAACCCTCAGAAACGTGTGAGTTGCTTGGAATTCTTACATCGACAGAAGGTAGATCTCGCCATGATTCAGGAATCTCATCTGCTGCCAAAGGACATCGTCAGAATGCAAAATAAATATTTTAAGGTAATTGCTTCTTCTGCTTCTTCTTCTAAAAGTAAAGGAGTACTGATTCTAGTAAAACGGAGCCTTTCATATACCTGTTTAGGTACTGGTGCTGATTCTGAGGGAAGGGTAACTTTCGTTAAGATGGTTGTTGATGGCCTGAAAATTGCTTTTCTATCAGTATATGCTCCAAACTCTTTTTGTCAATCCTTTTACGACTATATATGTTCTTTAATGCTTGACTTGGTAGACTTTCGCCTGGTTGTAGGTGGAGATTTCAATGCTGTCTGGAATCATGATATGGATAGGACAGGGCAATCTGAGACATGGGACCAGAGGATGGCTTCAAGAGCTCTACGGACTTGGGCTGAGGAAGTGGGAATGTTTGATTTATGGTGTACCCTGAACCCTTCATATAAAGGTTTCACTTTCTTTTCATCACGGCATAAAACCTTCTCTCGGATTGATTACATTTTTTCTTCTAGAGATACCTTCGAAGTAGTTCACAAGGCTGACCTTTTACCAACATCCCTTTCGGATTATCGCCCTGTTCTATGTAAGGTAAAAATTTAAAATTCTAAACGAGCACCCAGATGGCGATTTAACACTACATTACTCAAGAATGATACTTTTATTAAAGAATTCTCCAACCAACTTTCTGAATTTATGTTAATCAGTAAGCCATCAGTAGAGGGCGCTCGGATACTGTGGGATGCAATTAAAGGTTTTATCAGAGATAAATCTATTGCTTTTTCCTCTCACCTCAATCGTTTACGACATAAAAAAGTACATGACTTAGAGTCTAAATTAGCCACTGCTGAAGAAAACATGTTAATAGGTTCATCCCCTGAAGCAGCTGCACAACGTGCATTGTTGATCAAGGACCTTAATCACTTGCAAAGACATCAGTCCGAATTTCTTATCCATAGAACAAGACAAAATTCCTATCTGAATAGCTCTAGACCTAGCCACATGCTAGCCCTAAAGATCAAAGCAAACGAACAGCTGGCTAATATTGCTGCTATCCGATCTAATGGGGATATCCTTACTCAACCCAAAGATATTAATGCTACTTTCTGTTCATTCTTTTCCAAGTTATATGCTTCTGAAATAGAACATGATCAGATGAGATGCAAACGTTTTTTAGATCCACTCCAATTAAATAAAGTACCTTTAGACATATCAGCCTCGCTGGAAGCCCCTGTAACCCTTGACGAACTCAAGAATGCCCTATTAAGTATGAACAAGGACAAATCACCTGGCATCGATGGTATTCCACCTGAATTTTATCTCTCTTTCTGGCCTCTGCTAGGACCACCAATGTTAGCCATGGTCAACACTGCCATTCAAAAGGGTTCTCTATCCTCTAATACGAATATTGCTGTTGTCTCCTTATTATTAAAGAAAGATAAAGACCCTCTAGACTGTGCAAGTTACCGGCCAATCTCTCTTTTAAATGCAGATGTAAAAGCTTATGCCAAAGTCCTAGCGTTGAGATTGGAGCTTCTTATGACAATTTTAATACACCCAGATCAAACCGGCTTTATAAAATCACGCTTAGCCTCCGATAATGTACGTCGTCTATTACATGTAATACATTCTGTGGGAAGTCTTAACTCCAGTGCTATCCTTTCTTTGGACGCTGAAAAAGCATTTGACCGGGTTGAGTGGCAGTATTTGTGGTCAGTTATGGATTATATGGGCTTTGGGCAGGGTTTTATCAATATGATCAAGGTCCTTTATACCAATCCCACTGCTTCAGTCCTAACCGGCAGCATATATTCCCCTCTGTTTAACCTTGCGAAAGGCCAAAGACAGGGCTGTCCATTAAGCCCCTTCTTGTTCGCCATCGCTCTGGAACCAATGGCTCAGACTATCCGTCAATCCTCTGGTCATGAGCCAATCACTGTCTGCAACTCAAAGCATTACTTATCTTTATTTGCAGACGACACCATCATTTTTTTGCAGAATGTACTGAAGTCTACCCCTCATCATTAATTATTTGATGAATTTTATCACGTGGCAGGATATAAAATTAATTGGTCAAAATCCACAATAATGCCATTTAATATAGGGGATTCCGCACCTCTTAGGGATCTTAACCTGAAGGTGGTGAGTCAGTTTAAATATTTAGGTGTTGACATATTCTCCACCCTGCTTTCGACAGCCCATGGAAATTACAACAAGGTCTACCAAGCCATTTCGTCTGATATTGAAAGATGGATAAAACTTCCAATTTCACTTCAAGGCCGGATATCAATCATCAAGATGAATGTACTCCCTCGTTTGAATTTCATCTTTTCGATGATCCCTCTTGCTCCTCCCTCTGGATATTGGAAGAAGTTGCAGGCAAATATAAATAACTTTATTTGGCAGCAGAAGCGGCCACGAATCAAAATCTCTACCTTACAGAGGTTAAAGACATCAGGGGGCAAAGGGGTGCCAAACTTCCAACTATATTATTGGTCTTTCATGCTCCGTCCATTAAGTGTTTGGTTCAACCCTGCATCGTGCCCAGCATGGCGCTCTGTTGAAGAGAGCATGGTGCATCCTCTTAGGTTGCAAGACCTTGTCCATTCCAATATTCCCTTGAAATTAGCCAAGGTTAAGTTTGGGCCCATCATCTACAACACTCTTGCGGTATGGCGCTCAGTATGCCAAGAACTTAAAATTGAAAATAAATGGCACACAGATACTCCAATATTTCATAATCATGACATCTTAGTGGGAGGTCGCCCCATTGTTTTCTATGAATGGAGTAACAGGGGAGTTTTCATCTTGCAGGACATCTTGGGACAAGATGGTCTTCTTACTTTTCAAGATCTCCAGTTAAAATTTAACCTCCCCAGTTCCTCCTTTTTTTTCTACTTGCAACTACGTACCGCACTGCGTACTTATGGAGTACTAGGGGGGAGTAGTTTGGGACTTCATCCAATCACTAAAATCCTCAAGCAAGTCGCTAAAGGAGTGGTCTCAAACCTTTATAAGTTCATCTTAAAACATAAACAATTAGCCCTTTCCTTAAATACTTTGTGGATACGAGATTTATCACCATTTATATTAGATATTAATTGGCAGTTAGTATGGTCAAATAGAATTCTTTCATCAAGGAATCTCGATCACCAATTCATTCATTATAAGTTCATACATAGATTCTATCATTCTCCTAGGAAACTCTCCCTAATGAAAATACTACAATCTCCTAATTGTTCATTTTGCCCTTATGGTAAGCCAGGGACATATCAGCCAGAAACGCTACCTTATGTTTGACATTGGCTCTTCTCATGTGTTCTCCTTTCTCTTTAGTCTTGCCTCACTAATATTTTGTTTTATTTTTATTTACTTATTTATTTTGTTGTTGTTGTTTTGTTTAATGTATGTATATCTTGAATATTGCATACCATCACCTTGATTGGTGCTTGAGGCAAGTAATGTATGGTGTATTTTAGGGAAGGTGTAATGTCTATTAGTGTTCTGTTTTATTGTATTATTATTGTATTATTGTATTGTTTTATTATATGATATAAATAATTAAAAACAATTGATCACAAAAAAAAAGAAATCAAACTCATGATGCTCTTACCAAGTTTTTATCCTATTAAAACCATATTGCATTGAAAAGTCCTAGATATTTAGTTTTCTTTAAGATATTAAATTGATACTGGACTCTTGACTTGTTCTGACTTGACTTGCTGTTCTACATTTAGACTTGAGACTTGACATTAATGACATGGACTCGACTTGGACTTGTGCCTCAAGACTTGAGACTGACTTGGGACTCGAGCAAAGTTGACTTGGTCACACCTAATGTCCATGCAGAGAGTAAAGTTACTCCACATGCATGTTAATACTCTTGCTTGTATCCACCCAGCCTGATGTCTTTTTAGCAGATGAACACTGTGATGGGCCTTAGTAAAACACCCATTCAGCAGCACAAACTGAACAAGTATACAATCTTTGCTATAAGAGCCTCTGAGCTCTGGAACTTAAATCCCATCTCAAAACCCAAGGCCTTTTTATAGTCTGTTCTGCTTTTGTGCCACCATTTGATTTCTACTGGTTTTATGTCTGTTTACGATCCTTGCTTACTTTTTTTTCATGCTGCTTGTTCTGCTGTTTTTGCCTTTTATTGTTCCATCTTATTGTTATTTTACTACTCTCTCTTTTAGTAGTTATCATTGTCTTTGGAGATTCTTTTATTTTGACGTTAAAGCACTTTGTAACTGCTTTGAACAGTGCTATATCAATAAAAGTTATTATTATGATTATTATTATTATTGCTGTCCACACACTTATGGGATTCACTGAACACTGAGCCTTTCTTCAACCTTACATAGTGACACTAGTACTGAAAGTGAATAAAATACAAGGAACAATAGTCTTTATTTAGAGATGATTTATTTCTATCATTTTTTTAAAGGAATACCTTCCCCAGTGAGCAAGCCAAAGGCCCAAAGCTGGTATAGATGGAAAAAGGATGGAAAACAACGTCCTTCTCACTCTTCTGGAGGAGCGGGAAGGACAAGGATGAGTGAGGAGGAGGAGGGAGGAGGAGGAGAGAGAGGGTTGAAGAGGAGAAGCAGGCTTTAAGAGGAAATGTGAGTAGGATGGAGAGGGGAAGACTGAGGAGGAGGAGGAGAAGCAGGATGAAGATGGGTGACGGAAGAGGGAGAGGGAGGAATAAGAGCGAGGAGGATGGGGAGGGACGATTGAAGAGGTAGGAGCAGGAAGGAAAATAAAGGATGAGGGAAGATTGAGGAGGAGGAAGATTGAAAGGGATTTTCTTTTCAATTCAGGCCACTGGATGCTAGGGCTGTCAACGAATATTCTAAATTTGATTATATAATCGAATTGTAAAAAAAAACAGACATTCGATTGTGAAAATTAATATTCGATTGTGAAAAAAAACAAAACTGCATGACGGACAGAAGTCACACAACGTCACTTTCATTGATTGAAAATGAAATGTAGGTCAAGCTGAAACGAGCGAATAATTCAACAACAACCGTGTGGTAATGATGGCAGAGAGTTCACAACCCCCTCCGAGCAATCTAAAAAGCCCTGTTTGGAAATACTTCGGATTTTGGTCAGACGGCAAAATTGTGGAACCTCAAGATAAAGTTGTATCAAATTGTTTATTTAAACCAGTATGAATATTACCTAACCTGTATAAAAATTAGGCTATCGAATAACATATCAATTACGAATCATTCATTTGATCTCGCTCCGAGAGACAGCGCGTTCTCAGTTCTCACTCTAGCACCAACCACGGAGAGAGAGAGAGAGAGAGAGAGAGAGAGAGAGAGAGACAGAGAGAGAGAGAGAGAGAGAGAGAGAGAGAGGTCTGCGGTCTTTAAATGAAGTTTTACGGTATAGGACATTATTTTATTTGTTTATTTTGTAATGTGTAGGTATGTAGATCTTTTAAAAGACATGTTTATGTTGAAATAAATACTATACAAGTAGTTATGTCTCGTATTGGTTTGCCCTCTTATGGACATAATGTGCAAAAATAGATATTCGAATGGTTCGAACCTATGTGTTTTTTTAGAAGGAATAATCGAACAGCATTTTTGGCCAATTTTGACAGCCCTACTGGATGCACTGGTAGTCCGTCCTCCTCCTCCACCTCCTCTACCTTCACCTCCACCTTCATCACCTGCAGAGGGAAGACAGAGAGAGACAGAGAGAGAGAAACTATACTTACCTGCAGTCCTTCTTCTGGGTCTTCTTAGGGAGCCTGAAGCGCAGCGTTTGGGTCATGGTGGGTTCAGGTCCAGGCACTTGGTGACAGACAACACACACAAGTACAGTATTAGTGGATTTCATTAACATTAGATGGATGACATCCAGAATCCTTTTCAAGACCCTTGTCCTTCTGAACTGGAATCTGACCAAGAAATCATGTGGACTGTGAGATGTGTGTGGGGAAATTGGCAAATCCAAAGAACGTCAGCATTTGTGGTGTTTCTCTATCTGTCTCTTCCACATCATTAGTTAAGACCAAGGGTGGAAAAAATACCTACTCAAGTGCAGGTATTGTTAGTTTGCTGAAATTTTACTTAAGTAAAGGTAAATGTATTGGTGTAAACATCGAGTGCAAAACACCTAAACAACAAACACTCATCACCAAAATGTGTATCAAGAAATACAAGAATCTTGTGGATTATAACTTTAAGTAAAAGTAAATTACTGATTTAAAAACATACACAAAAAAAAACTTCCACCCTTAATTGAGACTTATCTATATGTCTATCTGAAACGATTAGTCGATTAATCAATTACCTTAATTAATTAGCTGATTGAGAGAAAATTAATCAATTATTGTTTTGATAGTTACTAACTGTTACACACAGTGAACACACTGACTCACTTCACTCCCAGCATGTGTTTGAATCCATTTAACTCAATTTAGACATTATAATTATCAGCTGAGCTGCACACGACTGTCTGTGGCATGCTATTTGGTTTTTAATATTTCCTTTCATTCTCTCTCTCTCTCTCTCTCTCTCTCTCTCTCTGTTTCTCTTTCAGTACTTATCCATCTATCTCTACCTCTATCCTCACCACAGGGTCTTTCTCCTCTGCTCCATGTGTCTGGATCATAAAAGAATGGGAAAAACAGCAGAGAATATGAGTGTTTCTATTCAGTATTTAATATATTTCACTAAACTTGATTGTGGGTGTATATATTTCACATGCAAATGTCACCATCCATATTCCACTATTCTAAATATACAGAATACTGTATGCACTACATTTCTAAAGTCAATCAATATTTCATTTCAAGTAACAAGTTAACATATTGTAATGTTTCCTCTGCTTGCAAAGACGGGATCACAGAAGGATGAGACAATTTGTCACTAAACTGTTTCTCTTGCTACACAAGCATCGCTGTCATCTCAAGACAAATCATTTCATTCAAGCACCAGATCAAGCGTAAATCTCACTACAGCACCTGAGGCAGAAGGAGGGCTGGCAGCGGTCAGGAGCTCAGCAGCAGCTCTCTGGACAGAACCACAGGCTTCCTGCACCTTCTCCAGCCTCCAGCCTCCAGACCAGCACGCCGCAGACAGAAAAGACATGAAAGGGATGAAGGGGAAGAGGTGGAGAGGAAGAGATAGGAGCAGAAGTTGATAGAGAGGAAGACAGAAGGAGGGATGTGGAGTAGAAAGGGAGAGAGGGGAGACAAGATGGTGAAACAAACCGCTTAAAGTTTGTCGATTTTGGACCTATAAATAATTTGTCTCTTACATACCTGCAGTACTTGGACCCACAGACAATATTGACTCAAGAGTCAGTTGTCAGTTGAAACAGCGAGCTCCGTTGCCTCTTGCTGCTAACAATGAGTCCAAATGGGGTTCGTCAAAATGCCGACAACAAACTTTACATCAGGGCTCGTTCTTTTGTGCTGATTGGAATAAAGAAAATATGGCTAAATATGACAAACATGGCATAAACTGCTTTCACAACTGATAGGAGTTAGCATAACTCACAGAAGAGAGTATCTTCAAAACACTTGTCGATGCAAGTCTGGGTAATGCCAACATTCTCCATTTACAAGGTTACATTAAAAGTATTAATTACTGCTGAAAATCTGTAACGTTACTTCTGTGAAACATACCTTTCGGCGAGTGCAAGGCCAGCAGAGCATCCTTGGAATAGTTTTGGGAAAAAATGCACAAAAAAATAATCTCTCTACAAGCGCATACTTTGCAGTGTAGTCAAGCTTCATCTGGCAAAGTCACCAGCAACCAAGTGACAGAACATGACAGTTCTAGAATGGCTGCCCGTTCTGATATCATAAAGTCACTGCTGCACCATTCAAAAGCCGAACTGCCCATTTTGAGTGTAAAAAATAGAAACTATAATATATAAATATAAATTATATACAAGCAACATCATTTCAATCAAATGACTTAGATTGAAAGTGATGAAATTTGTTCCACCAGACGACTGAATTCTATTTTCTGAATTTAGTTTTCTTTAAGATATTAAATTGATACTGGACTCTTGATTTGTTCTGACTTGACTTGAGTCTTGACATTAATGACATGGACTTGACTTGGATTTGACTTGGTAATCTAAATTTAGACTGAAGACTTGAGACTGACTTGGGACTCGGACAAAGTTGACTTGGTCACACCTCTGCAGATTGATAATATATAACAGCGTAATATAACAGTGTAAGACTATCTGAGTGTGGATTTTTCCTTTAAAGACGAGATGAAATGAAAAATGCCTTTTTAACCCTTTTAGATCACATCCCCGGTCATACTGTGCACCTATTTAACAATATATGCCAAAAAAAATACCAAAAATCAATTTCATTGTATTCTTATATCAAAATTCAATCATGTTTTCTTCCTGTAAAACAAAATATGCCGTGTGCTTACGTAAGCATGCCCGTAACTAATTTCAACCAATAATATCATGACATCCACCCATCAATCAATCTTCAACTTTTAGCGCACAGAGCTAAGAGGCTAAGATTCATTAGTTAGCTAGCTAGCAACAGCATGGTACTTCGGTGTGTCTTCGGGTGTTATGACACACCCACTTTTCAACGTTCAAATCAAATTCCTCCCAACGTTATGTCCCGCCTGTCTTTCCTGTTTCACTCGGAAATACGTCACGATACGGAAGTTAGATACTCTCGAAATGCCGTTTCATCTCGACTTCAAGGCAACTTCTCAGCTATGTAACATTAAAAGTGTATAGAGATTAGATGTGGTTCATAGCTTATGTTGTAAAGCTATCTTCGACATTCTAACACTGGCACTGACATCGAAGAATCACATGCTGCTTTGGGTGAATGAGTTGGAAACTACCTGCCTTGACGTCAAAACTGGATACCTGCAGGGATCGCAGGAAAAAATCTCCCAGTGCATATCTCACTTATGTTTGCCAATCCTAGCATGATGATGCAGTGACTCATATAATTGTTCATCTGTATGGTTCACAATGCCGTTGGAGGAGTAGAGGACATGGTTTGAAGCAATTTATATTCGGCTTTAATCGTATTATTATGAATTTTGTTTAAAATGTTATTGAATTGTATAATTAGTCAATTGATTCTCTGTTCTTAGCCCATGTATTTAGTTTTTATGTGTAGTACTTACAGTCCATTCTCTGGACAAAAGCTTAAAACTATTTCTACTAGGTTCAGCTTTATCTACCCTTTCTTTAAAAACAGTAATTTCAGAGTAATTTGATTATATCCTATTTTTCAGTACTGATTATGTAGTATACTAATTATGCACACTTTGAAACTGTGCTAATAAGAAGTGCCAACCTCTGAATCATGTTAATGACTCATCTGATGTGGATGAGGATGATGCGAAGTTTGAAGAGGAGGAAGAGCAGGACAATTAATCTGCAACACATCAGCACAGCGGAGGAGCTGGGAATTCTCAGCTTGGGTGGAGTGTGTGGGTCTGAGTCAGACACACACACCGTCTGACCAGCCAGATTGTGTGGCTGATACAGTTTTTATAATGATGAATGAAATGACAGTTGATGTTTTCTAATGGGTGTGAACAATAAAAAGCTGCATGAATTTTTTTTCCAATTCCTTTTCAATTCCTATCTGGAAGACATGGATATGTGGGACAAAATCAGCTGCTGAGGTATGCAACCAACGTGTGACTTGTATTTGTACACTCAAATTGGAATTTGTCAGTGTTGCCATGACAACATATAAATCTTATCATTGACCACAGACAACTGTCATCATTTTGACACACACAGAAAACAATGGAAAGAAAGTTTCATACAATTCACACAATTCATACTTACAAAAAACAAAAATATCACATTACTTGAATTACTTTTACATTACTTAACGTAAGTTGTGGTACTTAAAAGATAATTGAGCGGATCCTCCATATTTTGGAAATATTGAATGATGAACTTCAAGGTAATGAAAAAAAAATGAATATGCTGTGTTTTGGAAATTATTTCTTCATTTTATCCATTTATTTTTTGATTGGTCATTGTTGAAATCCAATATGACTAATGCCCTTTGTTTTAGCATCATGTAAACCACTGGCACTGGCAGATTTCACACTGAATAACGAAGGGAAGCTAAATGCTAACTCACAGTGTCTCTCTTTGACTTTTTGTCTGTCCATGTCTCTGCCTCTTTCTCTCTTTCTTTCTTCAGTGGTTTTGATCCACCAGAGTGGAATCTAAAGTATGAAGTTTGAACCCTGCTCATGCTTAATGCTTTTGATGTGCTTGCCTCTCAAAACAACTTGAGAGTTTGACCATTATGGTGACCATTTTCAGATAAAAAAAATTACAAGTATTTGATGTTTCCCACAGAATTCTACTGTTGGCAGGACTGAAATGCCTCTGAAACAGCATTTAGATGTGACACTAAAGTTCCCTATTGAAACCACACTAATAAAAACATTCTTTTAGTGTTAGCAGCTCTTTAAGTCAGGGTGACCCACTGCGCCTATTCAATGGTAGGTGAACTCTAGGATACATTACTGCCTTTAAGTGAAGAATTTAATTACAAAAACAGCATGGTTGAGCAATTAAATGAAAACACAAAAAGTGAAAATAAAACTTTATAGCAGGTTACAGACTGTTTTTGTTGTAGCTGTGGTCAGGGTGAACCTCCATTATATCAGAGGTGGACGACACTGACACATCGATATCTGTTGGCATACTGAGCCCCATGAAATAGCATAAACTCGTCCAAAAATGATCCTACTCAATCATTACTGGCCCATTGGTAGTGTGTGACAGTGTGTGTGTCTGCAGAGAGCCTGCCTTCTGCCTGGATTTTCTTATTTCTGAATGTTGGGAACGTTTCTGAGCATCGACCTTTTGGCAGCAGGTGTGTCCGCCTACAACCAATAACACTGCTAAATCGTTTTATATCTAAAAGCCACGCTGGCTATGGTAGCGAACTCTAAAACTCTCTCTAAAACTCTCTCTAAAACTCTCTACATCTCTAGCGAACTCCCAAACTCTAATACAGAGTAACTGGAGTTCTGGTCAGAGCTAGTGTGTGTCGTGAGCTGGCAGCTAGCTACTGTTGTTAGCATAGCTTTGTTGTAGTTGAAAAGCTAATACCTAGCTAGCTAGCTAAGCTAACGGGCACCTACCTGTCCAACAGAAAACAGGCCAACTCTGTGTCTCTCTTCATCCCCATCGTCTCCTTCAATGTTCGCCAACAGGTGAAAACCAACCCAAGATTCACTCGTTTTGCATTTCGCCTCGCTGCACTTGCGTTTTTTCACCGTTCTGACAACCACATTCAGGGGTTGTGTGCTTCGCGGCTTGTTGAGCTGGAGGGGTAAACTTTGAAAGTTGTGTTTACAAGCCACAACTGGAAAAATCCTACTCTGTATGCCTTTAATAAAAGGCCAGTATCAGCCCATTATATCGGTCTAACCCTGAACCCACTCTCTCTCTCCCCTTCTTCCCTCCATCTCTCTCAGGCGTGATATAGATGCCGCTTGGCAGTCATCAGTATCTTAACCGCCTTCTGCACCTATTGTGAGCCGTCACTCTCAGCAGCTGCTGCCAATGAAGCTCTCAGAGGAGACCTTTAAGGAAAGATTAGACCACTATACCACTGGGTTTCATTTGCACATTGACGTTAACACTGCTGTAACGACCCTCAGCTAAGACCAGCTTTGTGGATTTTCATTGGCAGCACCCAAGGTGGGATATATGGGTACACAATTTATTTTTGGTTTATATTTGTTGGCAGTGCAATGAATACACAATAAACAAAGCTCATTTGGATGTAAAAGCTTAAATGTTCGCAAAGTCACTCTCCGAGTCATCGTCACTGGAGCAGCTCCATGTTTTGTCTCTCGGTGAAATCCCTGGCTCTCCGGGTTTGAGCTTTGGGAGAAATTCGCTGAATGAATTGTCTGAGATAATAGGAGCAACACATGGATTTTGATTTAGGGTGGATTTTTTGTTTTAAAGGCAACGATTAGAGCGCAGGGTTTTCCCTCACCGCATATTAGCAGCGACATTATCTTGGTTTCATCGACCCCACAATGCAGCGGAGATGATCTGAGGGCTATAAGACGCCACTGGGGTAAAACTCAGTTCAGGCCATTTGGTTTCTGCAGCTTTTAAAGATGTCCGTTGTCATTTTTAGCGCTGGCGCTTTCATGCACACATGTACTTACAGGGTTGATAACCAAATTTTTGTTTTAACTATAAAAATTGAATTGTAAGAAAATAAATGGATAATATTGAAATGATCTGAAATTAGAAACAATTTGGATATAACTGTTGCTGACTGTGTATGATATATGTTTTCTGTGTTGGCCTTTTGCATCCGAATTTCCTTTGGGACAATGGTATGCTATGCTACAGTATGATATGCTATGATATGATATAGTATAGTATGGTATAGTATGCTATATGATATATGGTGCAGTATGGTATAGTATTTTATTGTTTTGCATTGCATTGTATCATATAATTTTGCTCTTTTTTATTCATATTCTACTTACCCTAACTGATTGATCCTCTCAGCATGGACACTGTTCAGCAGTTTGAATCTGCTCAAGGACGATATGCGAGAGATATAATTTTCACTTGATCCAAGGCTGCGAAAACAAAGGAATTAAAAAGTGAGAGACGTTTTGAGTTCACTTGCTTTATTTTGCTGTAAACGGCACTCACAGGATCGATCAGAGAATACAGTGGATGAATGCAAACTTACTCAGCTTATTTCCCCAGTCTATTATAAAGACTCTAGACATGAATTAAAAGGCTTGTTGGACATAAATCATATAGAGGAGTGTTCTCTTATGGTAAGTTGAATCATACTCTATGTTGTATTTTCTTCGTGGAAATGTATCATAACTCCAAACTATCGTGTTGGCTCATCCATCCTATTTGCCCTTTTTTTGTGCTACTAAGATACTAGCCAACTGTATTTATGCAGTCCGCCCTGTTGTGAGACTTGGGAAGCTGTGACACCATAACAGCAAATAATTGTTTGATATACTTTCTACAAAATTATTTGTGGACCCATTTTTTACCTCCCTGGGTTGGGAATTTTGAGTAAAATGCAGGATGATTTTGCTTTCTCTTCTTTTCGCTCCACACCCAGTCTGTCTCTCACTGCTCTTGTCTTTACACTCTTGTGAACAACCTGTGGACCGAGCCATCCATAAGCTTCATTCCAGTTAACTACCAAGGGGGCAGTTTTTGCCAAACAAAATACGAGGCATCACTCCGGCCGTCCCCAGTCTCTCCGGGGATAAACAAACACAACATACCTGCCTTGAAATGGAAAGACACCGTAAGATTTCTTGAACTCATTTCAGGCTAATTCCTGATTATTTTTTCATGTGATGTCCAGGTGATTCTTTTGCTTGAGAGGCGAAAGAAACTGGAATGCACGACTCGGCTCTCAAGTAATCAACACAAAAACATTAGTGAAACCCAGGCCCTGCTAATGGTGAATGGAAGTGAATGTGAAGGCAAAAGTCTTAGGAGTCGACAGATTCCATTTGGGCCGGTTCATGACTTCATTTGCATGTCGTCTCCTCACACCCTCACCTCCACCTTTCCACAAACTCTCCACTATATTTCAAATAACACAAACATGCCAAGACACACTGGTATTGTTCTGAAACAAAGGAACAAAGGAAGTTTTGCACAGCCACCTAATTTATATGAGTAGTGGCTGGTGAAAATTGAAAGGAATCCTTTTCCCAGGTCGAGTATTGGAGGTGACAAGAGGCAATTTCTTGTCACCTTACACATCTATGCGTACACAGAGACACACACAAGCGCGCACACACGCGCAAAGCACACATACACACATGCACACACATATTCATGCCCAAGACTTACCACTGTACTCTGGTCAGATCATCACCTCAATCAGCTTTTGTTTGTCTGATCAGTCTGTCTCTCTCCTCTGACCTCATTACTCAATTCTCTCTCTCTCTCTCTCTCTCTCTCTCTCTCTCTCTCTCTCTCTCTCTCTCTCTCTCTCTCTCTCTCTCTCTCTCTCTGTCTCCATCTCTCGGTCTATCTGTCTGCCTGTCTCTCTGCCTTCTGTCTCTCTCTGGATAATGGAGTGTTTAAAGTGGTTGTTATTTTGAAAATGTCAAAGCTGAAACTACATTAAAAACGCATTACTTTCGTGTCAGAATCAGGAAAACACCATCTACATACGAATTGTGCTTTACGAGTGAGGATACAAACAGCTAAAGTCTGAATGTAAAAAAAGAATCTGTAAACGGATAAACAGAGATGCAAAATGAGAACTGAAGGCATAAATAGTCATTCGTAGTCGTGACTTAGGGACTTCTTTTGTAAAACATGGGTTACAATCCTGTTTATAGATTTACAGAACTGACTTTGGGTTTTCAGGGGAAATATAGCTCCATACTCCCACCAGCCAATAAGAAGAAGTTTAAACCTGAAGAGGGTGTAGTTTACTGAATGATTTTTGGGTATTGAAGTCCTCATAATTCAAACAGTTAACTCTCGCTGCCATTTGGGGCCGCCAATGTGCAAAATTGCCTAGTGCCTGTACATTTGCTATTAGGGCTCTTGCATTTTTCTTGCATTCATTTCCTGAAACTGAGGCTCATTTTCTCAAAACCCTAAACACAAAACACAAAAACACTAACGCAAAATGCAAAACTCCACAAATCTCTTGTAAAACCAAACACTGCATTCAAAATGATGTGGCACTGTGGTTAGTACTGTTCAAATCTCTGCCCCGGTCCTTTCTGTATGGAGTTTGCATGTTCTTCCCCGGGTTCTTTGGTTTCCTCCCACAGTCCAAAGACATACAGGTGAGGTGAATTGAAGACTCTAAATTGCCCATAGGCATTTGTGTGTAGTATGGTATATGATGTATAGTTGGTATATGATGTAGTAAACTGTATATAAAGTATGTATATGACCTTGTACAGGATGTATATGATGTGTATGATGCAGTATGGTATATGACATGTATATGATGGTATGTAAAGCCCTTTGAGACAAGACTGTGATAAAGGGCTATATAAATAAACAAGACTAGACGCAAGAATACATCTTTCTAACAACCAATCACACACTGATGTGCTCAATGAAAAACATTGCTATGAATATCTTATCAGCAGGCTTATGCCTTTTGGATTTTCAGATGTAAAAGATTATCATGTTACTAGCCTACTCAAATTTAAAACAAACACAGAAAAAATAAGAGTGTATACATTTCATCAAACACAGTCTAATGGTTTGCCAGTATGTTCACAAGTCTCCTCGGGTCTCTACCACCATGGCCTGGTAGTATTTCAGTTATGTAAAATGTAACATTTGTTTTGAAAGGTGCTGTATAAATAAAGTTCCTTATTATTATTATTATATGGGAAAAAGAAGCTGTCTTTCAGGCTATGAAATGGCAGCAAAAATGGCAAAAATATCGCTCACTTAACAGGGTGAGTGAGTTTGTGTGTGTTTATGCATGCATGCGACTGTGTGTGTGTGTATCTTTCTCACATGATTTAACTCGCCTGCCCAGTTCTTTGCCCAGAAGCGTTGAATCCATATTACATTAGTTAGCTCCATATCTTACAGGTCTCCACTGAAGTCCCCCCCGCTGAGTAGCACCACTAAAGGGTAATGAATACTGGCAGTAAACATGACTGGACGCTTTCCCCACTTCATAATTAGATCACTCAATCATTTGCTGCTGGGACCTTTGCCTTTCGTGTGTGTCTGTGTTTGTGTGTATTAGAGACATAGAGTAAGAGAGAGAGAAAGGTCTGTGTTTGTGTTGTGTGTGTGTGTGTGTGTGTGTGTGTGTGTGTGATGGGGTAGCTGCATGTGTGAGCTTGCATGTGTGAGCTTGCATGTCTGTCACTTCTTAAACATATATGAGAGGCTGTGACACACACACACACGAAAAGTTCACACACACACACACACACACACATATATAAGAAATACTCATACACATACATACACATATCTAACACTTGTACAAACACACATACTATAAAGTACTCAATCATATACAAATATAAGTAAAATACTTGCATTATTGGATACTTGCAAGTTGTAGTCTGCAAAATTCCTTTTTTTTTAAATTAAAATTTCATCTCAACATACTGTATATTACATTCAATAAAGCTCTTGTATGTTCAATTAATTCTGTCACTGTGTGTTGAAGTTCCATATTTTTTGTGTATGCTATATTGTTACAGAAATGTTACCAAACAGCTGGTCTAGGGTCTGCTCTCCTAACATCGATTACCAGAGGGAGGTATGTGACTTTCTGTTAAACTGTATTTACTGTGGGGCATGTATTTTTTTTTACAGAAAACAAGTGGTATATTAAAAGCAAAATGGACTCTCAGTGAAAAAACAGCGACATTTAGAATAAATATTGATTATATTGTTAGTAATAGAGGTAAAGAACATACTGTATATTTACTAATTCCATTACACTTTCACTGCTTTAGGCTACAGGTTACCCATTACTGCAGGAATAAAGGTGTGTTTTGAAGAAATGCACAAAGACACTGTAACAGTAGTGTGCAAATAAATGTATTCAAATAAAATGATTCAGTTGTTCAATTGTGTAAAGTGGATAGGAAGATGACAGGAGTTCAGAAGTGGACTGCAGGTGAGAGGGAGTTCAAGCAGGGCTTTGGCTCATCTGCTTGTCTGGCAGGTCTGTTGGAGTGGCATCTCTGCTTTTACAGCCATGTTGTCAGCAGATTTCTTCTTCTTCCCCCTGAAAATGTGGGTCTTCTTCTTCTTCCCCCTGAAAATGTGGGTCTTCTTCTTCTTCCTCTTCCCCCTGAAAATGTGGGTCTTCTTCTTCTTCTTCTTCTTCTTCTTCTTCTTCCCCCTGAAAATGTGGGTCTTCTTCTTCTTCTTCTTCCTCCCCCTGAAAATGTGGGTCTTCTTCTTCTTCCTCTTCCCCCTGAAAATGTGGGTCTTCTTCTTCTTCTTCTTCTTCTTCTTCTTCTTCTTCTTCTTCTTCTTCTTCTTCTTCTTCTTCTTCTTCTTCTCCCTGAAAATGTGGGTCTTCTTCTTCTTCTTCTTCCCCCTGAAAATGTGGGTCTTCTTCTTCTTCTTCCCCCTGAAAATGTGGGTCTTCTTCTTCTTCTTCTTCCTCCCCCTGAAAATGTGGGTCTTCTTCTTCTTCCTCTTCCCCCTGAAAATGTGGGTCTTCTTCTTCTTCCTCTTCCCCCTGAAAATGTGGGTCTTCTTCTTCTTCTTCCCCCTGAAAATGTGGGTCTTCTTCTTCTTCCCCCTGAAAATGTGGGTCTTCTTCTTCCCCCTGAAAATGTGGGTCTTCTTCTTCTTCTTCTTCCTCCCCCTGAAAATGTGGGTCTTCTTCTTCTTCCTCTTCCCCCTGAAAATGTGGGTCTTCTTCTTCTTCCTCTTCCCCCTGAAAATGTGGGTCTTCTTCTTCTTCCTCTTCCCCCTGAAAATGTGGGTCTTCTTCTTCTTCCCCCTGAAAATGTGGGTCTTCTTCTTCTTCTTCTTCCTCCCCCTGAAAATGTGGGTCTTCTTCTTCTTCCTCTTCCCCCTGAAAATGTGGGTCTTCTTCTTCTTCTTCTTCTTCCTCTTCCCCCTGAAAATGTGGGTCTTCTTCTTCTTCTTCTTCTTCCTCTACCCCCTGAAAATGTGGGTCTTCTTCTTCTTCCCCCTGAAAATGTGGGTCTTCTTCTTCCCCATGAAAATGTGGGTGTTCTTCTTCTTCTTCCTCTTCCCCCTGAAAATGTGGGTCTTCTTCTTCTTCCCCCTGAAAATGTGGGTCTTCTTCTTCCCCATGAAAATGTGGGTGTTCTTCTTCTTCTTCTTCTTCCCCCTGAAAATGTGGGTCTTCTTCTTCTTCCCCCTGAAAATGTGGGTGTTCTTCTTCTTCTTCCCCCTGAAAATGTGGGTCTTCTTCTTCTTCTTCTTCTTCTTCTTCCCCCTGAAAATGTGGGTCTTCTTCTTCTTCTTCTTCTTCTTCTTCTTCTTCTTCTTCTTCTTCTTCTTCTTCTTCTTCTTCCCCCTGAAAATGTGGGTCTTCTTCTTCTTCTTCTTCTTCTTCTTCTTCTTCTTCTTCTTCTTCTTCTTCTTCTTCTTCTTCTTCTTCTTCTTCTTCTTCTTCCCCCTGAAAATGTGGGTCTTCTTCTTCTTCTTCTTCTTCTTGAAAATGTGGGTCGTCTTCTTCCCCATGAAAATGTGGGTCTTCTTCTTCTTCTTCTTCTTCTTCTTCTTCTTCTTGAAAATGTGGGTCTTCTTCTTCTTCTTCTTCTTCTTCTTCTTCTTGAAAATGTGGGTCGTCTTCTTCTTCTTGAAAATGTGGGTCTTCTTCTTCTTCTTCTTCTTCTTCTTCTTCTTCTTCTTCTTCTTCTTCTTGAAAATGTGGGTCGTCTTCTTCTTCTTGAAAATGTGGGTCTTCTTCTTCTTCTTCTTCTTCTTCTTCTTGAAAATGTGGGTCGTCTTCTTCTTCTTGAAAATGTGGGTCTTCTTCTTCTTCTTCTTCTTCTTCTTCTTCTTCTTCTTCTTCTTCTTCTTCAAAATGTGGGTCTTCTTCTTCTTCTTCTTCTTCTTCTTCTTCTTCTTCTTCTTCTTCTTCTTCTTCTTGAAAATGTGGGTCTTCTTCTTCTTCTTCTTCTTGAAAATGTGGGTCTTCTTCTTCTTCTTGAAAATGTGGGTCTTCTTCTTCTTCTTCTTCTTGAAAATGTGGGTCTTCTTCTTCTTCTTCTTCTTGAAAATGTGGGTCTTCTTCTTCTTCTTCTTCTTCTTCTTCTTGAAAATGTGGGTCGTCTTCTTCTTCTTGAAAATGTGGGTCTTCTTCTTCTTCTTCTTCTTCTTCTTCTTCTTCTTGAAAATGTGGGTCGTCTTCTTCTTGAAAATGTGGGTCTTCTTCTTCTTCTTCTTCTTCTTGAAAATGTGGGTCGTCTTCTTCTTGAAAATGTGGGTCTTCTTCTTCTTCTTCTTCTTCTTCTTCTTGAAAATGTGGGTCGTCTTCTTCTTGAAAATGTGGGTCTTCTTCTTCTTCTTCTTCTTCTTCTTCTTCTTCTTCTTCTTCTTCTTCTTCTTGAAAATGTGGGTCGTCTTCTTCTTGAAAATGTGGGTCTTCTTCTTCTTCTTCTTCTTCTTCTTGAAAATGTGGGTCGTCTTCTTCTTGAAAATGTGGGTCTTCTTCTTCTTCTTCTTCTTCTTCTTCTTCTTCTTCAAAATGTGGGTCTTCTTCTTCTTCTTCTTCTTCTTCTTCTTCTTGAAAATGTGGGTCTTCTTCTTGAAAATGTGGGTCTTCTTCTTCTTCTTGAAAATGTGGGTCTTCTTCTTCTTCTTCTTCTTGAAAATGTGGGTCTTCTTCTTCTTCTTCTTCTTCTTCTTCTTCTTCTTCTTCTTCCCCCTGAAAATGTGGGTCTTCTTCTTCTTCCCCCTGAAAATGTGGGTCTTCTTCTTCTTCCTGAAAATGTGGGTCTTCTTCTTCTTCTTGAAAATGTGGGTCTTCTTCTTCTTCTTCTTCTTGAAAATGTGGGTCTTCTTCTTCTTCTTCTTCTTCTTCTTCTTCCCCCTGAAAATGTGGGTCTTCTTCTTCTTCCTCTTCCCCCTGAAAATGTGGGTCTTCTTCTTCTTCTTCTTCTTCTTCTTCCTCTTCCCCCTGAAAATGTGGGTCTTCTTCTTCTTCTTCTTCTTCCTCTACCCCCTGAAAATGTGGGTCTTCTTCTTCTTCCCCCTGAAAATGTGGGTCTTCTTCTTCCCCATGAAAATGTGGGTGTTCTTCTTCTTCTTCCTCTTCCCCCTGAAAATGTGGGTCTTCTTCTTCTTCCCCCTGAAAATGTGGGTCTTCTTCTTCCCCATGAAAATGTGGGTGTTCTTCTTCTTCTTCTTCTTCCCCCTGAAAATGTGGGTCTTCTTCTTCTTCCCCCTGAAAATGTGGGTGTTCTTCTTCTTCTTCCCCCTGAAAATGTGGGTCTTCTTCTTCTTCGTCTTCTTCTTCTTCTTCTTCTTCTTCTTCTTCTTCTTCTTCTTCCCCCTGAAAATGTGGGTCTTCTTCTTCTTCTTCTTCTTCTTCTTCTTCTTCTTCTTCTTCTCCCTGAAAATGTGGGTCTTCTTCTTCTTCTTCCCCCTGAAAATGTGGGTCTTCTTCTTCTTCTTCTTCTTCTTCTTCTTCTTCTTCTTCTTCTTCTTCTTCTTCTTCTTCTTCTTCTTCCCCTGAAAATGTGGGTCTTCTTCTTCTTCTTCTTCTTCTTCTTCTTCCCCCTGAAAATGTGGGTCTTCTTCTTCTTCTTCTTCTTGAAAATGTGGGTCGTCTTCTTCCCCCTGAAAATGTGGGTCTTCTTCTTCTTCTTCTTCTTCTTCTTCTTCTTCTTCTTCTTCTTCTTCTTCTTCTTCCCCCTGAAAATGTGGGTCTTCTTCTTCTTCTTCTTCTTCTTCTTCTTCTTCCCCCTGAAAATGTGGGTCTTCTTCTTCTTCTTCTTCTTCTTCTTCTTCTTCTTCTTCTTCTTCTTCTTCTTCTTCCCCCTGAAAATGTGGGTCTTCTTCTTCTTCTTCTTCTTCTTCTTCTTCCCCCTGAAAATGTGGGTCTTCTTCTTCTTCTTGAAAATGTGGGTCGTCTTCTTCCCCATGAAAATGTGGGTCTTCTTCTTCTTCTTCTTCTTCTTCTTCTTCTTCTTCTTCTTCTTCTTGAAAATGTGGGTCGTCTTCTTCTTCTTGAAAATGTGGGTCTTCTTCTTCTTCTTCTTCTTCTTCTTCTTCTTCTTCTTCTTCTTCTTCTTCTTCTTCTTGAAAATGTGGGTCTTCTTCTTCTTGAAAATGTGGGTCTTCTTCTTCTTCTTGAAAATGTGGGTCGTCTTCTTCTTCTTGAAAATGTGGGTCGTCTTCTTCTTCTTGAAAATGTGGGTCTTCTTCTTCTTCTTCTTCTTCTTCTTCTTCTTCTTGAAAATGTGGGTCGTCTTCTTGAAAATGTGGGTCTTCTTCTTCTTCTTCTTCTTCTTCTTCTTCTTCTTCAAAATGTGGGTCTTCTTCTTCTTCTTCTTCTTCTTCTTGAAAATGTGGGTCTTCTTCTTCTTCTTCTTCTTCTTGAAAATGTGGGTCTTCTTCTTCTTCTTGAAAATGTGGGTCTTCTTCTTCTTCTTCTTCTTGAAAATGTGGGTCTTCTTCTTCTTCTTCTTCTTCTTCTTCTTCTTCCCCCTGAAAATGTGGGTCTTCTTCTTCTTCCTGAAAATGTGGGTCTTCTTCTTCTTCTTGAAAATGTGGGTCTTCTTCTTCTTCTTCTTCTTGAAAATGTGGGTCTTCTTCTTCTTCTTCTTCTTCTTCTTCTTCTTCTTCTTCTTCTTCTTCTTCTTCTTCTTCTTCTTCTTCCCCCTGAAAATGTGGGTCTTCTTCTTCTTCCCCCTGAAAATGTGGGTCTTCTTCTTCTTCCTGAAAATGTGGGTCTTCTTCTTCTTCTTCTTCTTCTTCTTCTTCTTCTTCTTCTTCTTCTTCTTCTTCTTCTTCTTCTTCTTCTTCTTCTTCTTCCCCCTGAAAATGTGGGTCTTCTTCTTCCCCCTGAAAATGTGGGTCTTCTTCTTCTTCTTCCCCCTGAAAATGTGGGTCTTCTTCTTCTTCTTCTCCTTCTCCTTCTTCTCCTTCTTCTTCACTGGAACTCTGAGGTCCTGGGCTTGACCAGTTGGAAGTGTCTTTGCCATGGTCAGACAGGACAGGTCCTTGGTGTCCTTTACAGTTTCAACCAAAAGGCTTGGTGGAGCTTTGACCTCAACCTGGATGGCTGGAGCCTCTGACTCCTGAAGGAGGTTGGTTGATCCTTCCTTAAGCAGGTGAATCAGGGTGTATTCAGCAAGAGAGACAGGGAGAGCCTCCTCTGAGGTGGAGTTATTGTCAGGTCCAGCAGAGAGCACAGTGACTTCTGTTCCCTCGCAACATTCAGGTTGATGCAGGACGGTGACAGAGCTTTCAGCAGCGGCCTCAGTCTGAGCACAAGGGCTGAACGTTTCCGTCTTGATGATAAAAGGACATTGTTCTTTCTCCTTCTCCAAGTCCTGGAGGAACAGCATCAGTTCAGAATCAGCTCTGACGATCGGCTCCCATTCATCAAGATGATCTTGAGTAGGGGCATGGTGTGCAGCGCAGGCAGCTATAAATGTAGAACTCACTGATGAGGAATCATTCATGTGCTTTTCACCAAGTTCCTCCTCCTCCAGGAGGACTGAGAGGAACTGCATCAGGTGAGAATCAGTGCTGACAACAGGTTCCCACTTGTCAAGCTGTTCCAGAGTCGACCCATGCTGTGAGGAGCAGTCAAGCACAAATCTAGAGAGATGTGATGAAGTGTAGAGGAGCTCCTCACCAAATCCCTCCCTCCTCCAAGTCAAAGTGGGATTTGACCAGTGGCTCCCACTCATCCAGGCAGCCCAGAGTGGATCCACAGGGTGAGCAGCAGTCAGCCACAAATCCAGATGTGTCACATGGGGGAGCATAGAGGTATCTCTTTCCAACTGCCTCCAGGTGGTAGTCATCGTCAAAACCATTGGGGGAGTGCTGAAGCTGACTCAGTTTCTCAATGAGTTTGAGGTCACCAGTCACTGGAGCCTCAACAAGGCAGAGCAGGTTAGACTGAGCCTCAACATGCTGAGCTGGGTGGATGGATGCTCCAGCATTACCTAACGCTGTGTCCTCGGTCATGAGAGGAGACTCTTTCTCTGTGGGAGGAAGGTCTCCTTTGTCCATATCCAAGAGAAGTTTGCATGCTGATGAAGCTGTGCTGACTATTGGCTCCCATATATTAGGTGACAGGTCACAGTCGAGCTCAGCAGGAACTCCAGAGAAACTAGAGGCTTCAGCATAAAGGTACCGCTCCTTCTTCAGGACTTTCGCAAACATGTAGTTGATGTTGTCATGGCGATCGTCATTAAGGGCATTGAGTCGAGCGACCATTTGCATTGATGCTGAAAGAAATGCAATGGCAACATTTTAATGAAACAAATAACCATGAGGCCACATGATGTAGCTTCATTCAAGGTCAACATGCTTCATCATAGCTTCATCTTATGCCTTTCATCATAGTTTTGTTTCAACAAATCTAACTGTCAATTTACAAATTGTAAATCAAAGGAAGTAAAGGAAGTACTAGACACAAATGTAAATCCTTCAACACAAACACCTAGTCTATCCTGACTGTCTGTCTCTTGTTTGTCAGTTCAGCAAAATCCTCTGTCTAATCTTTTCCTGTTAAATAATAAAATAAAAAAATACATGTGGCTTACCAGGATGGAAATCACTCTCCATGTTTTCCTTTCTAAAAAGGTAGATGTCGTTGATATTTCTCCAAATGAATGTGTGGCGAGGTGGCGATATAAGCAAACAGAATATAACTAACCCGACAACGCCACCTGGGGAATTTCACCCCAGGAAGTATATTGAGGAACCTGGACTAATACCTCAGTCATACACAGGCTACACAAGTTCGATAACTGAAGGAAGACAGAGACGTGATTCCAAAAGAAATGCAAATTTATTGAATAATTAATGACTGGAAGGGTCTGTGGATAGGATGGGTTAAACACAAATGAAAAATAAATCAAACCTATGTGAAAGGAAGTAACAAAATATTTATTACAATAATTTAATCAATATCTAACAAATGCAATTATTTTACTAAAACACTTCCAGTACTTACAAAGGGGAGCGTGGGCTGAGGCCAGCAATGGAGAGGCAGACTAACTGAGGGCGTGTCCAGGGGTGCAACCACTTACCTACCACACGTGTATTCACTGCAAAACAGCAATCACGGCAAACAGGTGAAAAACAGTGTCCCAGTGCTCTTTTACCATTACAAGCTTGTGAAGGGAACCGCACCAGGGTGTCTAGCCTCCCCAACCAGCCAGCACTCTGCTCCACTATAGGGAGATAACAGAAATATTAAATTACTCGAACAAAATATGAAAAGGTCATTAGTAACAAACCAGTTGGCTCACACTAAAAGTACCAGACACAACTGGCAACAAGATAAAACAAGCAAGTCAACACACATACACAATAAATACAAAACTATCTATAGAGGCAAAACAGCAGCTGATAGAGACCTACAATACAAGAGACACATTAGTAACAGGTCTATAACACTATAATAACAATTACCTCAGGTATTTATCGCACCCTACTTACCCCTAACTACAGTGACCAGTACCTTGACGAAATGTGCGTTGGCTAAGCAGACTCAGGGTGGTAAGAATCCACAGCACCCAAGGGCAGACAGGAACTACAGCAGATAAGATTGATCAGTTGCAGTACCACTTCACATGTGCTTGGTGCACAAACAGTTGGAAAACATACCTTAAGTCACAAATCTCAGCCAGCAGACACCAGTACGACCAGGCAGACAGGAGACTATTACAAACAAAATAAAACTCAGTCATTGAGTACATAAAAAGACCCTTAAACAACCTCAACCTCATGACTGCATCACCTACCTCAGAGTCACAAAGAGGGGCCAATATGGCAACCAACAGGGAGAGAAAAAGGAAAAGCAGCCATGATGCCACAGCTGCCTTAAATACCCTGACAAGCTAATTGGAGGGCTGGACCAGGGAGGAGTCAATCTAATGCTGTGGGGGTGTGTCGAGAACTAAGAGGAAGTACTGCATTCATATTGAAACAAGTGTTCCTACTACAAATGCAACGTGAGTTTTCTGTCTCAATGTGCAGGTGAACACCGTTCAGAGATGAAACTGAGAGTCTGTGTCTGTGTTCAGCTCAATCTGTCTTTATGACACTGACATTCTAAACTCTATGAACTCTGCTGCATTCTGTCCAGCTGCATTATGATTCATCAGATGAAGTTCAGGCCCCAGTAAACTTTGATGACAGAGATGTCTCACTTCGTATATGGTTTATAAACTACATAGGATTAAAAAACACATAACTGAATATTTGGAATTTGTTGAAGATACCAGAATTTTTATGTGGAAAACATCTATTTAATTGCTAATTCCTATTGCACTTTAACTGTTTTAAGCCACAAGTTAGCTAACTCTAATCTTACTACTACCTACTACTATTACTACTATATATTACTATTACCTCTTACTATTACCTACTATCATATCTGGGGAGATACTTTAGGAAAATAAAAAAGAAAAGTTATTCATCTTCAATTCAGCTGTGTAGAATTTATTTTTTCCAGAACAACCTGTGCATCAACCCAAGTAGTTAATAGAAACATGGGTAGCACTTTACAATGGCCTTTTTCCAGTCCATGAACCTTTAAGCACCGATAACATTTGTTTAGTCCCCCCTAATTACGTCATTGTACCCTGTAATTATTTTTTAAGTATGCAGTAATTACGAAAACAATCACACCATAACTACCTTATAAGTCTCTCATAATTACAACGTTGTTACCCCTTCTTGTTTTGTTACCCTGTAACTACAGCATTGTTATTTTATTAGTACCCCATAATTACAAACTAGTTACACCGTAATTAGCGGGCTGTAAAATAAAGCGTTACTGAAGAAACTAATAGAAACTAATAGTGAAAAACTGAGCCAATGTCACGCCAGCCGCAATGGTACGATCTCTCTTGCCTATAATGGAAGTACAATACAGCATGAAACCTGGTATTTTACATATATATGTACAATGGTTTTATATATTTATATGGGTATTTACTAGTATGCGTTTGTGCGAGTGTTTAGTGTGAAGAACAAAATTAAATCTAAAAAATTAATCTCCTACACAGCCTCTCATAAACATCTCATTCCGTGACTTGGGACCCCTTACACAAAACAAATGCCTCTCATCTGCTTTGTTTTCCTAATTGCAGTGAACATTGTTCAGTTTGTTTTCTACATGAGAGAGAGCAAGAGAGAGGCAGACCGAGAGAGAGGGAGGACTAATGATTACATACATATTTCTTTTTAAGCTCATGGCCATTCACTTGACATGACAATATCTCAACAGTGCCAAACATTAATTGTTTCAGTTAATTACATGGTATTTCTGCTTTGTTTGGTAGTGCAGGGTAGGGAGTGACAGGAAAGAAAGACGAGAGAGAGCGACTGAGCTGCAACTTAACAGTTCATCACACCTCCACTTTTTTACACACTCTCTTTCATACACACACACACACACACACACACACACACAGTCACAGTCACGATCAACGACTGGCAGCAACGTCAATACTTCATACCTCGCAGTATATCCTATTCACCCTGTACTAACTGATAATCTTTAGATTAGCCTGATGATTGTTTGGTGAGACACAATGAACATCCGCCTTACATACTGCAATTAATTATTATGAATTAAGTAGAATATCAGGACTGACAGCAGTTGATTGATTGTATTTACCGGGTCCACAAAGGCTGTGGACAGGGAAAGAAGTGAGTGAATCGTCTATTTATTTTGGAATTATCGGGCAGGTGGAAGTGGATTGATTGGATTTATCAGGTGAATTAAAAACGGATACAGTTGTATCAACAATGGAGAGAGGAAGCTGGTGAAAGACAGGTGAGTGAGGAATGTGGAGATGATGGAGAAACAGATGCAGATGAGGGAAAGACATACTGCAGATAATATGTTTTACACACACAGGCGGCACAGGATGGACTAATCATCTAACTAACCAAAAAAAAAAAAAAGGAATTAAAAAGTTAAGTGGCCTGACAAATAAGCAAGCTCTGACTTGACTTAAAGATCCCAGTGGTGGAAACTGGGCTAATGTAGAGATGAAAGGGACAGTTTTATTAAGACTTATTACATAATGGTAGTATTTTATATAACAACTGAGTCATACAGGGACAATCTATAGTCTCAGCTACAGTCAGCACAGTCAGAAGTGGCAGAGCTTGTGTCTGACTGTCCCTGACTGTCCCAGGATCAGTATGGGACATTTTGAGCATCATGGAACACTAAAATTCTTCACCAATTGAACCCACACCAATTGAATAGTAAGGTAAACACTGGATTCATTACTGCATTTAATTCATTAATTCATTACTGGCAGTGTTTTAGGCTGCAGTTCTATAGATTTTTAATTTTATATTCTCCCTACCTGGACACCAGGGATAAAAAAGCTTTCTGTGGCGTATCCAACCTTGACATGCCTCAGCGGTGATGCCATCCCAGGCTAAGAGCATTGCATCAGTGAGAGTGGCCTGACCGTGTGGATCATGGTCATACACTCCCCAACGCCATGCTGAAAGAATTCTTCAAATTGAATTGAGAAACAGTGAGTAAGGGTGGGAGAAACATCATGGACATCCTTGCATGGTTTTGGAAGCACTATGGTGGAATCGCACATTGTCTTTTATGATGACGAAATTGGCCAAATGTTGCCCCTCCGTCACCTCTTCTCCTGCCATTAGCCACTCTGCAAGCCCATCCAGAAATACCAGGATGAGCACTCTCTCTTCATACCTGACGGGCCGGAATTGCTTCAAGGCCTTCCGTACTACATACCAGCTTGCATTCCCCTCTCTCGATGTCATGTCCACTTGTAATTTTACCACTCACGCTCATTCCACCCTGAAACCACTCCTGTGCTCAATCTGTTCATCAAATTGGTCACCGGGAGTCCTTGTCCATCTACTTCGCATTCTCATGTTTCCATGCTAATCAAAGGTTTACGGAAGCAAGAAGCACCTCTCACACCAAGGTGCTTACCACTCACTTTCGATCTTCTCGGGCTTTGTATTCAAACCCTGCGATCGGGGTATTCGTCCCCCATGGTCGACTCAACGCTGGAATCTATGTTCTTCCTGGCCTTCTTCGGCTTCTTGAGATGTCCAAATTCGCCCCAACATCTGACGCTCTCATCTTCACCCTCAAGCGCAGTAAAACTGACCAACTGGGACCCCTGTTTCCCATTTACATTTTCCGCCTCAACTCCTATCTCAGTCCATTCCAGCCCTTAGCCAACTACATCAGCTCCAGGTAGGCCCTCAAAGCCTCACCTCAAGATCCTCTCTTCATAACCGAAACAGAGAGAATGGCTGCACGTTTCTGGTTCCACAAACATTTCAGCCAAGTCCTCACCTAATCCGACATATCTCCCAAACATTATTCTGGCCATTCTTTCCGCATTGGCACCGCTTCCGCAGCCGCCACACTAGGAATCTCAGATCAGACCATCCAAATTCTCAGACGCTGGTCATCACATTCGCAACAATCTCAACGAACTGGGCCAAGCTCATGCTCATCTCAGTTCTGGTCGAGGCTCTTTTGGGGAAAGTCTTAGATGACTCTGTGTCCGCGAGACACGGTACACCCACACTGAGTCTCAACCTCCCTGGATTCCTATGCGTTCTACCCCAACGGCCAGCTCATCCCCGAAGACTCCAATCAACCCTCATCCACCTCGACCCTTCCAAACCTCCATCCATCTGTCCAGTTCTCTGCAATCTACTACGCAACTTTTATCTTCATTAAACTGTTAATCATTAACTGGTTGTGGGGTGGTCTTTGCTTGTGAAATTAAGTTATTAACTTAACTTAGGTTCAGGAGCATGGACCATGCCTTAACCACACCTCTAATTACCTATCCAGCCTATTTGTACCACTCTAACCCATCTTCTCTTGTTTGTCTCAGCTTACTTGCCCCACCCACCCTCTCCCCCTCCAACATCTATATCTCTTCCCTCTCCCTCCATCCATCCATCCATCGATCCCTCCAACCAACCCTCCCTCCATCCATCCTTCCCTCCATCCTTCCCTTCCTCCATCTACCTATTCACATATTGCTTTCATTGTTACATAACATACTGTAGTATGCTATTGTAACTTGTAACAGCAAGGATACAAAAAAAAGTAAAACATAAACAAGCATTATGTGGGCCCCTATTATAAAACTGAATTATAAAAACAATTGAAACTGATATTCATTACTTTTCCAACTTTATAAGGGCTCAGATAATGTTCATTTATATTCTACAAACCACTTACTATTTACTAAGCACCTTTAAAATGGGGATCCAAACAATACTTATCTATACAGAAAGTGACAAAATGTATTATTTACAATACGTATTTAAAAGCATTTAACATGGATAGTACTTTGCTAATAAATTGTTAACTAATTGTAACTGTTATTCTATTATGGCTTCCTGGGGAGAATTTCACAAAGCAGGATTAGCAAGCTATACCTTTAAAAAATGTTCCGTAATATCTTCTGAAATTTTGTTTATTATTAGCAATCACCAACATGCATGACTGAATCATATTCCTAAACCTAATTTTCAAGTTTTGTTTTACAGATTCAAATCAGTATCACCAGGATATAGCATAGCCTAATGTTTTCCAAAATTCTATCTAACTTTCTAATGCTGCTTTGTGAAATACTCTCCTGCTCTTCCTATGAAATAAACCGAGCAGGTGAGTCAGGTGGAAACTGTGCCACTTCCTCCACTTACATCCACTTAAACCATGGAGGACAGATGTAGACAGTTTAGACATGGATTGTGCAAAAGGCAGTGCAGCTCAATATTAGGAAGGTGTGTTAATATTTCTGAAACTCAGTGACTGCTGTCTGTATCTGTGAAACCACAACAACTTTGCTCCTTTAGCTGGGCCTTTCATATCTTTGGACCACAGCGCCCTCTGCTGGTGGTTTGCGTCTGTTACATACAATCTGCATCCCATGGTTAGACAGAAACGTACTTACTTCATTCTTGAATATTTTAATATAATTGTATATATATATAAATACATAGACATAAAAAATAATAAAAACATAAAAATAAAATATAGAGTTCTGAATTTGAACTTGAGAGTTGGGGCAGCCAGTATCACGTTTCGGGTTACCAAATGGCAAGGCGTTGCACACACACACGCACGCACGCACACACACACACACACACACACACACACACACACACACACACACACACACCGCCAGAAACCTTCAAAATGTATTGAATATAAATATTCTACTAGCCCTGTTTAACTGGCGCGTGCGTAACGAGCGCTCTACTGCGCCCCGTTGCCATGGCGACACTTCCTTAAACAGAAACTAAAAAATTCCGCTGTGTGCTGCAAAAAATATCCTGTTGTTTGAGGATCTAGTACATTTTCCCCAGGCTAATTTATGGTGAAGACAGCATTTAAATAAAAACTCGACTAGTTCCTCCGCAAAAAAGAAAAACCGAGCGGCGGAAGGACTTGGCTGTAGTCCGTCACCACCATGGTCCAGCGCGAGCCCCGGAGGGGGCAGTCCGGCAAGACGAGCTATGACATCGGCCTCAAGTACACACAAGCCCCGGCTTTTAACGTGGATATCGGCAAGGTTTGTACAATGATACTATACCTCTCTTTTTTTTTTTTTTTTTTTTAACCCTTCTTTTACTGTGGCCCTGCTGCACTGTTAGCGACAGTCACTGAAGTTGCCACCATTCCAGGTTGTTGATAATCAAATTAGGCAAAATATTAGTCATCAAATGTGATCAATTGTAGCTTTTACAACTAGTGAATTAACGTTACAAAGTCCTTATTAAGTCCAAAGACATTGGGCCTTTGAAATGCAGACACACACACACACGCACACACGCACGCACACACGCACACACACACACACACACACACACACACACACACACACACACACTCACACACACACACACACACACACACACACACACACTGTTCTTACTTTAATTGAAACTTTACATTTCCATTGATGTAGCAAGTGAGTTTCATGACATATGGGCCCTTGAAACCTGTTAAAAAACTATCATTTCAGAAATACATGAGAATCAGTGAGAAAGTGTTCTCTTAAATCCTGAAGAACATAGTTTTTGGAGAGCAGCAGACTGTCAAGAACAACAAAGAGAATCTAAATGTCTCCACTGTCTGTCCCACCCAGGAAGTTCCCCTCCCCCCCATCCTCCAGCGGAGGGCCCAGGCATCGTCCAGTGCCGCTCCGAGGCTGTCCTTCACCACCTCCGGCTCGGCGCACAGCGGGACACCCCAGGGCGCCTGGCAGGCCCAGACCCGCTACCCCAAGCCCCCGCCACACTGGAGCACACACTACCTGAACGACCTGGCCAAACGGGTGAGGAGCGGGTAGGGCTGTTGGAGAGGATGGTGACAGCACAGTAGAACTGTGTGTCTGTGTGAGTGTGTGTACATGTATGTGTGTGTGTGTGTGTGTGTGTGTGTGTGTGTGTGTGTGTGTGTGCATTTGTTTGTATGTTCTCAGAATTTCATCTCCCTCTCAGCTGCGGTTAGTCAATGGTGCTTCAGTAAAGTTTATGTAAAAAAATGGATGTGTGACTTCCTATTGTGTTCACATATGAATTCAAGAGGAATTCCCATCTGTACACCAACTTGCCCCACTTGAATGATCATGGCTGTCATTTTTAATCAAATTAAAATCATATTATTTTAAACTATGTGATGTGAAAATATACAGGGATGTAATGGTTGGTAAAAACTCAGTGGACATTTTTTATGATGTAAATCTATATGGTGTTTTAAGCAGAAAAAATAAAATAAAATAACAATTAAAAAAAATTCACAAATGAATGCCTTTCTGAAAATATAATTGTTTTTTATTTATATTGGTGGATGTTTGCCTTGTGATGGTCACTGACTGCAGGACATAGTTTACCCACCATTTTATTTAACACTACATCACCGGATATACAGTAGCTAACCATAAGGTGCCGCAAAAGGAGATGATGCAGAAAAAAATAAAATAAAAAATCCCTAATGAAATTTGCCACCTCCTCAAACAAACAAATTTTGAGATATGAGGCCACTCCTCTAATCTCCTCTTCTTCTTCTTCTCGGACGGTGTTTGACCCTCTGCTTCCTCCTCCCATGCAGCTGAGAGAGAGTCCGTCGCGCCGTCTGGTTTCGTCTCCCGTCAGCGAGGCCCAGGACAGCTACAGAGGCCTGGCTCGCCCCAAGGCTCCTGTCATGGAGCGCTATGATACTCTACTGGTGAGAGGGATGGATGGATGGATGGATGGATAGATAGATAGATAGATAGATAGATAATCATTAATTTCTGTGGCTCCCAGACAATGGATTAGTTTCTTCTTTTTTGAAATACTTGTACTCGTTCAGAGTATCTTGACTCAGGAGTAACATGTGAACTATCTCATTAAGTGTGTATTCCCCTTTAACCCAGGGAGCGAAACTAATGATTGTTATATTTTCTTTGTGTGTTCTTGAACCATTTCTCTCAGGCACTGTACAGACAGCGTGAGCAGGTGCCGCGCTCCGTAGAGCCTCTCATTAGCACCTCTCATGCCCACCACAGGCGTTTCAAACGGTATGTGTGTGTGTGTGTGTGTGTGTGTGTCCACTAGGGGGTGTAGGACAATAATAGCATGTTCTTACCTCTTCCCTTAGTCAACATTTTCTTTATCTTTCTTCCCCTTTTCTTATACCATCTCTCTCTCTCTCTCTCTCTCTCACACACACACACACACACACACACACACACACACACTCACTTTCTCACCCCTAACCTCTCTCTTTCTTTCTATACCCCCCTTTCTCTTCCCCTTCAGCTCTGAGCTCTCCGGCATGGACGTCTCTCCTGCTAACCTGTCGAAAAGCTCCGCCCACCTCCGCCCGCCTCTGCAGAAAGCCCCGCCCTCTGACATCCCATCATCATCACCATCATCATCATCCTGCGTCCGGCATCTGCTCCGCCCCCTCGTCACGCTCCCGTTCGCCGGGAAGGACAGTGAGTACCGGGACACGTTCACCGCTCCTCCTCCTCACCCGGCGCCCACCGGGCCCCGGGCCTCCGCTCTGCCTGGCTGGGACAGCACCGATGCTGCGGGCGGGGGTGGAGGTGCTGGGACCGGGACTGGTGCCGTGAAACATATCTTGGAAGTCCCAAAGATGTACGCGACAGAGAACAGTAGCTACGGATGCGAGAAGATGGCGTTGGTTTGAAGTAGAGGTGAAGAACAGGGGCTGAAAGAGGGAGGATCGAGTTTTGGAACCATGAAATTTGAGTGTTAATGTGTGTCTGTTCATCTGTTTTTGTGAATGTCTGTCCGAATGCCGAATGCGTCTGTGTCTATGTATGTATGTGTGTGTGCAAAAGAAGTCACATTTTGAAGAGTACTCAAACTCGAACCACCTTGTGTTCCAACCCAGTTTAATAATTTCCAATCTGGATGAATAAAACCAGTGTGAACATTGTGAGGCAGAGTTTTCCTTTGTGTGATGCCTGATAAACATGCTGTAGTACAGTCTGAAGCACTCAGGAGTTCATGCCTTGACTCTTTGATTTGGTGGTGTGATTTGTGACATTCACAAATCACACCACAGGCCTTCGTGCTCAATTCCAAATTGCTGATCAAATCTGATTTTTTTTGGGGACGGCTGTTCAGATCTATTTTCTTTTGATGCAACTCTTGATTTTGTCCCACATATCCATGTAGTCCAGATCAGATATGAAGAAATGTGGCTCCATGCAGCTATCTGCTGTTCATACTAATTAGAAAACATCAGATCACATGTGAGAGGAAAAATCAGTATTGAGACACTTTTGGCTGCAGTGTGAACGGAGCCTTATAAACTACCAATAAATTAATCTCATCAGTTTTTTACTCTGGCTTCTGAACGTCAACATTAGAGTGGATAGTGTGTATGTATGGTGTTGTGTGACAAAAACACAGTATGCTGCTTTGTGTTTTGAAGCAGCACAAGGCAAATTCCTGTCATTGTATTGAATCTTGAATCCTCTAAATTCTCAGAGATACAGTGAAATGCAAAATTAGGATATCTAGAGTATGAAGTCATTTTTATGGGTTGCAGAATTCCAGAGTTCAGTCATTCTGAATTCACTGTTGGATGGATCACAATGTTACCAAATCACAGATTCAGGACCATCTACACTGTAACTCCCCTTCATGTTATCACATATGAGAAAAAATGAAATATATTTATATATTTAGTGAGGAAAACTGTATGGAGAATGTAATTATGTGTGTCATATTTTTGGCAATTTTACAATAAATATGACATGACAGTAAAATACTCATATAATAATACTAATTATGTTCAAATCTGACATCAAAATGTGTGAATAACGGTTCCACAAAGTTACAACAAACTCAAATGTGATTCAAAAGAAATGGACAGGACACAGACTGAAAATTTTGGCATAAGCTTTTAATGTTTTTATTAGGTTTTTGATGTTTTCTCTTTAAATTGGATTTGTTTGCCTTTTTCCCAGTAGTTTTGTGATTTTTTAATTTTTTATTTCTTATTCTTCTGGTTTTTATTTATCCTATCAGTAAAGGAGAAGAGTTGCTCAGGTAAATCAGCATTCACGGTCAAACCTTCATACTTTTTAATAATAGAACTGTTTTTATAAGTCTCTTTTTCACAAATGCTGTTGAATTATTACAGTTTATTAACCTTTTTTGTTCTTTACATGTTTCAAAAATATAAAAGGTAAATAATAAACATTCCGTTGAAATATATTTTATACAGTTCTTGATTCTTTTTTATTTCTTTTTTTTACTCTCTCCAGTGTAATGACATTAAAATTGTATCCAGCATCAGTCTTTATAGCATAAACCCCATTCAGTGTTAATGGAGGGAAGCTTCTCTTCTTTCTTTCTCTGTCGTCCCTCTCTTTTTCTCTGTCTCTCAAGTCTTTGGAGGCTGGTATAGCGGCTTCTTAAGCCCTCCTAGTGGCAACACTAAGGCATTGACCACACTGGAGACGTACCACTGATTTCTGATCAGTGGTACGTCTGACTGACCGATCAATCAGTCAGTCAGTTTTGACACAATGGTATCAACCCCAGTGTGTTCATTGAAATCCAACAGAATAATTAGCTGCATCTGCGCTTATGGTGTAATGTTTTGTTTTTCTTTTTGGCTGAAAATGGTGAAATTAGGTTCAAAAATCTGCAGTGAAAAGCCACAAGGCTCAGAGATAGCTTGAAAAACAAATATTGACAAGGCACAGCAAAAATGAACATAAGAGAAAACAACAAAACAAAATGAATGATGAAAAAAAAAATATTACCAGTAGAAATGAAGCCGATTTTACAAGACAGATGAATGGACAGACAGTTTGTGCGACGATGGATAAATAACGACAAGGAATTTGCCAAGAAGGGAATTCCACGAGTGAAAAACAGCATCTCGGTATCCACGATTCACTGAAAAGTTACGAGTAAAAAGGCGTGAAACAGGAACAAACACAAAAACAAAGATGTCCAGTGAATGTCCATGAGGTGTCATCGGAAACACTGACACACACGCAGATGGAGAATCTCTCCACTTTGGTTTCCCAAACCAGCACCAAGCCCATGACACCAGGGCTAGGGAGC
Organism: Centroberyx gerrardi; assembly: GCF_048128805.1. NCBI lineage: Eukaryota > Metazoa > Chordata > Actinopteri > Beryciformes > Berycidae > Centroberyx > Centroberyx gerrardi. The sequence continues at coordinate 6,393,555 of NC_136003.1, read as the reverse complement.
GTTTTGGAAAACTCTGCTCTGTGTCTATATGAAACTGTCAATATGAATAGACTCATGAAACTGAGCCTGGTTTGCCACCAGAAATGCGATGGAGTCGCACTCTGCTGCTCTGTGAAAACTGACACTGCCGCAGTCAAACGTCCACGAATGTATTCCCACGTGGAAATAAGCATAAAACACAAAAACAGGAATGATAAATAGAAAAGTAATAAAGAAGAATATTTTGTTTCATATGTTTGTGTATTTCCCATGCTATCTCTTCTCGCCACTCACTAACCTGACAGAGAAAGGAAGGAGGGAAGACGAGAGACTTTTGTTTTTTTTCGACTGAGGAGAGGCTTCCCCCATCCTGGCCATTCACAGATAAGTTAAAGTCGTCTTTTTAAAGTTTCCCACGCATGCATTAGAATTCATCTCCAAACAATAGGATAGAAAAACACAAGAACAAGGGATGCAAAAAGGAGCTTCTTCCTCAAAACAACGCAAAGGAAGGAAGGAGGATGAGGAAGAGGAGGAAAGGATGGAGAGAGTGAGGAGAGGTGAGGAGCGAGGGATGGAGAGAGGGGAGGTGCTGTGAGAGAGGCAGACTGGAGTTTTAGTTCTACAGACATTTCTGAGAGGCAGAGCTGCTCTGGAGGCAAAAATAATCTCATTGGTTGAGTTAAACTTAAACGGGCGGAGCCAAAGAACCACAGTTTTTCTGGCTAAGTAACGTTAGACTGAAGTCCTGTGAAAAGGGCAAGAGGTAAGGTAAAATTATGGCTAAAATTATGAAGCCTAGAATGCTTTTTTTGAGCTGAAAAAAATGCAATCTGGTTACACTAAGTTATCTAGGTTAGCTAGTTAGCCTAGCTGACCTTCCACGCTCAGACTAGCCATACTAGTCTGTAGCTAGCTAGGTAAGCTAGTTAAGCTAGCCAAGTCATGGCCATTTATATTTTTTATTTATATTTTAGTTCCTTCTTTGCCGTTCAAATCTGCCAGTTAGCTAACTTGCGCTCTAAAAAAAACTGTGGTTCTGGTTTGGCTCTGCCCACTGAGGTTTAACTCAACCAATCAGATTACTTCTGCCTCCAGAGCGGCACTTCTTCCGAGAAATGTATGTAGAACTAAAAACTCCAGTCTGCGCGAGAAGGAGGTGGAGAGGAGAGGAGAGAGGGTGTGACGGTGGGCAGAGCGTTCACTCTGCATCTCGTTTTGATATGTTTGGTAGTTTGGGTTTCAAGTAAAGTTGCACTATTGGTTAGCTCAGCTGTCAGTCTTCTCACAGGGGCGTGGCTTAGCTCAGATTACTGTCGGTGCAATGGTGATGCAGTCTCCTCCTCTTACACATAAGCCATTTATACAGACAGACAAAAACACACATACACACACACACACACACAACTGACCCCAGAAATTCCCTATGGAAACAGGGGTTTGTACCACATTATTGCTCTGTCAACAAAACTCGCCTATACAGTACAGTGGAATAATCAAGGTTTCCATTGAAGTCATGCCAGTAGCGAGATGACAGGGTTTGTGATCCATTTTGTAATTTCTTTCTACAGCCGTGCCCATCCCCTCTTCCTCTTCTCCTCTCCTCTCGACTCATCACCTACCTCCTAATCCCTTCTTCTCTCTCCTTTTCTATCCTTTCATCTCAGTAACGTCTAGTGCAGTAGCTGGTAGTGCACCTACCCTATAAGTCTCTATCATGTCTCATTATTTACGCTTGTTCTTCTGATGTCGAGCAACATGCCTTCATAAATGTGTGGTGGAGAGAGAGAGAGAGAGAGAGAGAGAGAGAAATAGAGGGTGGATACAAGATAGGAGGCAAAAGAAAGGAAGGAATGGAGACATGGGGTGGATGGAAATTAGAATCAGTCATATGGCGATGAGAGAGAGAGAGAGAGAGAGAGAGAGAGAGAGAGAGAGAGAGAGAGAGAGAGAGAGAGAGAGAGAGATCCAGTTGTGACAATAGGGCTGTGCACATCCATATCCATGAGGCACCTCTGCCTCTTAAAACAAGACATTTAAGTACTAAGATCACCTTTGCTCCAACAGGTCAGGGTTCTCAAACTGAGGATGTCACAAGATAATTTTTGAGGGTTGCCAGAGGATAATATAGATAAATGCTTCTGTTGTGAAATCAATAATTTGCAGCCTCTAGGCGTCCTCTGATGATTAATCAAAGGAAGAGGCCTGAAATGGGGAAATTAAAGTTCTTTTTGATAGGTGAATGGTAATTTCTTTTAATGCAGACAGTAGGAAGGCTGAGAGAGGCAGACGCAGGAGAGTTTCTGGTGGGATCTCAATCCTAAACCATCATGGGGTTCATGTGCTTCCGTAAGGTGGAGGTCTGAACCACGACACCATCTCTCTGCATGGCAAACCTTCACGTTTCATGGGCTGTGAACCAAAAAGTTTGAGAGCCACGGCTAGCAGAAGGTGGAGCAATATGATCTTAATGCTAGATTATGCTTGAGAAACACAGCGCAGAAGGCTGTTTTTCTGCGGGCAACTCCGATGGGCGACAGTGTCCAAGGAGCTGCCTTAGCAATGCTGCCTCAATCACATGCGATCATCTTGTTGACAGATGACACTCGAATATACTTTGGACTTTTGTGTCTTGCTTTGTTGCTGGGAGAGTTGCCCGTCTACAGTGGGCGCCACTGTAGAAGTCCCCTTGAATGCATTTATCCTGCAATAGTACTGCAGACAATTCTTTCTTGAATTTCACATAGTATAACCAAATTAGTGTATTGTAATACAAAGCACTAGTGTCTCAACTAACTAGCTACCAGATCCCTCCTTTGTAGCTTTTTTTTTTTTTACAGTAGCTGAAACGGGATCAAAACTTGATTTTTCCAAACACTTCCTCTTGAGGATGGAGCCAAAGTGCAGCAGTAGTTAAGCAAGAATGCAGTAAAAAGTGGGACATCTATAATGGCTACATCTTGGACAGATTCCAACACAATGTTCTCCTACAGTATAATCACTGGTACATGGTCCGACTGTTGCTTGCATAGGCGATTGCTCAGTTCATGTTCAAACTGCACGCTTGAATACAAAAGCATTTATGGATGCATTGCTATAATTGTCATCATTCATCATCATAATTGTGTGTGTAAAAAATACAAAACACATGACATGTAAACCAAAAATACAGTTTGAGCAAGGGAGCAAAAGTTGAGAGAAGACAAAATACAACTGACACAATTCATTCAGTTAAATAAAGTGGTGTTTTGTCCCTGTGTTGCTACAGTACATGGTAGGCTATTATTATTCTTGATTTTTTTTTGTAGCTGCACTGTATAATTTTAGGAAGAAAAATGACTCAAACAATAATTAGGCTAGATGAGAACTGATTTCAAATCTCATCACATACCACCTCAGGGATATTTACTCATGGAAACAATCATAATTTTTATTTGAAATTTCAAATTACTTTCCTGAAACTACACGGTGCAGCATTGAACCATAACATCCACCCAACCCCCGTCTCATCACCCCAACATAGATAGAAGCCATGTTTCTGACAAATGTCTCTGAATTTTTGTAGGGAAGCTTGATTTTTGATACGGTATATTGCCCCTGAGATGAGTGCTGTTTTCAATTTTTCTCTCCCTCCCTGCTATACTAAAGGCTCCTCCAGAGTTATACAGGGAATAATGTATGAATATTTTCCGTTCCAAAATTAAATATCCACCATTTGAAAAAAAAAAGAAAGTGACACTTACAAAATCAATGATTACAACAAATAGTAGGCCTACCTTTAAAAGAAAAGCTGTCCTGTTGACAAAATGATAACACTTTATATTCTATATTGTAGAGATACTGGATAATGAATTTCAGCTCAAGATGATTTTTTTTTTTCAAAATGGATATGCAGCAATTTGAAATAGAGCACCTCGTACAGTAACTGCACACAGATACCACATAGTAATCTTTATGGTCTCCACAGTACACAACAACTCATTGCGAACAGATCTTCATATGTAACCAGCTGGGGGGTTTATGCTGGATTCCAGCCGTGTTCGAAAGACGGAAATTTGCGACTTCCTACTAGGAAAAATGCAATGCAACGGCCCTTCGAGTTGGAATTCCGAGTAAGAAACTCAGGTAAGATTTCTCAACTCTGAGGTTTCCGAGACGCATTTACTTTTAACATGGTTATAATCCTCAAAATATGCTTGAGTTCAATTTTCAGCATTGCGTGACCTTAAATCTTTCAAAACATGTGGTAAATGGCTAAACATATGGAGTGGAGATTGCATTTACGGTTGCTAATGGTCTATGCTTACTAGCTAGCTAACATTGTGACATTTGCATGGAGAACATTTTAAGTTTGCCAAAGAAAATCTTGTGTTTTTCCTGCAGTTTTGGACCACTGGAATACACAGAGGTTGTGTACAAGTTGGTAATTTCTGTCTTCTGACTTTGAATGGAACCCAGCATAAGAACATCACCCACTACTGTAAATCACATTTTCCCTGCAACTTCCTATATGGGGCCTTGAGGTTGAATTGTAAGGGACCCAGACTGACACCATACGGCATGTTTCCAGACAACAACTTGGCTTTGGGAGTGTGGAGAAAAGAATAACTGAACCATGTGAATCAACCTCCCGAAATCATTTTTTTTATAAGTCTATTTTTGTCTCACTCTGATGAAAACAGATGGACTACCTGTTCCTGTTTGCTGTTTCCCTATATGCTCCGGTGAGCAGCCAGACTCTCTGGGCACATGGAGCAAAGATGTCCGTCTCTCCCCCTGGGGGTGCCGTCGCCATACGGCAATGGTTTGCCAGGTTTTAGCTAGATAGCCCTTATTGCAAGCATGGTTAACTGCAACAGACCCCTCTGGCTGGTGGGTGTGGGGAAAGCAGTGGGCGTGTCACATGATTTTGTGGACTAAGTTTCGGGTTATATTCTGCTTTTCTTCCAAATGCAAACTGAATAAAAGGGAAGTTTTGAACAAAATGTAAAAGTGTGTATAAAGTTATGAGAGAAAGCTGTTAACAGGAAAATATGGCCTGAATTTGTTGTCAGACATTTTTGTTTTAGTGGGCTAGGTAATTGTGTCATTAAATGTATTGAATTGATGTCAAATATTAAAATAAATCAACCATACTGCTCTAATAAGATGCGTGACACACACTGATGTTGAGAAGCGCCACCCTCTGCTGTTCATGGCAATATGGTTCTTGGCCAACCTTTTTTTGAACACATGGAGCCAAGATGGCTGCCTCTCACCCGGGGGGAAGCACCACTGCACAGGAGCTACTGTTCATCCATAAATGCTGCTCTGGTTAATGAGCTGTACAGCATGCATCTGTGCGTCTTCTCTCAAGCAGACTGGATTAAGTAGAGGGAAATGATTTACTGCTCTTGCCTTTTAGGTAAGTTGTCTTGCCAGGTTGCATCAGCAGGCAACAGACCCAACTTAGTTTAACACTTGATTAAAGGAGTTCAATTCATTTCTATACATATACGACCAAATATGCTTAGTGAAGACATTGTTAAAATTTTGTTTGAGTTGGCAAATTTAAAGTTATGTCAACAAACTTTCTTTTTTACAGGCCGTTTCAGACTAACTCCAGTCAACGCATCACAACTGGACTTCGTCCCGATTGGCTCCGCTCAGTAAACAATTACTAAAATCCTTCCAATCAGGCCAGTTTGCAGCATTTGAACTGGAAAGCTTTCACTCAGTTAAATTAGAGGACCTGGTATTATCAGCCAATCAGGGCCCGGCATTGTGACTGTTCTGCCTGTGAAGACTTAGTCTTCAAATGAATTTCACGAATACTGCTTTAGCTAAACTACATTTATTTGCATTACACATCATGAAGAACACTCGTCTTATCCTGAGTCATGGTATCATGAAAGCTGAATGACATGGGACAAGGCTATATTGTGGCTACGTTAAAGGTAACTCAAGTAGGGTTTTCTCTAAATAAATCACTGTTAAATCAATGGAGACTTAATAATCAAATAAAAGTAAGAGGGGGATCATCACAGCTCTCTTTTGCTATAACTATTAGCGTCATCACAACTAATTTGACAACAATACATTAATGAGAAAATCTTACAAGCGCTGTTCTTAATGGGATTGTCTGATTTTACAATAAGTGGGCAGAAGTGGCAATGCTACAATATTAGAGTGCTACATAAATAAAATAACTGGTATTGTTTAGTTTGTCTTCTCTCTTGAAGTGAGATGTTTCTAGAAAGACCTTGGATTTCTTATATCTCCTGCACAACATGAATCTTTTGTCAAAAAGATCTCTTGTAGTTCTGGGCTAGTGGAATAATAACCCTGGTTGATTAGGCAGCCATCTTGAACCTTTTCACCTGAGGAAGTTAATGGACCCGCCTGGATCTGGTTTAGATAGAAAACTTCATGTTTATAGGCTACCGTTTTCGTCTGGAACTCTTCCTTGACCTACAACCCAGATTGCAGAGCTTGGGGGAATCAGAGATTTCCAAAGTTGCACAGCTTTGTGAACAAAAACCTTCTAACCTTGATATGAGGGAGTGTCAAGAAAAAGTACAAAAGATGAGTCACATTGCCAAGAGGCCATTCTAAAGTATCAAAAAAAAAAAAAACACATACAGCAGGAGGCAATGACATCTTAGTCCAACACAGCAAAACATCTTTTGTGGTAGTCCTGGTTTCCAAATTGTGATACAGATACACACAGCTGCCATCGTGGGAGAGCAATCGGGATGCTAATACAAGACTCAGCAGTTGAGGAAGAAGAAGAAGAAGAGGAGGAAGAAGAAGCAGAGTAGTAGCCAGGTGAGAAGTCGAAGTAGTAGTAGTAGAAGAAGAAGTAGTTGTAGTAGCAGTAGAAGTACTTGCAGTAGTTTTAAAGCATTGGGGTGGGGGTGGGGGGTGGGGGGGTGGTGTATCTTATAAGATTTCTAACAAAACATCGGGTGTACATTGCAATCCTAAGTTGTTTTTTTTTCTTAATTATGAATCTGTTTTTATTATCGAAATAAAAAACAAAATATAGATCCTCTTTTTTTTTAACAGAATCCTACGCTTTTTTTTTTTTTTTTTGTTTAAATCAGTTGCATATAACATAAATCACTTTTGTTCACTTTTCCGTGTGTTTAAAATCCTCGTTTTCTAGCCCTCGTTTTTCATTGGGGGAGAGATTTTGAAGGGCTTGCAGAAGTAAAGAGTCATGCAGAATATTCATGCTGGTAAACAATGTCATAAAAACGCATTTCCCAAATTTTGTAATCATTTTTTTTTTCTTGTTGTTGTCCCTGGAATAGTTTCTCAAAGATGTTCTCCCTCTCCTGCTGAATACCTGCTTTCTCTATGAAACCTCTATTTTCTCCCCCCCCTCCCCCCCCCCACATCCCCAGAGGTATAGAGTGTATGGTCTGCAGAATCTCCTTCCTCCCTCCCTCTTTTTCCCTCTGAACGGAGAGAGCGCCTCCCTCCTCATCCATCATTGCCTTCTGAAAGAGCAGTTTGGTGCAGGAGATGCTGTTTTGCACATATTAGCAGCCTGCTTGAAAAAAAAACAACAAAAAAAAAAAACATAGCCTGGATGGTGACGATGTGACTTTGCATTGACATTGTTGGGTGGAAAAAAAAAATCTCTCTCTCGCTCTCTCTCTCTGACTCCTTCCTTCCTTCCTTCTCTCTCTCCCCACCCTCCCCCCTTTTTTTCATTTTCTCCATCCATTGTATGTTTTTACTGTCTTTCTTCAGGTTTTAATTGGTTTCATTCATGCCATGCAGTTTTTTGCTACGGAGGAGCCAGCAGCGATGCTGAGATGCAGGGGGGGGGGGTAGGGGGCGGGGGGGGGGGGGGGGGGGCGGGGGGGTTGAAGATACCGAGAGAGACGAGAAGAGAAGAGAGAGAGCGGGAAAGAGAAAGAGGAGTTGATCGCGTCTTCCCGCTCCACGGCCCGTTTTATCTTCTTTGAGGGTTTCCGTTCACCTCTGGCCGTGATAACGCACCCTCTCTTGACGTTGGACCAAAACGGCGCGTTCGTCCGTTCATCTGTCTTTGGGTTAATTCCATCAGAAAGGTGGCAATGGATTCCAATTGGCTCTTTGAGGTTCAGCTGAGATGTCAGTCTTTTGAAACGATCCGCCGGTCGGTCAGAACTCGAAGTCCCGAGTCGCTGACTGTCTCCCGGGACGTTTCTTTCAGATGATATCAAATATAAACGATCATGTCAAATATACACGTGATATGGCTGATGCTTCTGATATGTATGTATAGACAGTCAGTTCTTCTGCTGCGTTGGAGCCTGCTGTGTTAAAGTCCTATATAGCTCTAGCCAGGCTATGGAAACAGCCCAATGCTAGACCGGATCAGACTCAGTGGGAGCCTTTAGACATCAGGACAGACCAGGCCCTCACCTTGCATAGTGCTTTGGGTGTCAAAATGATAGAACATCCCCTTGAAATGAACAGCATTGTGAATGAGTGGAGCAGCTTCTTGAGATAAATGGCGTTGGGCCCATTTGAACTCTCTAATGTCTTTGATTCTAATGTCTTTTGTATTTTTCACACTTTTTGAGTGTTGCTGTCATGTGAAAGAAAATGAACAGTTGAGGGGATACAGGGCAACGAAATGTCAAACTAGCAATGGGGCTTCCAAATCAAAGTCTTTCATAAGTTAAGGCCCTTTGGCTGCTTCACTAGGCGAGTCCATGCTGCCGTTTTTTTTTTGTTTTGCAAATGGGTTCGGAGTGATATCAGAGCGTAAACGTTTTCACACTCCCGTGTTAAAATGGCTTACATGTAATCCTATGCTTTTTCGTAATTAATCGGGATCCTCTGCAAGGTTACATGTGAATGTGTTCCGTAGTCACTGATGATAATGTCAAGGTCGGAGTGTACGTTGTGACTTACGTCCTTTCAGTCTGTGAGCATGAAGGATTCTGGGTGTGCAAAACTGGAAGAAGCAGAGAAGATGCAGCAAAGAATGAAATCTCACTTTCCGCTCCGGTTTCTACCTCTTGTCGTCCCAAAAGTCCTCTCTCTTTTCTTTTCTTTTTTTCCTCTTTCTCTCTCTCTCCCTCCCGTTTTCTACAGCGAATCCAGTTGGGGGGAGCTGGATGAGCAGCGTCCTAAGGTTGTTTTTTTTTTCCTCTTCTTGCAGAGAAAGGGGAATTTTAGAAACTCAACACTGAAAGGAAGAAAGAGGAGAGAAGAGCAGTTAGTGGGGATTTCAGTTGGAGAAGCAAATGACTCACAACCCTCAGATGTCAGACCATGGACCATTAGAATTTGATTGATAACACTAAGTAATGGTTGATAGTGGCTTCAGATATTTCAACTGCAGTATTTGGTAATGTAATAATAATTTGGTAAACTTCTCATGAGGAGAAGTGTTACATTTCAAATTAATATATACCAATCAGTCATTTTGTTTCAAATTTAATTGGATTCAGTAACTAGGATGTCCAGGTCTGGTGCAGATGAAGGTTAGAGTCAGTTCACCTTTAATTTGGGGTGATATGTACACATTAAGGAAGTGGGATGATGGTGGTGGGGCGAATCAATTTGTTAGATTTGTCCAATTTTGTTATATTTGGAGCTGTGATTGAGGTGGGAGAATAGGAATTGATTATTATGAAATAACCCATAATCCATGGCTACTGGCCAATGAGATGGCTATATCAGCTGAATCTGTCCATTTTGTTAATACATTTTTGGAGAGAAATAAGCAAAACTGACAATTAGCCTGACCACCAACAAACCAAATTTAAATTTGAACAAATCACCCATTTGTTACGATATCCACTTCCTCAGTTGAAAATGAATTGACATTGTTCCTAGGGTAAATGTGGAACCACTATACATATGGGCCCAGTTTCCCAAAAGCATCAGTTAGGACTAAAATGACCTGTTTGTTGGTATAAAGGAATACACTTGACAAATTGGCAAATACCGCCTTACAGCTAATGATCATGCAATGAGACGATTGGTAATAGCTTAATCTCTTTTTGTCTAGTTTATTTAGCTATGGTATTTATGACTATAATTAGGGATGGGACGATATGCTTTATGCTATATGCTGATGATACGATGTAATAAATAAAAGGTCAGTGACAACAAAGTACGACTGCACAATTACGTTCTGAGCCACAAGTCCTTCTAGTGATGGCATTGGCTTGCTAGAATGTAAACAATTTAAAAATGTCATTACAAAGTGCAAATAATATAATTTGGATGGAGAGCTTGTGGAATTGTGATGGTCAAGCGTCTCATTTGTGATTACTACAGCAGAATAACATGGAGCTAATATCGCGATTCACGATACGTATTGTCACATTTTTGTATCGCGATATATTTAATTTTTATATATCGTCCCATCCCTAGCTATAATACATGTGGACTATAAGGTGCTACAAACTGGGCACAGAGCTGAAACTGCTACCAATCGTCCCATTGCAGCACAGAAGGTTGATAAATCAGCTTGTTTTCAAAAACAAGGTTGGTGTATTATATACCATCAAACAAAAATTAAGTTATCACGAAGATGCTGTTGGCAAAGAGGCCTTACGTGTTCACCTTCTAATGATGAAATGTTCGATCTGAATCAAATTCTGATGTTATAAATGGGACATGTAGTGGTAGCCATTGTAGAAGACCCCCCCACCCCCTCCCCTTCAATACTACTGCACAATTTCCCAAACAATTCCTGCAGTAGAATCATAGCAAGCATGTAGAAAGTGGGACTTCTACAATGGCTACATGTGTGAATCTACAACAACCCTAACCCTGTGGTTTCCAATGGTGGTAAAAATGACATGTTTGTACTTGATGGAGGTTAAAGCAACTTAACACACCAATGCGAGGAAATTATTGGGCCAAACACACCACCGAAGCAAACGAAAGAAACTTCATCACAAAGCTCACCCAGCCCAGCCGGCATGCAAGTACACCAAATACAGAGTAGCTTTAATGTGTCTCACACACACACACACACACACACACACACACACACTTTCTGTCTCTCACTCATTTGCACATGTTGACACTCACCCACACACACACACACACACAGACACACTGATACAATTTGCAGAAGGTTTCAGTCCTTGGGGGCTGCTTAGTCCTCTGATGTAAGAAGCCATTTGATTGCTAATGGGATAGCTGATGAGACCAAGAAACGTCGAGGTCACAACCTCAATGAGAATTCGTAAAGGTGTCAAAGGTCATCGTTCAAAACAGAGTTGAGAAGTCGTAGGACTGCAGCTGACCAGGACTTGGCTACAATACAGACCAAGAGCTGAGACAGTATCATCTCAGTTGGTGTGTCCTGCACATGTACAGACCAGACCTTGGCCACATAATAGTTGCAAATCATTCTTAGCATTTGTATTCATCCCACTTGGACCATCAGATGGGCAGAGTTTGCTTTTCAGGTACAATTCAGGTTGGTTTTACATCACAAATTACGCTGAATTGACTTTCAAATACTTTCCTGCTGTTTTCTAAAAACTATGTGGGAAACCTACTGAGGAGGATCAGGGCCACATGTGAAAAATGTATTTGAGTTCTGAGATTAATCTCAGAATTCTGAGAGTAAAGTCAGAATTTTGAGAATAAAGTCAGAATTCAGAGTGTAAAGTGAGAATTCTGAGAAAAAAGTCAGATATCTGAGAATCTGATGATAAAATCAGAATTCTGAGAATAAAATCAGACTTGAGAATAAATTCAGAATTCTGAGATTCTAACTTTAAACTCAGAATTCTGACTTTAAATTTCTGACATTATCTCAGAACACAAATACATTTTTCACATGTGGCCCTAATCCTCTTCCGTAAAAACTCCACTTGTTCGGCACCTAAGTGGGATAAAACAAACTGTAGAAAGCATCTGCGAATGCTATTTGACCCAGGTGTGGCACACATAGAGGCTACATGGAAGAGAAAGGAATGCTACACGAGAAAACACAGCGAGCCACACAAAACGAAAACACACAGAACACAAAACAAAATGTCACATGAACACAGAACCACGCACGGTGAGGACAACACAACACAAGAAGCGACAGCGCACAGGAACAACAGCGAGGTACACATTCTTACATGGAGAAGCGATTTTTGCTTCTTTTCCTCCTCATCCTCATCATCATCATCACACTTTCTTTTCTTTCTTCCCCACACTTTTTCCTCCTTCATCTCATCCCTCCGATGCTCCTTTGTTGACAATCCACTCAAAACACATTATTTTATAGCACATCTCCCCCCCCCCCATGTACAATACATCACTTGAGTCTTTTTTTTTTCATTTAAATGTCCATTCCTGTCTTCCTCCTTGATGAAATCCATTGTAAGGACAATCTTTTTTTTTTTTTGGCGGGTGCGAAGGCGCTCCCGTTTCCCCATTTCACTTGTTTCATTTTTGGTTTTTGCCATGACGGACATTGGGAGGGGGGGGAGGGCGGGGCAGGTGGGCACAGATATTGACGAAGGATGAAAAAAAACCCAAAAAAAACGAGGAGATGAAACACCTCAGAGGAGAAGACAGGAAGTACAGTCGGACACAGGAAGTACAGTGGAAACACAGGAAGTACAGTCGGACACACAGGAAGCCAAATTGCATTTTGAGAAGGGGGGGCGAGAGCCAAAAAAAAACATCACAATTTTTTTTTTCTGAATCTCTCCCTTCCTCATACATACAGTGCATCTTTCAAGAAACATGGATGAACGAGAGATAGAGCAGAAAGAGAGATAGAGCAAGAGATACCTGAGTTGTGAATGGCGTGAAAAGTCGGGAAGAAGGGGCGGAAGCTAAAGAACTTCAAGAACGAATCAATTTTGATGAAAAAAATCCTCTAAATTTTGATTTTTGAAGGGTGCCTCCGCAATGTGATGTATTGCAACTTCCCCAATGATGGTTTGAGGTTAAAAAAAAGTATTTGGGCAACTAAACAGGCTCTTAACAAGTTCTGATACACATGCTCCATCGGGAGTTTGACGCTCTCCTTACATTTAAAAGAAAACATCTTGGATTGGAGCCATCCTGATGCTCTGGGGGGAAACTGCTTTTTTCTGCGTTATCACATTACGGAGACATCCTTCTCTTGAGCTCACCGCTGTTTGAATGCATGGGGAGAAGGACAGAACCGGACGGGACAAAAGGAAATGGGGTTGAGAGATGAAAAGATCGACATGGTGAAGGTACGATAGATAGTGGAGAAAGAGAGTAGAGACGACGAAGAAGTGGACAAATGAGGGAAAAACGATGGAGAGAGGGGACTTTGGCGAGGAGGTATCTTGGGAGGAGAAGGGTCACGCTCTTGCAGAAGAGGAATTCATATTGAAGGGCAATGATGGAAGAAGCTGGATTTTGTTTTTTTGTTTTTTTTTCATTTCTTTTCATAGCGTTAGTTCACAGTTACTGCTTCTTTTTGCATATATCTGATAAGCGCGGGGCTTTCAGAACAGTTCTCTGTGAAAAGAGAAACAAAGGAAACAAAAAACAAATCATAAGCTAAGATTGTTAATACGTTTCTCTTATCATAAGTCTCTCAAGATCGATAAGAAAGCAGCTATACAAGACCTACTATAAATTGAACCCCTCCCCCCGTCCTGCAAAAATAAACTTTCCCGCCCCGCCCTGTTACAGTACCTAACTGGTCCGTTTCGACCAATAGCATCGTAGCATTTCGGCATGCATAATGTCAGCCCCTCCCACCTCTCGCACCCGAAGAGGTGAAGATTTTTTGTCCTGCATGCTGTTAGTGCATATGTATGCGTATAAACACACACACATCCATACACACTCTTAGTAGTAGTCTAAATGTTATATACACATTCATTAAGCTTGAGACTAAAATCTTATCAAACCGTGACTCCTCGGATTACGGGGAATTTGTCATATCAATTTCCTTATTGCTTGCAATGGGAACCCATGCAGATTCATCTACAACGCAAACTTTACATATGTACATTGAACACAAGCGACCAATCAGCAACGGCCTTAGGGGAAAACCTATGGACACACTCAAACAACCGGACAATGGGAGAGGACAGGAGGATACGTGTAAGGAGAAGATGGAGGGAGAAATGGGGAGAAATGATAGAAAGATGGTTTGGTAGAGGGACTGGAGTGTGTGTGCGTGTGTCTATGTGTGTGTGTGCATGTCTAGTATGACAAGGGGGTTACAGTGATTTCCAACTGGGCTCCGGTTCAATTGGGAGTCTAATCCTGCACTCAAAGGAGCCAGTGGATTTAAACCACAAAATCATTCATTTATACACGAATCAGGATTCAGTTTGTCTCTTGAATGGAACGAGGCAAACTGGAAACTGACTCCAACCCTGAGCGTGAGGCGGAATTAGAAACAGGAAACATGTATGACCCAGGATCTGAGTCCATTCCATGTTAAAGCTGCCATGAAAAGAGCAAACATCCGGGTCATGTGAAAATACAATTCCTTTTTTTCCTGCGTTAACTCAAGCCGAAATCGTTCTCCCCATTTGGTGCTCTCACCTCCCGACTGTCTCCTGGATTCTTTCACAGGAGGCAGACGCATAAGAGCGAAGAAATACCGTATAAAACTGTCATGATGTGACTGAAGTCCCTCCAAAAAATAATCCCAAACTTGTTTTTTTATGTCTTTTTTTGTTTTTTGCCAATATTCAACAGACAAATCTGAACTTTCAGGAGTTAGTGTCCCTCCGCACTGTTGAGAGGGTCTTGTCCGTGCGAAAAGGACGATTCTTGTATCTAAACAGAGTGCTTGTTCATTGAGCGGTAAAGGATGCTCTTTCTCTTTTGGGAGTCGAATGCAAATCAAAGGGAACGATTTTCTGCTGGCCCTCTTGCGCTTTCTGCTGGCGAGCGACGGAGGGTGAGAGCGAGAGATGAGGAGAAGGGATTCAGACGGATATGAAACTGAACCAACAGAGCTCCCGAGACACAGAATGACTGTAACAATAACAGTAGTAGTTCTGAAATTATAAATAATACCAAGCATGTTTCAACATTTGAGGTGAAAACCAAAAGGAAATAACACTGACAGGTAGAAAAGAACTCAACAAAATGTGAAAACATTGAGAATACAAAAGTGACTGACTGAGAGATCTTACATGATCATCTGATCACATACATATTGCTAATAATAAAAACCAAAACAACACTGGCATTATGCACAACTAAAATTAACATATGGGTAAGTAAAAAATAATTTGCCCTTCCTTTTTGTCTCCCTCTCATTCTTACTTTTATCTTTCTTTCATTCTTTCTCTCAGCAAACAGAAAGAAAGGGTCATTTTCCAAGTTGGCATTCATGCATCTTAGTACAGAGGTAGATGCAGGTCTGGGCACACACTTTGATACACACACACACACACACACACACACACACACACATGCATACACACCCCACAAATCCGCGCGCGCACTCGTCCCTGTGTGCCGCAGATACACAAACACAACATATCTCAACAGAAATACATAGATCAAAAATACAGCAGTATATTTATCTACATTGCATATTTCTATTTCCGTATGTTGCCTTTGTCGTTTTGTTCTCTTCTACCGGTGTGGTGGGTGGCATGTCGTCGTCGCCGTTGTCGTTGCTGTTGACTCTTCTACCATGGGCTGTCGCTCCAGTAGCCGTTCACCGTGCCTCCTACTGAGCAGCCGCGGCCGAGACGGAGGTAAGAGATGGACGGACGGAAGAGGAGGGAGGAAGGAGGGGAAGAGGGGGGAAGGAGAAAGAGAAGCCAACAGGGAGAAAACTAAAAAACGTTGCCATTGGAATGTCACCCTGGAGTCAGTGCGAGTAGTAATGGCGGTGGCGGTTAGTGGTGGTGGGATGGAGTCAGAGCCGAGGGAAACTGAGGTTGTCGCTCTCTGGCCCGAGATGCAACATCCGGAACTTTTTCGCAATCCTGATTTTCCCTACTTGAAGAGTAACTAAACCCCAAAACCAAATCTGTGGTGAAGTCTGACATCTACTGGTGAAAAGTAGGGTACTGAACTGATCATCTGCTATTGGCCGATCTTTGATGCCAGGTGATGTCACCACCTGTTGTACTCTATAGCAGGTGACATACCTGGCACCAAAGTCCAGCCAATAGCAGATGGCCAGTGCAGCACCCTACGTTTCACCAGTAGATGTCAGATTTCAGGTTTTGGGGTTTAAAGACACTCAATGCCCCAAATCCCTTAAACCGTTACCTCTATGACTAAATAAAACCACTCCCCCCGCCCCGACAAAAGCAACAAGAAAAGTGATCATCCCATTCTCAAAGATAAAGCTACTCTTTGGATGTTGCAGCTCAGCCTTTTACCGAGAGCCCGGGTGAAAGAGGATGAAGAGGAGGTGAGGAGCGAAAACGTGGTAAAAAATCTGACCATCGGGGGCCACGCTTGAGCACATCGTTTCCACGATGACGTCTAGACACTGGAGGTCTGGGTGAGGTCAAAGTTCATAGCTCAGGGTTCGATATGTGTGTTTGCCTACTAGTGTTTTTTTTCGTTTTCCCGGAGCTGCTTTCGTCTATTAAGTGTATAAAATGTGATTCATGCACCTGCGTACAAGAGTTCTGCAGTGTTAGTCTAGGGACAGCTAGCTCACTATAGGCAGCCAACTCTAGGCAGACTCTCCCATTGGATGACTCTACCTCTTTTCCACTCCCTGATTGGACAATTTGGATTCTTTTGCCCCCCCCCCCCTGCCCCCTAAACATCCCATAATCCCCACTCCACCCTAACAGAGACCCACCGACATCCACCGCTTTTTTAAACGCCTATTCCCCCTCCGTCCATTTTATCAAAAATAGTTGGTGTGCCGTACTTAGTAGCGTTACTTCTGGGACTTAATTCTTCATTGAAGCTGTTAGTAAAGCGTTTGCTGATGTCTTCAGAGTCTGCAGGTTGAGCAGAGTCTGTTGTATTGCACAGAAGCCTGAGGAGGAAGGAGGAGAAAGAGGAGGAGGAGGGGACACCTCTGCTTCCATACGCTTCTACAAATGTCAGTAATGATCATGAATTACGGAGGTTATACTGGAGAATCGGACGTAACTCCCTCTCTCCTCTCTCCCTGGATGCATATCTAAGGAAACATGTTGGAGAATGTGTGTGTTTGTGTATGTCGACATGCGTGCCAAGTTTGTTGTGTACGTGAGAGAGAGTTTGCGTGTGCGTTTCATCCAATTTTTAACACAACGAAGTGAACAACGTCAAAAGGGGGATACTCTATCATCTACAGTCTACATGGCTCGTCGTTTTTTAAAGGTGCAGAGGTGCTACAGTTTTAGATATTTCCTTTTCAAAGATATGCTTTCGATTTATAAGTGTAAAAAACTTAATGTTTTTTTTTTATCTTCTATGCGTAGGTATACGTAACTAATTGGCTTTTATTTTCGAGTTTCGCGATTTTCATGAGTAAAAACATGCATGCTGCAGTTTGAGCGTGTATGTGCGCGTGTATGTATTTGCATGTGTGTGTGTGTGTGTGTGACAAGCTATGCTTTTTGAGACTTAATGTGTATTAGAAAAAAGTACCTTATACCTATTCTTAAGTATCACTCTTTAAGCATCGAAGTGCAAGTGCAGTCGACACACAGGCAAGACGTAGCACAGGGAAACCTAGAGATAAACTAACTTAACTATCATATCAGTCTAAACTAATGACCTATACTCAGTCCCTGTTAGTAAGGCAGGTGTGTGAGTGTGTGTTTTTGTGTGTGTGCGTGCGTGCGTGCGTGTGTGTTCGTGTATTATACTTCGGTGTACTACACAAAGCAAATACGGTTGGTTATGCTAAAGCATCTATCTGGGCTTAATCGGTAAGGTTTTGCTATTCTGCGTTTTAATTTAGCGAGGTACTCTTCTGACAAAACAGCACCCTCTAGTGCCTACAGCCAGAATAACTCTTATTCGTCATCATCATTATCATTATAAAACATGTAAGGTAATGGTGACTGAATGAAAGAGCAGCTGGGATGAATAAAATGTCTTCAAGACACTCTGTCCATGTCGATGCCGTTGCCACCGTCGTTTTTGTTTCTTCCTGATGTTTCCCCTTTCCCAGAAAAGATTATTTTATATTTTATATTTTATCGTTGCTGTTGTTGTTGTTGATATTTTTTGTTGTTGCTGCTGTTTCTCTGTCAATTCCTGGTTACATGAGGCGGGCGGTTGCTATGCTACAAGATGGAGGGGATGGGGGAGTGGCATCGCCTGAGGCCAGGCGGCTCGAAGGGCTCGAAGGTGGAGTTGGTGATGGGGGTGAGGCGCAGCGGGGCGCCCGTCATGCCCGAGATGTTATTGAGGCTGCGTGACTTCTCATAGCCCGTGGCTACATGAGGAAGACACACACACAGGTTAGAGCAGGGTTATGAAGGTGCCATGAATAGATTATGAGGCATGATTACAATGGTGAGGGTTACAGAAATGAACAGTGAGGATTGAGAAGGGTACGGTGTTAGTTTACAAGTAAGATAAGGTAAGATAAAATGTTAGGCATGTGTGTTTATGGGAAGGAAATGCAATGTTATGTTATGTTATGTTATGTTATGTTATGTTATGATATGTTTTACGTTATGTTATGATTTGTTATGTTATGATATGTTATAATATGTTATGATATGAGTTAACAGTGTTGCGCGTCAGAAATAGCAAAGATAAACCATTTGTTACAATCACAAGCATTTGTAAATAAAACAAAGTATAAAAAATAAAAAATAAAAACAAAGAAATAAAGAAAAACAGCCGGAACCAAGTAAAATATTTAGACCAAAGGAGGAAGTTGGATAAAGGACAGACAGACAGACAGACAGATGGACAGACAGACACAGAGACAGACAGACAGACAGACAGACAGAGACAGGACAAAACAGGAATATGGGTTACGAAAATCAGTTCATCAGTTGGATTTTTTGCCACAACATCACTTAGACACCTAGTGGTGGCGCTCTGCAGCACCAACATACACTGTCTAGTGGGGGAAGGGGTGCTAGTCCAGTGGATATGTACAAAAGTCCCTTTTATTTGTCTCTCCATTTTAAGACTTTGGTACTGAACCAACTTTGTCCAAATCCACTGGACTACCTGCTCTGAGGTTCCCAAAAGCACATACAGCAGCAAATACACTTTGTTCCATAACAAGTCGATTGGGAAACTCAGAGACTCTGATGGGTAAATCATCTGGAGCTGAGTGAGAATGTACACTATCGTCCACGTTAATGCTCTAATGCAAAAACTTTGGATCTCAGAATCCAGGTGTTTTAGCCAGCCTACAGAGGAGAGACAACAGGCTACTGTTAAACAGGGAGACGGTCAGTTAGACAGGAAGACAGACAGACAGACACAAGGGACTGATGCCCAAACCAAAACTCCCCTACAGAATGGTTTGGACCTGGTGAAGAGGCCAGGCTCCTTACGCAAAAACCACGTCTGCTGTTTGTTCATGAGCCGGGGTCAAACTCAATGTGTTTCCATTCATTTACAGGGTAAAAACTGCAATGAACACAATAATTTTGTTTCAATGGTCGTGTTTTTGCAGTATGTTTGCGTATGTGTATGACAGCTTCTGACAGCTTCACAAGGTCCAACAGTGTTTGACTGCCTTCCCCTCCGCATTCACTCCTTTCTCTCGTTCCTCCCATACTCCACTCCTCCTCCTCCTCCTCCTCCTCTCAGCCTGCTTCAGAAACCTCCCTCTTCGTTCCTCTCTTCCTTCCTCTGTCCATATTAACAAAACAGAATGTCTTGTTCAGGCTCAGGCAAATTTTGGGGCACGATACTGACTTGTCGGTAACTAGCGTGAGCTTCTTTTATACTTTTGTTTTTGCGCTAACAAATTAAATTTCCTTGTTTGTATAGACATCTGCAGCTATAGACAGATTGTAATTTGGTGTAACATTCCCATTTTATTCCTGAGTATTCCCCAGAAGAGTTGGGCATTTAAAGATAAAATTCTCAAAATTATTTGACTATACAAATTTTAGGCAAATCTTTTTGGAACTTTTTTAAGCCCATCCTAACTTAAAGTGCAGCTGTATTTAATTCCAGTGTTCACTGACTAAACAAATCTTTGTTCAGCCTTAAATCCATGTTTGAAGGTCACATACTGGCATCCCTTGTATAAAAAACGTTAATAATTTTGAGTGGAAAAATGTCTGAAATACGATAAATCACTGCGTAAATGCAGTGATTAGGGGCTTCAACAGGGGGCGCCATACTGCGATGGGCTTTGCCACTGAAGAAGCATAGTGATGTTTCTTTGACAAATCTGTCCTGACAGTGTTTTTACAATGCTCAGTCAGCGGTCAGTCGGAGAATATAAAACCCTCCTGTTCCTAACCTTATTATTAATTATTAAAGACCCAAAATTTACCCAGAGTTTCTGAGAACTCCACTGTTTGTGTCTCACATAGCAAACCTGAGTCGCAGTCAAATAAACCCTTTACTGATACCGCTTCCCAAAAAAAACAATTTAGCAGGCGAGCAGGAGACAGGAAGGCTGAAATATTAATGACATTTTACTTTGTGGATGCACAGGAGTGGTCCCTTTTTTTACTTTATTGAGTTCTGCAAAGTGAAAGTAGATTGGAGCAGGCTGAGGTGGGATGAGATTGCTGTTTTACAAACTGGAATTCTCACTAGAGGGGTTAGAGTTCATCTGGGGTCAGGGGAATTATTGCCTTCCGTCCATTGCTTTTACTTGCGGCTCCCACCTGCGCCTATGTTACGGCGTCCATTTTGTGTCCCTTCTGCTGTAGTGAGCATTGACTTTAATTCAATCAGGGATGCAAAATGGTGCAAGTGAATGCACACCCATAGGAGTGAATGAAGTTGGGAAGTCAGTCAGCCAGTCAAGTAATCAGGGCTGGGTTTCCTAAAATCACCAAAGCAGTGAGATTTTGTTTGCTCCATTGAATTACAATGGAATAAAGTTGATCTTAATGGGGAGATTTTGTTTTCCCTGTTGAATTACAATGGAATAAAGTTCATCTTAATGGTAAGATTTTGTTTTCCTGTTGAATTACAATGGAATAAAGTTGATCTTAATGGGGAGATTTTGTTTTCCCCGTTGAATTACAATGGAATAAAGTTCATCTTAATGGTAAGATTTTGTTTTCCTGTTGAATTACAATGGAATAAAGATTAACTTAATGGTAAGATTTTGTTTTTGCCATTGAATTACAATGGAATAAAGTTCCCAATCGTCATCGTCCTGTTGAATTTCAATGGAATAGAGCTGACCTCAGTGCTGAGGTGCTTTCAGGAAACCCAGTCCAACATACACCATCTGACACAAACAAGGGAGCAAAGTAGTAGGTGTCTTAAGAGTAGGAATGCTAATCTGGGACCTGCTTTGGCTTTTAGGTGGAGAAAAGATTAGGTGAATTATTCTGCAGTCCTACTTTGAGACACTGCCATTAAACAGCAAGTGGAGAGGTAACACTCTTCAAGAGGATGTGCCATTTTTGACATACCCATGGCTGTAGTTTGGGACAACAAAAATCTTGGGTCGCTTTTCAAGGCAACTTGGCAATTTTGTTATTATGAATTCATGCTGCGTTGATAAGTAACCCAAGAACAATGCTGACCCAAACTATGTTCACAAATGCATTGGGAATGACAGATCCTTTCTGAGAGGTATGAAAAAGTCCTCTCCAAATGACACACAAACATACAGACATCGTCCCCAACACATCTCCAGGGTGAAGCTGCCCTTGATCACTGACCAGAAATCAGTTTTCGTACCTCCAGTGCTAAACTTTAAGAACAATATCAGCATTTTTCACATGTGGGTCTTTTGCAATTTGTTGCCTTCAAAGGAAAAATCCACCCTTGGATACTCTTACACGGTTGTGTATCATCAATCTATGATGTCCAACGCATTCCAGGAGTTATTTATATATAAGTGTAGCAATTTACCCTTTTGTTGTACACACTTTCCCTCAACCTGCCTCGTCTACTTCTACTTCAGGTAGTGAGTACCTGCATTTCCCAGAAAGACTTTCGACTTAGCAAAGTAAGAGCATGAGAGTGAGGTTCCAATTGAGAAAACCAAGTGTTGCAGCCATTACTCAAAACACATGTCGTGTGGCTGCATTACATTCTGGTCTATTGAGGCTGCTGTCAGTGGAGAAATTGTTCTCTCTGCCTCTTCTATGATGGATTTCCCCATGTATGATTGTTGGTGTAAAATGGCGGCTCTAGAAAGAAGCCCTCGCTCTTTGATTCTGAGGGACTGACACCAAAACTGTTTTACAGTTGATGTTTTAGATTGCTGAAACATTTTCTGCTATCAAACTCCATTGTAACTGCACTGGAAACATCTCAGTGTGATGTCACGTCATCTAACAAACAACAAAATGAGCCCAGAGATGCATCACCAGTAGCTGTTTTTTCAGTGTTAAAGTGTTTAAGGGTGGATTTAGGAGCCTCTGCTCAGGGATCTGAGGTTGTGCTCAGGCTCATAAGGGATTAAGAGGTCAGAAGTATAACTAAAAATCTATTTATGTTTTAAAAGTGATCAGCAAAATCTTAAAGTAACAAGTGAGGTGATGTCAGAACTGGCGTAATGTGATATCTGTTTTTGGCACCCACATGTAAAAATCCTCATGTTGTCCTTTAACAATTAGTTTGGGAGTTTGCAATCCTGACAGAAAAGCATTAAAGGGCATCTTTACCTTGCACCATCATCACAAAGACTACAACAATAAACAACAACAAATCAATACCTACATAACAAACCAACACACGATACACCAAGGTTTTTAATTACTCGTCAACATCTTTCAGGGAGAATTTGCCCTTGTGGGCTGACTCTGGGATCAGTTTCAACTCTGCAGAAACTAAATTTGGATGTTGCATACGGAGGAAATGAAGCACTGATCTGAGACCAGCATCCAAGGGCAAACTCATCCAGAACTACTTCGCAACACTTCCTGCTGTGGGAGAGCTGTTACCTATTTGCCTGTCTGGGATTGGATTGGTTGAGAGGTCAGTTCAGGCTGTGATTCACAGGCAATATTCAGAGGAAATGTAGATGGGCAACGCCATTGGCAATACAACGGACTATCTTTCATCATGTTTTTATTTTTTATCTTCCATCATGTTATTTGATTTTGGCCCCTTTTGCCAGTGAAGGCAAAATTGCCCAGCTATATATTGCCTCAAAAAGTTGCCTGTACATCGCCACCATTAAATCTCAGGGGGGAATTCCTCCAGTATTGACTTTATTTTTCATTGCCTTCTTTTGTTGTCTCTTTTAGAAGCATGTGCCACTGTCTTTTCCATCTGGAACTGAGCAATTCCAGGTTAAAGGGATACTTAGACATTTTGAAATTAAGCCTATTATTTTTTTTTTCCCAGCTTCTGTCAGCTTTTGATAATGGGTCTTTATTGAAACAACTTTGAAACAATGATGAATCAAACCAGACCAACTTCAGGTCATTGTCACATTATTTGCACTAATGACTTCAACTCTCTCTCTGAAAGCAGTGGTAAGACTTGTTCACTGTCCAATAAGAGCAGCCACTAAATAAATAACCTGTAAGCAAGTTTTCAGGCTTGCTTGAAGACCAATTCATTCTCAGTTCGGCTCATTGAAACCGCAAGTAACAGAAACTGCAATTCAAGGATGAAAACAACTGTTTGTTTTCATTTGTTGTCGTAGCAACCCATGATGGCATTTTTTACAGCAGCCATTTTTGACCCTGAAGCCTTCGGTTCAGTTCAGCTGGGGATGCAAAATGGCACAACTGAAAATCCATAAAAAACGTGGTTGATCAACCATGTTCTCATTCACCATAACAGGTAATCTTGGACTTCTACAGTATAGTATAGTATAGTATAGTATAGTATAGTATGGTCTAGTATCCATGATGAGTCTGTGGTGCTAGATTTAACTTTGCTGTTATTACACACACTATATTGGCCAATGAGAATCTCTTACTCAGCTACCACTTAGAACTCAGGAGGCATTCTGGGTACTGGATACCATAGCGACAGATCTGGGTCACCATGTTCTAAGGACCTGGCCATTCAACACACTGTGTGTGTGTATGTGTGTGTGTGTGTGTGTGTGTATGTGTATGTGTGTGTGTGAGTGCACACGTGCAAGTGTGTTATAATGCAAGAACGTCAAAGGCTCTAAGGTAAAGTGTCTTATGTTTGAGAACTGCAAGTACTTGTAATGATTATATATCATTTTTCAAAATTGTGTGTGTGTGTGTGCTGTGTGTAAGTACAGTGTGTGTGTAGGCGTGTGTTGCAATGCTGGCATGCAATTCTGAAATGAATGAAAAATGTGTACCTTAGAGTGTATATATGCTGTGTGTATGTGTGTGTGTGTGTGTGCATTTGTGTATTTGCGCATGTGCTCACATGTTTATTGCATAACAGCACGCATTCTCCTCTATTCAAATAATTGTGTTTGCAATGTCAAGTCTTGTAACCGCGGCAATCAATCGGCAGTACTGCGGCTCTTAGCAGATTGGGACACACGCACGCACACACACACACACACACACACACGCTGAGCAGCGGCAGGGTTAGATTGATTGGGATCAATAGCCTACAGTAGTGTGGTCCTTGTCTTACAGTAATAACATGTTTGTCAGCTTTGGGCAGCAGAAGCACACAGCAGCAGTTACTATAGAAGCCTGTAATCTCTGTTCAAGACTCCAATTCTCAGAAGCTTGTTTATGATTATGGGCATTCATTATCAATAGACAAAAGTAATCTTTTTGATCAGAGGTTTTGATCAGCACTTCCATTTCTGGATGCTTTGAAGATTCAGATGTAGCAAGTTCCACTTTTTTTTTTACATTTACATTCTTTTACATTTCTGCATTATTGGAAAAAAAAAACATATATTATTCTGATTTTTCTCTAGTTTTTGCTTTTGTTTCTTGTGAAATACTGAATAGTTTCCAGCCTCTAGGCTGAAAACTGATAGTCTGATAATCTGATAGTCAAATGAAACAACCTGAAAAGGGAAAATTATTCTTTGGGTGAACTGTTCACAGCTCTGCATATGCAGCCTGTGATGGGGGGTCGCCAGTAGGCATCGTTTCGTTTTAAGAGGTCACGGGCCAAAAAGGTTAAGAGCCTTAAGAGCTTTATTGGAGAGTTGACAGCAGAGAGAGGGACAGGAAACATGGAACAGAAAAAGAGGGATGACAGGCGACCAAGGTCCCAGGCTGGATTGGGGCCCGGGACGCCTCGCACTTTTTATGTATTTACTACACTGCTGCTGCACTATTGCTCCCCAAGGAAAGGAAGCGATGACTTCTACAATGACTACCTCTGTATACAACACTAATGCAGGATAGGCACATCGGACTAGGGGTGGGAGGGTGGGGGGAGTCTAAAATGGCCACCACTTCATGGGCTTGGTGTCACACCCATGTCCTTTGAGGCCATTTCACCTTATGTCAATAAATACTGTATAATCCAGCTGCTTCAATAAATAAAACAGCCTCAATGATTGAATTGCTTTAATCATTTATATTTCCCTCAATAAACATAAAGTATTATGGGTATTCTGTGTACCCAGAATGCCCTCCTGCACGACAAGCAGCATGCGCTTTACGATGGGAGAGAGAGAGAGAGAGAGAGAGAGAGAGAGAGAGAGAGAGAAAGAGAGGGAGAGAGAGAGTGAGTCAGAGAGCGAAAAGGACAAATATAATTCAGTAAAAAGCTGTATTTCTGCAGCACACAAACACACACACACACACACATACACACACACACACACACGTTAAAAAATGATGTTGCAGGTATTACCAGCATATTTCATCATATATAATGCCTAAGCCATACAGATTCAGTATCATCCTATAGCTAAACTACCTGTTCTGTTCAACCCTCTTTTTGGCTTGGTCTGCCTCATATACAGTCATGTTAATCATAATGCATATAAGTAATGTAAGTATGTAATACATGTAAGTAAACTATCACTTTGAAGTAAGCAAATGAAATATAAATCTATGAATAAATTGTTGCTTTTCTGCTTCAAATGATCAATAGATGTTTGCTGCATAACCTTTTCCTATTGTGTTCAAACAGAAACTATCTCTACTAACCTTATTCTACTGTCCCACTCACTGTAAGTCACGTGGGATAAGAACATCACTTAAAAGACTAAAATGAAAAATGTAAAATGTAGAACATTCGCATTAAAATTACATGCACTCGTCACCTTTATCCAGAGTGACCTATAATAAGTGCTGCAGCAGAGGAAGTCTAATCTGTCATCTATCATATATCATCCATTCCTATCCCTCTCATTGTGTGGAAGACTGGAAGTTTGCTGCATATGACCTTTCTCAATCAAGATGAAATGGGACACTATTCTACATCATATATCCTATATCCTATACGGCCAATGACAAACGGATAGGCTAACCACTGAGCCAGTTCTTGCCTCGTAAGTACATTGCTTATGCTGTATTTATCATCCAATTTTATAGCATTCATTTCTGTTCCTTTCTCTGTGTTGAAGCCTGGTAGTTTTTTCCCTGCAGCAGTGAAGCTGACAAAGCAATCGCAGATTTCAATTTCACTCAGAGGAATGCCAGTGGTGAGGCCAGGTCACCTATGCCAGTCTATAGTCCTGATACCCTGCATCACAAACTGACTGTTTACCAAGAAACAGACAGAGAAATGGTAAAAAAAAAAAAAAAGAAAATAGGGATGGGACGATATAACGAAATTCAATATATCGTGATACAAATATGTGACGATACGTATCGTGGGGCAGAAAAATGAATCGCGATATTAGCATCATTTTATTCTGCTGTATCGAATCATATCGTGAGAGAAGTAGATCGTCCCATCCTTAGTAAAAAATAATAGTAAATAACCAAGAAATTAACATGGTAGCAATGTACACAGTCAGATTCCATCTAAACCACATATTTTTAGATTGTTCAATGTATAAAATCGGTTTTGCATTTTGTAAGCCTGTCATCAGGTTAGCCATGTTGATTTTTGCATATATGGCTGTCTCTACTGTCAACAGACTGCTAACATGGTAAGAATAACTGATTACAATCATTAAGACAGCAAGTTAGCTGTACCTGCACATCACAAGTACCCAGACGGCCCATGTATGTCTACATTAGTTTGAAAAAGATTGACCAGGTGAATCCAGGTGACAGTTTTTATCCTGCATTGATTTCAACTGTTAAAGAGTAACTAAACCCTAAACCCAAATCTGTGTAAAGCCTGACATCTAAAGGTAAAAGGCTACTGAAATTGCCATCTGTTATTGGCTGATCTTTGGTGCCAGGTGATGTCACCACCTGTTGTACTACATAGAAGGTGACATCATCCGGCACCAAAGATCAGCCAATAGCAGATGGCCATTTCAGTAGCATGCTTTTTTACCATTAGATGTCAGGCTTTACACAGATTTGGGTTTGGGGTTTAGTTACTCTTTAAAAACACTTGAATCATAGAAGGGAAGATGTAGATACAGGGAAGAAGACAGGCTGAAGAGGGATTGTGAAGTGTTAAAACAACCAAGACATGCAAAAGAGAAAACAAGATTTTTCTCTCATATTGTAACAAAGTAGAAACGTTTGTTCTTTGTCAGATAATGACATGCAATTCAAGGGTATTCATCAGTGGGCGATTTGCTGACTGTAAATTCAAAATGAGACCTTAACATTTTCAATACAAAGCTGCTCTGTTTAGCACAAAAGCTAACATGTTGGCAAGTTGCATGAGCAGATGACAATGCAACACAACTGTATGTGAAGTACTGTTGTCTGTTTACCACGTGTCAGTGCAGTACTCTATGTACTGCAGTACTAAGACAATTTATTGTATATTTATTATACTTGGCACTATTTAAATTCTGATTTTGAAAAAGGGTGACAGGATGTACTATAAAGTAGGTATAGTGCACTATGAGTCAGACATACCTGTGCCAGGCATTGATTCAACTCTTGTCCAAAATTTAATTATTTAACCAAGCCTTTGACCTGGATCAATATTTCAAAATATTGTTTTAAAACTTAGACATAGGCTAATCCATGTTGTTGAAAATTACCCATTTAAATGAATGGTGGATAGACTGCCATGTGAGATCGACTCACCCCAGTCTGCTTTATGGTCTACACGAAAAAAAGTCTTTTTACATCTGGCTTCGGATAGGGAGCGCTCTAGGTATAGAGATATATACTTCATAGTGTAAAGAAGCCGAAACTTGCTTCAAATCTATTTCTGGAGGTCAGAAGATTCAAAGTCATGTTCTGCTCGTTTACCCTAATAAAGGTTTAGTAAAGCTAATCTCTACAGGTAGAGCTCTCTTGGAGACCAGATGTCAAAAGCCACACCTTAAACTGAAGTAGATAAAGTTTATGGCAATTTTTTTCATTTAGCATTTAAGTCTTCATGCAGACAGAAGATTTATCACAGATCTGTTTAGGAAAGGATTCCAAGCCACATTTAAACATAGGTGCCAATACAACCAAGAATGAAAGAATGAAATCTGATTTTATCAAACTAACCCATTAAATTCCCTTCGAGTGTTTCCTTGTATTTAAATGTGACTTGGTGCCCTATAGACAAGATAAACTATGTACCTTGTGATTTTAATGCACTTGAAAGAATGTGTCATTTTTTAGCACATCATTCTAATTTGGGAAAACAAAGATTTTTGTTACTTTTCAACACAACATAGGTGACACACTCTACTGACGCAATATATGCTGTGATTACCATAGGATGTGTTGACAAGTGACACAAATGTGTGTTGTCCCAGACTAGACACATGTTCAAAATTATACATTATGTTTAAAGAGCGCAGGTATAAATGGGGCTCTAGATTTGAAGCCAGATACTGATTTGCACAAATTGGAGTTTTAGTTATACAAATATTCCTCAGAGGCAGAAATAATCTCATTGGTTGAGTTAAATCTCGATGGGTGGAGCCAACAACACAATTTTTCTGGTTTCTAAGTATCGTTAGACTGAAGCCCAGTGAAAAAGACGAGAGGTAAGAGAGGAGGAAGCTGATATTGTGAAGACTAGCACTGCTACTAACTGAAATAATGCAATGAGCCATACAAGTTATCTAGGTTAGCTAGTTAGCCTAGCTAAATTCAAACTAGCCATACTACCCTATAGCTATATAGGTAAGCTAGTTAGCTAGCTGCTGACCTTCCGACATCATGAATGCCATGGTCATGAATGAATGAAAAAATAAGTAATTGCCTTTTATATTTTGTATTTATATTTTGACTAGAGCTTTCTTTGCCATTCAAGCTCGCCAGTTAGCTACCTTGCGCTGTGGTTCTTTGGCTCCGCCCACTGTGGTTTAGATGATATTATTTCTGCCTACAGAGCAGCTCTGCCTCCGATAAAGGTTTGTAGAACTAAAACTCTGTCTGCTTTGCACTTGTAAAAACATCTCTCGTCAACTCTCTTCAAAGCCAATGCAAAAAGCCATATTTTCTCCTATGCAAGCGATGCTAGCAGTGTAGCTGTTAGCTGTGCTGTGGTGGTGACTTGTAGTACGTACCTCCGATCAGTCAGACTTTAGTAACGCAACGCAGGGGGAGGGACTGGGGAGTATAGCCTGAGGATGGGATGGATACACCAATGTTAGAATGTGATGGGTAGACATGAGGGGGGAGGAGGAGGGAGGAGGAGGAGGAAGATGGGAAAAGAGGAAAGAGGGAAGATGGGAAAAGGAGGGGAAAGAAGAGGAAGAGGAGGGAGAAGCACAGGTGGGAGTGATTGGGAAGTGATATGCTCATTGTGCGTTCACAGTGGAAGCAACTTGAGAAACCAGTACATTGGAAGCCTATTCATTCTACAGTATCTGTTTCAGAAAGACAAATTTGAGACTTTGAGACCGTTTTCATGCTATATGGAATTAAATTTAAGACTATTTTAACAACCAAAATAAAGAAACAAAAACCCAGCAAAAATAACTTATTTCAAATTGAACATAACTAATGAAAGTGCTGAAACTATAAATGGGCAGTATAAGAAAAAGGACAACAGGAAATTAAATGCTTGGGGACATGATGTCCAATTATGTTTACTAAAGCATTTATGATGAAAACATGACATGGTTGGCATATTGTATTAAAAGTGACAGTACTGCATTTATGTCTTTTGGCAAAACTACACATTTATATTTACATTTAACTACACACTCACAGTTGTTTTGTTTGACTTAGATCCCAACTCTGCCTCAACTAAATACTACCAAATGCACGGTAAAGAATCTGTCAATGCGACTATCTTATTTTATATTAGCATTAAAATGAAACTTCATTAAAAATAAGCCTGTCATCACATGGCAAAAATAATTAGACCTCTAATAACTGTATTTAAGACATTGTAATATTTTCAAGGCCTTAAATTTAGACCAGATAATTTTCTTGTTTGTCGGCACAAAAAAAGTTGTAACCTTTGGGAGACATCACCCATCAGCAGCCAGTCACATACTAATTATAGTATAAGCCTGAGCTATTACTGCACCACTACTGGTGCTACAGCTACAGTAGCAGTCAACTATGTGGTTGCTAGCAATGTGAACGCAGAGTCAGTGTCCTATAGAAATCTTCAATAAAAATCCAACTTTAGGAGGAAGGGTTTCTAAAATGCCATATCTTAATTTTTGTGAAAAAAATAAAACATTTTGCTTTAAATACTATACTATGCTCAGTAGCTACATAATACAGAAGATTCTTTCATCAAAAATGTTGGTATTTTGTTGATAACAGTCATAAACTAGCTAATTAAATAATTGTTTCCAAATTGAATTTTACTTTCATGCCAGAAATAATTTATATGATATCTCATTTTGAGTCAAAACTGGATTCATGAGGTTTCCACAGGACACCAGTCAGGGTGAGATTAGAGGGATATGAAGGATAGACAATGGAGAAATAGTGAGGGACGGGGGAGGGGCTGGTGGAAGGAGAGGAGGGAGGAGGGGAACATAGAGGGAAAGTGAGGGAAAGGGAAGTAGTTTGGATTGAGGAAGGGTACACAGTGGGGAACGACAAAGGGCAAATATTATCCCAACAACAAATCTACATGCAGAGAAGTGTTGATTATCATTAGGTATTTAGAAGTGAATAGAAATGCTGTATTTATGCTCATAAAACACACATCAACTCATCATACTCATTTTATCTTATTATATTATACTATTATATCTTAATATATTACTTATTTTATTTATTTGAAACCACATGTAGATTTGTGATTATTAAGAATGAATATTTGCATCAAACACGGACATTCGCAAATGTAATATGACAACACAACACACTGAACTGTAGATGTACAGGTACGTAAATACATACATACATATACATAAAGTACATGTATGTGACATAGCTCATTCACAACTGAAAAAGGAAGAGAAGAAGAGGAAAGAAGACCGCAGGATCTAGAGGTCAGCCAGACATACGCATGCACGCACGCGCACACACACACACACACACACACACACACACACACACACACACACACACAGAGTTAATTTATCAGAGGAGAAAGGTAGAATAGTCAAGAAGACAAAAGAGAAGAAAAGATGACAAAGTGACAGGGGCCATTACTGAGATGAAGACAGGGGGAGAAAGATGGGGAGAGAAAGAGAGAGAGATGAAATGAGAGAGGGAGAGAGAGAGGGAGAGGGGAGTTAAGCGGAAGAGATCTAAGAATAAAACAGACACTGACCGCCTTGTCGCTATGTCATATGAACGCAGACACACATGAAGGAAAACAGTATGAAGACACAAATGAATGCACAACACATGAAAAACACATAATCCACTCCAACATAGATGGTTAATGGAGAGACACGCATGCAGAACACCTACAAGGAAGAGGTAGGCTGTACAACCTGAATCGATAATGCAGTGATTGCATGGATTAGCTGATTAATAATACCTTAGACCTTAGGTTAGGGCAATATTTCATTGTATGGAAAAGATGGCAAAGTTATAAGAACATTACTGAGATGTGGGGAGGAGAGAAAAAGAGAGAGATGATGAAAGAAGGGGTGACAATAACAATTCATTTACGTATTTCATTTAATTTCACATACTGAAGTTGCATCTGGCAGTTGAAGAAAATTAAACAGTCGATGAGGAGAGTAGAAGTCCCACTCTTTGCACTATTACTGCTGTACCCCATGAGGAATTGTTCGGAACATGCTGCAGTACTAATGCAGAATAGATGCAAGGTTGGGGTTCTTCTACAATGGCTACCACTGTATACAGTACTAATGCAGGATTAACGGAGGACTTTCAGGTGATGAAACGCACCCAGTGGCGGCCATACTGGAGGTCCACAGCTCCATTGTGTTACTAAACATACAGCCTGGTCAAAATTTTATGAAATGAGCATGATGAAATGTAAATTTGTGCTTTGCGCCTAAAAAGTGAGAAAAATATGTTTTCTCACCACGATAGAATGATGTGGAGGATACACGACTAGAAACAAGCAGGTGTTCTGACATTGAAATAGTGCAGTGGAAAGACTGTGGAGGTCAGGGTGGGATGGGCGGATACATTTGCCCATCCTCAGTCATGCTAAGACATATTCTACTGTGAGTAGAACCCTAACCAGGACCAAAACCTGACCTTAACCAAATTGTTTTAGTTGCCTAAACCTAACCTTAACCCTAACCCTTATCCAAAGTTGCTTTAGCCTACTTGCCTAAATAACCATTAGCTAACCTTTTCATGTGATAAACAGGTGAAAATGGCATGTCTAATTTGTGGTATTGTCACATAATCCAAGTAGTGGAGGAATGTAATGTTCACATAATTTGTGTCCACAACACGTAATCTGCATTTCAGAGTTCATGCTTATTACACAACATTTTATGAGATTTTGTGTTCATAATGTTAGGTTGTTAATTTAGCAAAGCAACTGCTGTTAATGTTCACATATACTAGCCACTACTAACACTAGCTTCTACTAGCTAACTTTCACTCTTCTGTGTCACGTACGTATCTAGTAGAAGCAACTGTTAGTAATGGCTAGTAGTTGCATGTTAACATTAACACTAGTTGCTTTGCTAAATTAGCTTGCTGGCTAGTGAGTTAGCTAACAATGCCGAAACCAACTGCTTGTCCAGATTAATTATTAATAGTGTTTTGGAGGAGAGACTAGGGCTAAAGACAAGACAGTTTCCTGTGTCTCAGTAGGAATAAATTTGGAAACAAGTCTACCTTATCACACTACTTACTTACAGCAGTAATGAATTGACCTACATCCACACCACAACAATCTTTTTCAGGTATCTCTCTTCTTCTAGCCTATATTTAGGCATTATTGGTGCACAGCTGATTCTCCAGTGGACCTCCATGATGGCGCCAGCTGTGGTTGCTTGGAGATTTCTGACACAACTTCAAAGACTCTATACTTGACAGCTACAGGGTGGGGGGGGGGGGGGGGGGGCTAATGGCTTCCACTGTATACAGTACTAATGCAGGATGAATTGCTGAAGGGGGACTTCCACAATGACTTCCATTGTACATAGTACTAATGCACTAATGGTCCTGTCGATGCAGGGTGGGCGACTTCTGTACTACCATTGTGCCATTCAACCTTGGGAACTCTGAATGAAATCCCTGTTTTTCACCTGAACTTTGGGTTTTATGACCAGACAGGATATCCGTAAGCCAAAGGTCTAGTCAACCTCTGGCCAAGGTGGATTAAATATCCAGGCTTACAAGGTGTCCAATTCAAAGATTCAGTTCTGTAATCATAATTGATCAGTTTACTCTTTCCTTGATCGACTCGACTCTCCTGACCCTGTTGTGGCTCGATCGTTGTCATAGCAATGCTCAGTAAATAAAGAATGCGAGCGCGATCTGATAGGTCTCAGGGGTTTCCGACCACCAATAACAATCAAATTCTATCCAAAGATAAACATAAAACAAGGGGGGTTGGATAATAGACAAAAGTAAGAAAGCAAAAGAGAAAGATACTATGTGTGTGTGAATGAGAAAGAGTGTCTGAGATGCAGAGAGTGTGTATTTGAGGGTTATTGTGTGTTTGTGAGAAAGAGAGACCAAGGGAGGGAGAGAGAGAGGGAGAGAGAAAGAGAGAGAGGGACCACTCCACTCTGTTATGGTGCAGTATATCTCCTTACATCAATGAGCCTCTAAGTGAGACTCAGGAGTCACTTCAGTCCAATGGTTTCTCTCTGTCAATGGAGAGAATCAATGACATTTCTACTGAGAGACAGAGAGAGAGAGAGAGAGAGAGAAGAGACAGACGCAGAAAGAGAATTACGGTCAGAAAAAAAGACAAGGAAAGACAGGGTGGGAGACAGACAGAGAACGAAAGACAAAGCAAGGGAGTGATTAATTGAACACTTCATTCCCTTCTTCGACCCGCTCCCATTCGCCGACAAAGTTTCCGAGTGAAAGAGGAGATGGACGTGCACGGTATCATAATGCAGAGTGCGTCTGCTGCCTTTGAAACCAATGCAGTTGGGGGGGGGGGGAGGGTGCATTGTGCAGTCTTGGCCTCTGAGGGCGCTAGCAGCACTGCACCAATGCTCACTCTATACTGTAGCTACCTCTGCAGTTTTTTTTTTCCTGAAGGAGAGCAGGCAATCCTCTCCTCTTTGCATTTAAGCAGGCAGTACACTTCCCTTAATCTTTTACCCTTTTTTGTATTGAGACAGTAGGAAAGCTTAACAGGCTACACAGCAGCGGAAACGCAGGGTTTTGGTGGAATCCGACCCGAGGCCAGCAGGGCGGTAAAGGGGGGTGACTCTGACATCATCTGTGGCCTCGTCTTTTCTGCATTTGTACAATTATACAAAGGAAAAGTGCTTTTAGTCAGTCTGCTTTCTCTTTTCAGGCTTCACAAGATTGGAACTCTATTCCTGTGCACATTAGGGAGGCAAAGACGTGGCTGTTTGAAGGTCAGAAATGTGAACATCAAGTTGGTCAGCTGATATTTATTTGATGTTTTGTATTTCTAATGTCTGTACTTGTCTTTTGTGTAATGTCCTGTCTC
Source organism: Centroberyx gerrardi (assembly GCF_048128805.1). NCBI lineage: Eukaryota > Metazoa > Chordata > Actinopteri > Beryciformes > Berycidae > Centroberyx > Centroberyx gerrardi. The sequence goes on along the minus strand of NC_136003.1, from coordinate 6,358,584 downwards.
CATTTTCAGTTTCAGTGCAACGTTTTCTGTAGCTTACAATATAGGATTTCATCTGTATTGTTACTGCTATTTCTATGACTATTATTACATTCTGTTGGATTTTTATTTTTGCCTAGTTTTACATGAATGTTCATTACAGGAGATGCCTTTTTAACATCTAAACAGGGACTGCAGATGGGCCTCTTTGGCTAATTCTGGCACATTTACATGTTTATTGTTTATTAATGTGAACTGTCCCTGTTAAATAAAGGAATGAATAAATACAAATTCTTAAAGCCTCGGATAACATATTCTGCAAGGCCTAGTAAAAGCTCAGTTGGTATGTTTACATGGACACTAACAATCCAGTCTTAACCTGATTAAGTCAATAGTCTGCCTATCAATTGGCATGTAAATGCCTTTATCTGAAACACCTTATACCAAAGCTGCACTAGGTAATTTTGCCAGCACCAAGGGGCAGCCAAAGGTAACTCTTAGCATTAAAAAGGTCCCACAAAGTCTGAAAACTGCACCAGGCCAGTTCGTCCTTTGGCGGTCCCAAGTGGCAGCGAGAGATAGCTGTTTGAATTTTTGAAAGTTTGAAGGACTTCATTATCCAGAAGTCATGTACCGCAAACTGCATATTCCTAAACCTACATTTCTTATTCGTGGCTGGTGGAGGTGGTAAAGAGGTTCAGCCATTGTTGGTGAGTCCAGATTTCTCTGGAGGGATCGCTCACTCGCTGCTCTTTTGGAGACAGTTTTGTATTTTGCTCTTTTGATTCGTCACTTCCTGTGCCCGGAGAAGATTTCCTGCCAGTGACCATAACACCAGAATATTAATAAGGGCAAATAGGGCAAATCTACGGCATCTTTATCAGGGGGGATGGGACGCTCTTCTCTGTTGTAGTCCCACTTTGTGATTAAGGCTGATAGGATGGGTGTATCTTTAACATAAAAATCTTGCCTAGTGCAGCTTTAATCACCATAAGGTCATAATCAGTGTGACCGAGCAAAGTAAAAACACACACATCCTAATCTTAACCAGGTGCATCGAACAAAATAAGAGTCTGCACACTGCAGGTTGCTCCCAATGTGTATTAATTTTTTAATATTTATATTTATACAGTATGTGATGTTTTGAGCTCACTGATGCTGCAAGCTTCCTTCGAGCTTGTTAGCTTGAAATGTCACAAGTATAGGCGTTTATAAATTCATACACGTTGGGAGCAACTTACAGTCCGATCTGATTTGTCTGATATTGAGATGGTTGGCAGCTGGATCTCATTGCGTTGCCTTCTTTTCTGGGTAAACTAACATAGCTATCAAATAAACACTTAAAAAAAAACATACACAGTGTGGTGGGCATTGTCTAGGAAGGGGAAGTGGACAATGTGCATGATGCAAACTTGTGACTGGAGGATTGCCAGGGTGTGAGTCCAATCTAGGGGAATCTTGGTGAACAAGAAACACTCTTCCCTCCCTCAACAGCTAACTTTGATGTGCCCTTGTGCAAGGCTCCAGTAGAAGACTTTGTTGCATTATTGGATTGGTTCATTTAGGTTCACACTGCCCAATTACAAGTGGACCAGGTCTTGTAAACCAAAGGCGGGGGGACGAGTCTGATTCAGTCCCTTTAACTTTAACTAAGCATGACGAACATGTCAGTGTTCTTTGCCATAACTGATCTTCTCTGGTGTTCAAACTGGTTAACGAAGAAATAGCTGAATATGAGCATCAGTCGAGACTGTGACTTGACTTCGTCCGTAGGTAGTAAAGATGTTCACCTCATCCTAACTCCAAGGGTTTCCTGTAGTTGGTACAATTGTGTTCTCGCTCCTAATGAACCGCACTGCAGTTCTCTTGGTCTAGACTGCGGCTTGACTTTGTTCGTAGGTACTAAAGAAGTTCACCTCATCATGACTCCAAGGGTTTCCTGTAGTTGGTACACCGACCTAAATGATTAGAATAAACATGCTTGGTGTGAACGCGGCCTAAAATACACTAATATACTGTCCAGGGGAAGTGCTTCTTCATCAAACTGCCTCATCTTAGAGAAAGAGGAGATAGGCTCCAGTGCGATAGCTGAGTTTGTCCAACCATTTGTACCCCTTGGTTTCACTGGACGGCTAGCAAAACGCGCTGTATAGATATGAATCAATTATGTAATCAAACACTAAGCCTTGACCCAAAATGCTTTGCTGCACCAGTCCCAGAATTCTCTCGTCCACTGTTTCCGTAGCAACAGCAGGGAGATAAGGAGGGGAGAGAGAGAGATAGAGCGAGAGAGAGAGAGAGAGAGAGAGAGAGAGAGAGAGAGAGAGAGAAAGGGGCGAGGGGATGGCGGGATAGTGATCAAAGGATTAGTGAAGCACAACTTAAGGTTAATAAAATAAACATGAAATACAGAAATAAAAGGCCAAAAATGACATACCAAACCAAAGATAGTCATTTTAATGAAGTAACAAATTATTTAAAACATACTTAAAACACATCAGCACATTGTCAACACCAACGTACACACACTTCCATTATACAACTTAAACAAACAGATAGATAGATAGATAGATATATAAATAGATAGATAGATAGATAGATAGATAGATAGATAGATAGATGACAGACAAATAGACAGATACTGTATATCAAAGTAAAGAAAGAGATGGAGAGAAAGAAAGTGTGAGGCTTGGACGGACGGTCAGACAAACTGATATACAGAGAAAGCAAGAAAGAGAGAGAAAGTATAGTCCTGTAACTAAAGGTCAAAGCATTGCATTTCATAAAGTAAAATCATGACCAAGCCACAATCCACAGGAATCCCTCTGGCAGGGGCGAAGCGAATGATGAAGAGCAGGACGCCCAAAATTCTGCATTAAAAGTTTTTTTGTTTTTTTTTACAATGCTATCATTTTTCTGTTTTTGTCTTTGCAGACCAGAATTCCCAGCTTGCGCCCCTGCCCTATAGCTGCACATACAAAAGAACAAGCGCCAGTAAAAGACAGAAGAAGAAGAGGAAGAGGAAAAAGGAGCACCGAGAGAAAGAGGAGCATTACAATGCAACGCGGCCCATTCAGAATGCCTCCTAAACGCTCGCGTCTTTCGTTCCTCCCACCCGCCGCAACCACAGATCTGATAATGTTGGATTAGTGACAGCCGTGACGTGAAGATCTGTTATTCATCCTGTCCGACTGCGGCACGGTCGGCGATAATGTCAACAGGAGGGAGGAAGGAAAGAGGAGAGTCGCAGAAGAATTGGAAGAGAGCCCCGGTGGCACTTTAAAAGCAAAAGCCTGGCGGCCATTTTGAAGTTGGGCCAGCGTGCAGCAGACCTGGCGATGACTGACTGAGGTGCGTTTGATTTGTCCTGCCAAGACACTTGACCAGCCACAAATGTAGGAACGTGTGCAACTTGTGAGATAAGATAAATAAAGAGCACCTTTTTCTTTGCTTTCAATACAGCTAAGAGTTCGTCCAAGTCTGCTGTCCAGCGGGTTTTAAGCTTTTAGAGTGCAGAGGGAGGAAGCTAAGAGGCCGTCGCAGCACAGCAAACAGTGCCACCGCTATACTAGTCACCACAGCCCTTCGAAGTTGTTGTTCCAGTACTTACCTGGTTATGTGTGTGTGTATGTATGTGTGTGAACTCACTTTTCACTTTTTTAAAGAGTAACTAAACCCCAAACCCAAATTTGTGGTGAAGCCTGACAGTAGGGAAAAGCAGGGAACTGAACTGGCCATCAGCTATTGGCTGGTCTTTGGTGCCAGGTGATGTCACCACCTGTTGAACTCTATAGAAGGTGACATCAAAGACCAGCCTATAGCAGATGGCCAGTTCAGTACCCTACTTTTCACCAGTAGGTGTCAGGCTTCACCACAAATTTGGGATTGGGGTTTAGTTACTGTTCAATGAATGCATCGGATCAGATTTTTGCCTGTTCCTATCTGCCTGCCCGCCTGTCTATCTGTTGGTCTGTCAAAAAAACCTGCTCAGTCTCCTTAGTGTTTTTAACATATTGAAATATCTAAAGCGTATTAGCTGTCACGTTGGCTAAAGCAGACCTTCGAAGCACTACAGCAGTCAGTGTTGCAGCCCAGCCGGATAGAGAGAGAGAGAGAGAGTCAGAACCAGCTCCACTAGAAAATAAATTGTTTTCATTTGAAAGTGCAGTGGGGAAAGTTTTAAACCCTCTCTGCCCACCGAGATGGACAGACTTTAGCACTTTTGGAGCAATTCAATTTGCCAAACTGCTCCCTGAGGGATCCAATCAATCCAAGAAACGTAATGCGACGCGCTTTTTCGATCGGAGCCAAGTCCGCTCTCAGCACTGCTGCTGCGCCGGCTGAGACGGACAGTGCTCTCTGCGGGCTGCGCTGCAAAAACTGATCTGAGCTCAGTTCCAGAGGAGAGGACAGAGAAACCGACCAACCAACCAATCAGCAACCAGCTCTCACTGGACTGGCGGGGCAACGAGCCAACCAGTGCGCAGCAGCCACTTTCACTCTGGCACAAACACGTTTCATTGAATTCCCCTTTTGTCTTATATTTTTGTTCTTTTCTTTTGTCTCTTCATTTATTTTTCCATTCTTTCCTATTGCTGAAGATTTTTTTTTAGAAGGAATCCCATTCAGATTTTGAGAGAAAATGTCATTGCCACATCAAATACTTGCAATCCCCAATACATATTCGTTCATAGATGTCTTTGAATCCTAATCATGTACAATTGATTGATCTCAATAGGACATTATAAGCCCTTCCTACACTGCTAACCAAGGCAGTTGTATCATATAGTTTTCTCCACACGTAAAACATTGTATGGAAAGACCAGGCGCTGGCTCCCAGAAAGCAGTCTGGAGCTAAAACCCTCCTCGGCCCATTGACTTGACAATGAAACCGGGATGAATTTGGAACCAAAGTGCTTTCGGGGAGGGGGGGACATGGACCCTGGTGAGCGTTTGGTTTGTGGCGCCCCCTATCTGTAAGTACCAGAGTGAGAAGAGACCGGGTGAGAGGAGGAGAAGGAGGAGGAAGAGGAGGAGCAGGAGGAGGGGAAGACAGCTACACGAGAAATAACAAACACACAGACAGAAGGACGGACGAACAGACAAAAAACAAACCAAAAAAAAACAAATAGAGAGACAGACAGACAGACAGATGGACAGTGTAACACAGAGCAACAAGAGCCAACGTACAAACGCATGACACGACACAACCTGGGGAAGGAGACAATAACACAACAACAACAAAACAACAACAACAACAACAACAGCAACAGCACGCGTCAGACATGGGACCTGCACTATGAACTTTAACCGTTAGACCCGCTGTGACCCCCGTGAACCCCCTCCCCCCCCCCCCCCCCCCCCCCCCCGCCGCCCCCCGGTGGTTCCAACATGGGTGTAGAGAGGGCAGGCATATCACACACACACACACACACACACACACACACGCACACACAAAAGGTAGGCACATATACGGGCATGCATGCAGTCACACATGTTCAGTCATGCTTTCAGTGTCTTTCACGCACACTCAAACACAGTGTGTTCTGCTGAATATGTAGTGGTGCTATAATGTGTGTGTGTGTGTGTGTGATGCAGTGAATGTGACTAGTGGTTCTCCTTGGAGGAAGTTGACCATCATCTCCTTTACATCACGTTAGCTAACGCTCCTTTGGCTGCGTAACGCACAATTAAACTCGCTTATCTCTCTGTCTCTCTCTCTCTTTCTCTCTCTCTGTCGCATTGGTGAGCTACAACAACCATAATTCACTGAGCCTATTACATAGCACATGACGTTTGTCAGCCAGTTTGTTGTGCTCTGTGCCCACACATACAAAGTTTTAAATGTAGCACAATATGTTGAGGAGGTATTTGTAATTAGCTGTATGTTATATTTGACACACAAGACTAGCAATAATCAAATGAGAGTATAGGCTAATCATCAGCAGATGCTGCAGTAGCAGTGTAGCTAATGCTAGCTTCATTAGCTTGCTCTCTAGCTTGTCTCTTACTAAGTTGCTGAACTCGCTAAGTGAAATCTTGCTAAAAAACAGCAGCCAAAATATAGTCTATACTTACATATATACAAGTTTTGAAAAATCAAGATTAGTATTTTAGCATTGATTAGGCTGAATCAAGCTCATTTTAATTAAAACAAAATGTTGCTGTTGCTAGGTGTGACCAAGGCTTACACCATGTCTCAATTTCTCCCATTACTCATATTCTTACTGCACTTACAGTGGCACAACTGAACAAATACATACTATTCTCAACTGATTCTTCGACTAATATATAGAATATACTGAATAAAAAGTGCTTTAACACTAAAATTAACCTGTTCATTGATTTAAAATGGAGCTCAAATAATATCATAGAGAGAGAGAGTGTGTGTGTGTGAGAGAGAGAGAGAGAGAGAGTGAGTGAAAAAATGAACTCTAACCCATAGGGAACTAATCGTGATGACTTGAGGTCATTGTGGGCCTGTATGTGTGCGTGTGTGTGTGAACGTGGGGTTAAGTGAAATCGCTGAGCCAAATAAAATGGCTCAAGGCAAGCTAGTGCTTGGGTCAAGTGTTTGGTATGGGCAGAACACACACACACGCACACACACACACACGCACCATGCATATGCCCCCCCACCCTACACACAACTAAAATTCACCATACGATTGCTGAACCACAGTTAAAAGCTTTACAGTGACAAGCAACTGGCATGCTTCTGTAAACATTCAACCTGTGTGTGCACGTGTGTGCGTGTGTGTGTGTGTGTGTGAGAGTGTTAGTAAGGGAGAATATAAGATGTATTTGATGTGTGAAGTTGGTTTGCTGTTGCTTCTGGGGGACGGAGGTTTCTTTGTTTGTTCTTTGGTGTGTGTTTTGTTCTACATCATGTCATTCTGTTCTTCCTCAACTCTACTCCATTCTACTCTACTGTACTGTGCTCTATTCTACTCTATTCTACTCTACACTAGGACGATACATTTATCCCACGATACGTATCGTCACATTTTGTATCGCGATATATCAATATATATATATATATCGATATATCGTCCCATCCCTACTCTACACTATATCCTACTCTACTTCATTTCACTTTACTCGACTTCTCTTGACTTTAACGCACAGTTCTGTACTCTACTCCATTTAGTTAATTTCTGTTCTTAGGTATTCTGCCCTGCTCAGTTCAGTTCTTTCTTTAGACAATATAACCAGTTTATGAGTTTAAAAAATCGTTTCACAGCAAGTTGTGATATCAAAATTCACTTAAATGTACAGTAGGAATCCCTCTGCCTTCTGCACTGTATACCTCAGTATGATGGTAACTGTTCCCTCTGTGTGTCTATGGCTTGATCCAGGAGGAGGCGGAGTTAGCGTTGAGGTCCTGCTGTAGCAGAGGCCCCTCCGGCTTGAACCATTCCTCTCCCAGGGGGGAAGTCAGACTGCTGGACGCTGACCCTTCTGGTGTGTGTGTGTGTGTGTGTGGAGTGTCGGAGTGTGTAGAGAATGTGTAGAGAATGTGTAGAGGTGTGCGGAGGAGTGTATAACGGGGTTAAGGGTGAAAGGTCAGGGGTTACATTTCAAGTCAAGGTGAATTAGCGTTAGTGTTAAGGGTGGAGGTGTTTCAAAATGGCGGGGCAGGCAACGCCATGGCGAGGAGATGGAGGAGAAGAAGAGGTGGGCAAAAACACGAAATGGGGGGTGGAAGAGGGGAAAACAGAGGAGGAGGAGAGGAGAAAGTAGAAGAAGAAGAAGCAGTAGGAGGAAGAGGAGAAGGAAAGGAAGGAAAAGGTCAGAGCAGGAAACAAAAGGATGGAGAGAGAGAGAGAGAGAGAGAGAGCATGAACTGTTAATCAGTGAATGAGAGCATTGATAGCAAATTGAGAAAACTAGGGATCAAGGTAGACAGAGAGAGAGAGAGAGAGAGAGAGAGAGAGAGAGAGAGAGCAGAGGCATGAAGAAGCAGAGACAGCCTGATGTGACACTCATCTGATCTGTCTTTTCTGTCAAATCAGATTCAGCTAACTGCAATTTACAGTTGAAGAGTTCCATTCCAAAACGACATATCCGCCTTTTGAAAAAAGAGAAACCGACTCTTACGAACTCATTGTTTCCCGAACGTCAAGCACATTATGGGTTCATATTGTAATTTAGCATCTTAAGACCTTTGCTTATTAAAGGTTTTGAAGATAGACTCATTTCTGGAATACTGATAAATGCAAGGTAGCGATATTTTCCCAAAAAGGATATATAGCTGGAACGTAACCCTTCAGTTGTAAGCGCCAAAAACAGTATATATATCAGCCTGCATAAACACAGAATACAGCATACAGGCATAACTTTCATAGAAGTCCAACTTCATATAGCATTGTTGCTCCACTTCATAGAGGAATCATGTGGAAAATCTAAATATTGTTTTTTTTTCATTCACTGGTTGCTTGTCAGCTGTGTTACAGTAGAATAAACCCAGTCACTTCTACATCGACACATTTCAGAATGCTGCAGCAGCCTCTGCAGTACCACTGCAGTACAGATGCAGGGTAAGTGCATGAAGGGAGACTTCTACCATGGCTGCCGCTGTAGTCCTGAAGTTGTAAATAAGCGCAATCGTCACGTTAAATATCAATGCTAACGATCGGCCATTGATATTTTTATCGGTGACATAGGCGCGGCTCGTAGTGTCGAATGGTCTAAAGGGGGAGCGAGGCTTGCGCTGATGCTGAGCTGTCATTCATAATGATTGATCGGGTGCAATATGACGAGGGGGGGGGGTTGTGTCAGGGGGAGAGAAAGAAAGGAGATGTGTGTGTGTGTATGTGTGTGTGTGTGTGTAGATACGTCTTTAGATTTTACTTAAAGTATCTTGGCCTATCAAGCTTTTTCTTTGATACTTTTATTTTGAAATAGATAAAGATAAATGAGATATGGTGTGTGTGTGTTTGTCTGTAGATATGTCTTTAGATTTGACTTACAGTATCTTGGCCTATCAAGCTTTTTCTTTCATACTTTTATTTTGAAATAAAGATCCTTTAATCGCATGCTGACTGTATGGGTGTTTGTATTTGCATATAGGTATCTTTCAGTTGCATCTGTGCCTGTGTGTGTGTATCTGTGAACACATACTATTATGTATGCACATGAGGGTGTGTGTGTGTGTGTATTTGAGTGTGTGTGTCTGTATGTGCGTGGAACATATGTGTCCGTTGTTACGTGCGTTAACGTCGTGTTTGCCCGCGCTACACACACATATCAATCAAGACCATGCATCGAGCGACAGCCCGCTGCTGTCGCTCCAGTACCGCCCTCCCCCTCCCCCCCTTCCCGCCCTCCCTCCCCCTCCTCCTCCCCCCGCTACTCCCCCTCCTCCTCCTCCTCCTCCTCCTCCTCCTCCTCCTCCTCCTTCTCGCCTTCCCCCGTCCCCCCTCCTACCTTTCCGGACGTTTCCGTCCGTGGTGCGTTGGAACTCGCCGGTGCTCAGCAGGAAGCAGGCGCGGTCGTGCGGGTAGCGCTCGCGGCTGGTGGCCGAGCCCAGGCCCCCCGTGGCCGGGCTGCGCTCGTCGCCCAGCACCTGGTCGATGGTGGGACAGTCCTCGTTGGCCAGCGCCGCCGCGTTGGCCGCCGCGTCGCCGTTCTGCTTGGAGTCTGGGGCGAGGGAGGAGAGAAGAGGGAGGAGAGAGGGAGGGAGGGAAAAGAGAACAGAGGAGGGGATAGGAGAGGAAGGGAGAGAAGAGGAGAGGAGAGAGAGGGAAGGAGAGGAGAGGAGAGAGGAGGAGAGATGGAAGGAGAGAAGGGGGGGTGAGAGAGGGAGGGGTGATGAAGAAAGAAGAGAGGAGAGGAAGGGGAAAGAGAGAGGAGGGTAGGTGAAGAAAGAAGAGAGGAGATGAAAAGGGGAGGAGGAGGGAGATGGAGAGAAGAAGAAGAGGGGGAATAAGGAAGGGTGGAAGAAAAGAGAGAGAAAAGGAAAGAAAAATGTCAAATGGGGTAAAGAAAGAAAAAGAGAGGAGAGAGGAAGGGGGAGGGAGGAGAGAGGAGAGAAGGGAGGAGAGGAAGGGTGGGATAAGAAGAAAGGAGAGGAGAAAGGAGAGAAGGTAGGAGAGGAGACAGAAGAAAAGAGAGGAAGGAGGGCAAACAGAAAGAGGACAAGAGTTTTAAGGGGATAAAAAAAGGAAGGAGAGGGGAAAGTTTGGAGAGAACGAGGAGGAGGAGGGGGGAGGAAGGAGAAAGGAGAAAGAGAAGATTCATGGGCAGGAGGGAAAAGGAGAAGTGGAGAGGGTGGGTGAGGGGGGCAGTGGAAGAAGGAGGGAATCGAAGGTTGAACGGAAAAGAAATAAAAACGGAAAAGGGAGATAAGAACGGAGGTGGCGAGGAGAAAAGAGATGAAAAGAAAAGATGAGAAGCGGAAGCCGGAGGGGAGAAATTGCAAAAGAAAGAGATTAGAAAGAAGAAGTGTAGGATAGGAAATCCAAAGAGGGTAAAATAGAGGATGAGAGGAGGTAAGGAGAGAAGGAAAGAAGAAGAGGGGGAGGGAAGGAAGGAAGGAAGGAAGAGGAAAAGAGGAGGGAGGAAGGAGGGAGGGAGGGATGGAGGAAAGGAACATTAGTGCCTTGTGATAGCCATCCTGATCACATGACCAAAAACACTGCAGTAGAGCAGGCTGTAGGAGACACACACACACACACACACACACACACACACACAAGCATTTAACAGTACAGCAAGAGACAAAACAAAAAACAGTGGGAAATATAGACATAAAACAGTACAAATATACTGTACCACACACACACACACACACACACACACACACACACACACACACACACGTATAAAAACACACACACATTTATGGAATCGCTTTCTCTGTCTGTTGCTCCCTCACACACTTCAATACACACACAATCTCATGTACAATCTCACAAATGCAGACTGTTTCTCTCTTTCTGTCTCTCGCCCTCATACACACACACACACACACACACACACACACACACACACAAATGAGGAGATGGCTGCAGGGGAAGTAGTGTTTCTAGCTTTCGACACGGCTGTCAAATCTAATCTGACATGACTTACTGCTCAACAGTTTACAGATACAAGCCAGGGGGGTGGACACATACACACACATACACACACACACACACACACACACACACACACATTGAGAGAGAGGAGGGAGAACGACAGAGCAAGAGGGACAAGGAAACAAAGAGCGGGACAGAGATAGAGAGGAAGAAAGGGAGGAAGATAGAGAGAGAAAAGCAAGACCGAAAGAGAATGACATAAACGGGGATTTAACATATTTTGTTTGCTTCATTTTTCCAATTGCTGCACGAGAGATTGGTAAAAAGAGTAGAAGAAGAAACAAAAAAGGGGGCGGGGCAAAACAGCAGAAAAATTAGAAAGTATCGAGAAAACCCCAGGCTCAAACTGGGTATCAGTTTTAAGTTGTACTAATCCCCTCGGCCCTCTCTGCTCCTCATCATCCTCTCACACACACACACGCACACACACATTCCCCCTCTCAGAGTTTAATTACATGTCAGGGTGCTGTCAAATGCGGCGGTGGCAAGCCAATCTCGCGACTATTCATAGTCATAAACCTTAAATCCTGTCTTAGGCAGAGAGAGACAGAGAGAGAGGGAGAGAGAGAGAGAAAGAGAGAGAGAGAGAGAGAGAGGGAGAGGATAAGTGCTCTACAGGGAGTCTATCTGGTGTCTGCTGTGTTTGTGGATGTAATGTCTTTATACTGTAATACTGTAACTAGCACACACACAAACACACACAAGCACGCACACACACACACACACACACACACACACACACACGTTCCTGTATCTGTGCAGCTGATGGACATGTCCATTAAAACAGCAGAGCCGGGCAGAGATGAGATGGCTTGCATCAGGAAATACAGTATGTATCTATATAGACCCGATCCAGGATTATCTGGGCATGTCAGTTATGGCTGTACAGTATCTGGCTGGGTTAAAGAGTGGGATTTGCTGGGGGAAAATAAGCTTTATCGCTGCTTTCTCGTAACCTAAAATATACTGTAAATATACTGTGCTCCACTGCGGGAACAATATGGATATATAAGTGGATATGTAAACATAGTTCTCACATCTGTTCAATAATTAAAGCAATATTCCACTTAGTTTTAACATGGGGGTTATTCGGCTCTTGAAATCCAGAATATAAACTAATCACCAAGATCGGATGCAGCTGGATGAGTTTGTAGCATTCTGATTTTTACTTCCCATTCATTTGAATGAGGCCACGAAAATAACTTACATTTAACATGTTGGTGAACAGATTTGACAACATATCCTGCTTTTACGACAATAAAGCAGCATCTTGGGTCTGTTGGAATTTGCATTTCTATTCTTGGTTTACACTAAAATTAGTCTTGTTTATTATTAACTTTAGATTTGGGGTTTGAAAGTAATTAAGAATGACAGATGATACAAACTAAATCACATCTGTCTCAACCATGTTCTTATCTTGTTGTTCCTTATCTCATGTGCACACACACACACACACACACACACACACACACACAGACCAGGATTCCCTCACTCACATCAAATTCAAGGCCTTTTCAATGACTTTCAAGGTCTTGTTTGGTGAAGTTCAAGGACTCTCTTTCTATGTTTCCAATTCCCTCATCTCATTCTTTCTCTTTCAAAATCACAAACTTTCAAGACCTGTGGGAACACAGACACGCACACATACACTCACACACACGCACTTGTACATATACTTTCTCCCTCTCTCTCTCTTACCCACAATGCCCCAACACACACACACACACACTCGCACCCTTCCCTCCGAAACTCACCTGCCCTGTTGATCTCGATGATCTCCTCCTGTGCCAGAGGGCAGTCACCGGTACCCATCATGCTGCCGGATCCCACCATGCCCGGCCCGAGCACGTTACCCATCAGCCGGTGCGGCGAGGCGGTCGCCATGGCGAGGGCGTCCGGCTTGCAGTAGTTGGGGCTGCCCGGCTGCGGCGCTCGCGGGATATGCTTGTTCCTCTTCTTGGGCAGCTTCTGCTTGGCCATGGCCAGGGAGTAGTACATGCCGAAGTTGTTGACGATGACGGGTACAGGCATGGCGATGGTCAGCACGCCGGCCAAGGCGCACAGGGCGCCCACCAGCATGCCCGACCACGTCTCGGGGTACATGTCCCCGTAGCCCAGCGTGGTCATGGTCACCACGGCCCACCAGAAGCCGATGGGGATGTTCTTGAAGTTGGTGTGGGCCGCGGCCGTCGGATCGTCCGGGTCGGCGCCGATGCGCTCGGCGTAGTAGATCATGGTGGCGAAGATGAGGACGCCCAGCGCCAGGAAGATGATGAGCAGCAGGAACTCGTTGGTGCTCGCCCGCAGCGTGTGGCCCAGGACTCGCAAACCGACGAAGTGGCGCGTCAGCTTGAAGATACGCAGGATACGGACGAAGCGTACCACGCGCAGGAAGCTCAGCACGTCTTTGGCTGTCTTGGAGGAGAGGCCGCTCAGCGCCACCTCCAGGTAAAAGGGCACGATGGCCACGAAGTCTATGATGTTGAGGGTGCTGCGGAAGAACTCTGCCTTGTCCGGGCAGAAGATGACGCGCATGAACACCTCAATGGTGAACCAGATGACGCAGACACCCTCCACGTAGGTTAGCCAGCCGTCCGTCACCACTTCATAGACGATCTGGAGGGTGGGAGAGAGCGGTCAGTGATTGATTCATTGATTTTCTCTGTCATTCATTCATTACCGTAGACACACAGACCACCTAGTCCACAACCTTCAGGTAGAGAAAGTCTAATTATGATTCATCCATACATCACCGTCTCATTAAAGAGTAAATATAAACCCCAAACCCAAATCTGTGGTGAAGCCTGACACCTACTGGTGAAGAGTAGGGTATTGAACTGGCCATCTGCTATTGGCTGGTCTTTGGTGCCAGGTGATGTCACCTTCTATAGAGTACAGGTGGTGACATCACCTGGCACCAAAGACTTGGTTCTGGTTCTGGCTTCACTACAGATTTGGGTTTGGGGTTTAGTTACTCTTTAACACTATGGGTTATAACCCAGCATATTTCTGACTTCATTCATTTGAACTGACTGACTGACTATACAGGCTGTACTGGTGTGCTGGCTGGCTAATTGGCTTTCTAGCTGCTTCATCTCCCAGCTTTAGTAACAAAAACACCTAACTAACCTTCCTAACCAACCGACTGACTGAGGAACTGACTAACCAATTAACTGACAAACTTACGAACTGACTGCCTAACCAACAAACTTACGAACTGACTGCCTAACCAACAAACTTACCAACTGATTGACTGAATAACCAAGTAACTAACTGACTAGCTGTTGATGTCATGTTGACGTTTCAGTAACCAAACCACGTAACGACCCACCGAACTACCTAACAACCGACTAGTTAACAAACGAGCCGTCTGACAGACTCAAACTCGTTGCCGTACCTCCTCGTGTGTCACGTTGCCGATTGTGACGTTCTCTGTCTTGTTGTAGATGGTGTTGAAGGCCTCGTGGGTCTCCAGGCAGAAGGTGGAGATGGAGATGAGGATGAAGAGGAGCGAGCCGAACGCCACGTACTGCAGACAGAGAGGGAGAGAGAGAGAGAGAGAGAGAGAGAGAGAGAGAGAGAGAGAGAGAGAGAGAGAGAGAGAATAGGGGGAGATGGAACAAAATAAGATTATGTTACAATTTATACATCAAATGCCCATCATTGCTGTTAAAGTACATGAAACTGGCAGATGAAAAGTCACACCTGCCTGAAGCAAAGAGCAGAAAGAAAACACACACACACACTTTTTATAGGGTTTGGGCCATTGCAGTAGTGGTTATGGCAACAGGCTGCAGACAGGGGGCGCCAAATAACACACAAACTCCACCAAGGAGAGTGGAGGAATGCAGTTAATTCAGCGCGAGTGTCCTGACTGCTGCAATCCCATTGATAACAGCACAGTCAGAGAGAGAGAGAGAGGGGGAGAGAGTGTAAAAGAAATGAGGTACAGAGAGAGAGAGAGAGGGGGAAAAGATGGACAGACAGCGTGCTGAAAGAAGAAAAAAACGAGCAGGTAAATGAACGATGAATGAGAGGCAGGGATGCTGAATGAAGAGAGGAAGAAGGGAGAGAGAGAGAAAGAGAGAGAGAAGTTATGGAGATGTAGGCATTTCTGTGAGCGCCATTATGAAAACACACATGTCATGTACGCTGGAGCTCAGATAAATGTCTATTGATTTGTGTGTGTGTGCGTGCGTGCGTGTGTGTGTGTCCATAGATCTGCCAGACGTAGGTTGAGCAGTCTTTTTTCTATCAGCATAGGATCAATGATTATCTATTTATCTTAGACACCGCCTATCACCCTCCCTCAACACACACACACACAATCACACACACCGCTGCCTATGCCTCCAAAGCCTGCAACTGACAAACCATGAATATA
Organism: Centroberyx gerrardi; assembly: GCF_048128805.1. Taxonomy (NCBI): domain Eukaryota; kingdom Metazoa; phylum Chordata; class Actinopteri; order Beryciformes; family Berycidae; genus Centroberyx; species Centroberyx gerrardi. The sequence goes on along the minus strand of NC_136003.1, from coordinate 6,343,143 downwards.
TTTTATGTAGCATATTATTAGAGTCATTTACTGTATAGTGTACGTATGTGTGTGTGTAATGCAATTTCCCTTTCTCTGCAGTACCCCCCCCCACACACACACAATCCCCTCTCCCTCTCTTTCCCCTCCCTTTTCCATACCTCTCTCTCTTTCCCTATGCTCAATGCAGTGAGCTGCCTGGATGTGTCGGGGTCCTCGCAGTGTCTGCAGAGCAGCGGTCGTCTTCCTAAATGCCTGACAAGATGTTAACGTTCGCACACACACGCACGCATTTCATGGAAAAGCGTTCCTAATATCATGCAGACTCGTTTTCTAACCCGGGTAAGATTAGCGAGCCCTGATTTCGTCTCATTCAGATGCAGACGTTCACACTGAGATATCACTGCCATTCATTTGCATTTAGGAGGAAAGCTCGACCACAGCGCATAAGCGGAATCTGAATGGGTGCTGTGGGTGCCTGGCACCCATGGTAGGTTGAATTATGAACAATCATTGTCTATTTTCCGTCTCTAATTCACTCTTATAACCTTTATCGGCACAGTCGTTGACAAATTTGCAAAGATGGAAAACTTGTAGGGTTGGTGCAATATGACAGATTTTGAAAAAAACATGTTGTTGCTGTGATATTCAGGCACTTACATGACTTAATGTGAATTGGTAAATGAATACACCAAATTTCATCTAAATGCTCATGTTATTTTGACAGGTCACTGGGGATCAGCATTTGCATTTTCTGTGGCAAAATAGCTGTGAGTATTAACTGTCATTTTAGTATGCTGGTAAGGTATTTTTGCTGTCACAACTATAGCTTCAACCCATATGTATGAAATGCAAGCTCCGCCCCTGACCGCCCGCCAAGGTACGGTTGGTCGAAAACGGGTTCCAAATGCCACGGCTTCCTCCAGGAGAATACACAAAATAGACAGATGTGAAAAATAGATAATCAAAAGTGCAGTTTTGTTGGTAAAATCAACTTTTAGCATCTCAGAAACAGAGAACCTTCCATCCAACACCACAGTGGACCTCATTCTGTTGGGTTTGTTTGATCCGTGTAACAAACAAGATTCCCTATTCAAGTCAAGATTTCCTCCAAGGTTTTGAATGGTATTGGATTCATTATGTTTCTCTTTGTCTTATTTGTTCTCTTATTGTCATTGTCCATCTTATGTTTTTTGCTGTCTTCTACCTCAGATCCAAGAAGCACTCCTTAATTAGTGTGCTTGCCGTAGGCAGAGCACACTCTTACTATCTTGCATACTTATTATTCTTTTTAGTGTGCTTGCCGTAGGCAGAGCACACTCTTACTATCTTGCATACTTATTATTATTTTTATTCTTATTCTTCTTCCGGACAAAAGTTTAGCATGCATCTCCTCCTACAGTTTTTACAGTACATAGACATATTAAACATCAAAATGCACGGCTCATTGAGGAATCGTGCGCTATTACTTTTCTAAGAGATCTGTCGTAAGCTCTTTGAGATATTAATGATTCAATGGCATTTTTAGACGCAATACACACCCATTGTAAAAGGATGAGAACCTGAGAACCGTGTGGACTCAATCACAGGATCACAGAGCCAGAAATTTAAGTTTGGTTTTGTCCTTGTTTCTCCGCGGAGATCGGGAGGCTCCCACTCAGTAGCTGAAGCTAAGGTAGAATCAGATCAGTATGGATGTATTTGGACTTTTATTCTGTATATTAAAAGTCTAGTGCAGAGTTTTTAATGGCTGGCTTGATGCATTTGGGACAGACGGACCGCGCTGCGGAGATCGGGAGGTATGTCTGGTTTCTCACACACAGTAGCTGAAGCTAACTGAAGCTACGGTACACACACAGAGTATGGTGGTTTCTGCGCGTCGGCCGACGCTTAACGGAGCTTCTCACGAGCTCAGTTTTTAAGCTAGAGCGGAGCTTTTTTTATTAGCGGAAACTAGACATCCAGACGAACACGTAGGTACCGGCCATGTTATGTAACATAGCTCCAAAGTCGGCGAAGTTTTTGACAAAGGTAAATGGGCATGACTATTTTCAAACGGGTCCCTTGACCTCTCACATTAAGATATCTGAATGGCTCATTAGAACCGCAAGAGTCTTAGCTTTACAGCCATATCTGACATATGTCAGCTACATAGGGTATATGAGCTCCAGGGTACTAAAGACACAGTGTTCTGCATGCAGTGAAAAGATGTTATTCTCGCCTTTTTTTCTTTCCCTATTTCTGCACACTGTGGTACCTAAACAGTCATGGAATTGTAGAAATTGGGTATGGCTGCAAAGCTGAGACTCTTGTGAATCCAAAGAGCCCAAATGCATTCATGTGTGATGAAATATGGCCTCATAGTAACCATTTCAATGTGATGACAGCATTTTTTAAAACTTGACCTTACTGTATAAAATGACATGAAATGAAATGGTCGAGCTCATTCATGTCAGTGCTTCGACACAGCCAGCAGATGGCGACAGAGACCATGAGTTCCCCACATGGGCTTTCTGTCAGCCTCGGCACCGTCTTTGTGATGCGTTTAGGGTCCTTGGAAAGCTGGGAATTTGTAGTTTCGTTCGATACCAAACATGTTGCTGTGCAGTGATGAGAAAAGTTTCCCAGTGCCTTTGAACGCAACTGGCTCTGTTTACTGAGTCTAGTCTGTCAAAATGCTAACAATTGCAATGCTGAACCGCTTAGCAAAATCTAAGGGCAGGGGCATTGCAAGGGCGGCAAGCACACTTAAATTTTCTTTAGAAAATGTAGCCTTTTCTAGGCTTTTTTGTAATTGTCCATGTTATTGTTTTGACCTACTGCACGCTTAGCCGTCCTCTTTGACTTGGGTCTAAGGTAGATGGTGCCGGGTAGGCTTAGGGTTAGGGTTAGAGTTAGGGTTAGGGTATGTAGGCTAGGTAGGCCTGTCTTTCCAACATGCTATTTTGTGTCTTGTGCTTTGTTTTGTTTCCTTGTGTTTTATTTTGTTACATTGCAGTGGTTCTCAGTGTGGGGGTCCGGGGACCACCAGGTGTCCTTGAGGGAGTTCTAGGGGGTCTGCAGTAAATTGATGAAATGTTAAACATCACCATTATTTCATTTACAATAAGTTAACACAATTAGAGAATGTAGAAGAATAACTATTTTGATCATAGTTTGACTGTTATCTCTCTACCTACAATACAGACAGTCAAGGAATTCTGGACAAAATCATATCTAACAGTAAAAATTTGGGTCAGAGAGAAAAAATCTCATCAAACGGGGGTCTGTGGCTCTAAATTAGGGGTCCTTGATATGAAAAAGGTTGAGAATCACTGCTGTATTGCATCATTTTGTTCTGTGATTGTTGATCAGTTAGATCTAGGTAGGCTTGTTCTCTGTAAAGTCATTTCAGAGATTCTTGAGTTGACTCAAGTAAATAAATTGCAGCGACATCTTGACACCGTTCAGACTAGGAGACGCTCAGTACAACAACACCACAGTCTTCTCCTGAGCTGGGGGATTTGAACCACCAAACCTCCAGTTTATATATACTGTATATGTAAGGTTTCTTTTCTATCTGTTGGGCTACCGCTGTCTCAGATTATTGTGTTCTCTTAGAGAGTGGAAAGCCACTTTAGAAGATTTAAAACCATGTCAAAACCAGTTCTAGTGTCTGTGTCTGTATGTGTGTGTGTGTGTGTGTGTGTCCGTGCAAATGAGCACGTGTTGTCTCAAATACCAACTGTCGGCTAGGTCAGTGATGAAGATTGACAAGACATAAGACTTTATGGTGTGTGTGTGTGTGTGTGTGTGTGTGTGTGCTTATATGCAATGTGCACATACATTTGTGCATGTGTGTTCACGTGTATGTATGTGTATACACTCAAGTATGTGTATGTTTAAGTATATGCATGCGTATGTATGCTCAAGTACTTGTGTGTGTGTGTGTGTGTGTGTGTCAGGTCAGTGATGAAGACAGACAGATGAAGTCTTCTTCTAATCCTCAGAGAGCAGATCAACTCCCACAGCCTATTATCATGGTCTAATTTAACACTGCTATCTAGAGCTGCCCTGGATATACACACACACACACACACACACACACACACACACACACACACACTCACGCACGCACATGTGTGGCATTTTAGGGGAATTGTGGAGGGAAAAGGGGGATACAGGAGGGTACAAAACACAACCACCCCCTCATTTAATATCAAAATGACAAATTGCCTTGGAGAGCCCCGACTCTACCTGGAGGGTCACCGACTGCAGCTTTTTTTTTAATCTCAATCCATTTCTTTGTCAATATTGAACTGGTCACATACTGCATTCACATACAGCTTTCAGAATGTTTTGCTGCACTACTCCTCCACCCTTTTGGTAAATCCTGCAGATTATAGATACAGGGTGGGTGGACATCGAAAATGTCACCCACAGTGAATGCTATGCTTGTATACAGTAGTAACCATAAAAAACGTACGCAGTCCTGCATCTAACCCACAGCTCTCCTCCACCAGTACTGCAACAACCTCTGCAGCCTCTGCTTTTTCAAATATGTGAATATACATAACTCTACTACATGAGGGATTATATAGAGCAGTGGTTTCCAATCCTGATTGAAATGATTTTATTACAAGCTAATGCAATTTACTTCAGGCTTCAAATAAAAAATAGTTTAGCAGTCTGTAGCTAGCATCCACGCTACACTGTAGCAGAACTGTAACCATAGAAACGTTTGTAGCTAGCATCCATGCTACACTGTAGCAGAACTGTAACCATAGAAATGTTTGTAGCTAGCATCCATGCTACACTGTAGCAGAACTGTAACCATAGAAATGTTTGTAGCTAGCATCCATGCTACACTGTAGCAGAACTGTAACTATAGAAACGTTTGTAGCTAGCAGTTAATTTGATTAGAAATCAACACAATTGACTGGACTTGTTAATTGCGTAGTGATATGATTAGATATGAAAGCGATCTGTTATTCAGAAATAACATACCCAGCCTCAGAATGTGTTCACTGGCCAATTGAGTATTCAACAAAGCCATGTGATAATTGCCAATAGCAACCATGGTATAGTAGCTGTATCTGTGTATGTAAACAGCCTGTCTTCCAGTTACATTTGATTCCATACAAACCTAAACCAGCCACTGTCCAGCACAACACAGAACACTCTGAGGATCAGATCTTTAACCAGAGTGGGAATCACCCTCCACCAGCCAAATGATGCTAACATTTGTCTGGCTGGTAAGTTCATCTATCTTGCCAGCCACTTTGGCAGATGACCAACCATCGTTTGGCGTTCTATTCTATTCTACAAGTCTAGTTGGCTGGTAAAATAGTGAGAGTGCCTGGTTAATTAGGGGTATTTACCAGCCACTGTGGCTTGCTGACAAAAACTTAGTTTCCTGCCATCTTTCACACCAGTGGTTGACTTTCCATTGAAGACCATGCACTTCTGACTGCAAGTAATTCTTTCAGTAGAATCAAGTCATTACATCGCAACACAAAACTCTAGTGTCGATTCTAAATCGATTCCTATTCCAAATGAAAATCAACACAAAAAGGTATACGTTCAACCAATGAGCCTTGAATTTCTTTCTCCCCCCTTCCCACTCCCCCCCCTGTTTTGAAATGGATCAGACCAAGGCAATCAAACACAGGTTAGTATAGATAGGCCTAAATCAGAATGGATGAATTAATTACCAATTTGTTTAACTTAAACAAGTCGACTCTCCATCCCTATCCACATGATCAGAAAACAAATGAACTGTGTGAACTGCAATTCTTCCTTATGTTATCATTCTATAGTCACAGAAATATTTTGTTCCATCTGTTATCTGGGTGCTGTGACCTTTGACCCTTGACCTCCTTACTATTTGTTGCTTGTAACGTTGTTGGTCAGCTATGAAATGAAGCTTATTCTACTGTTGTTGCAATAACGGTAAGTCGCTCTGGAAAACATTTGGAGATGAATTTAAGTTGTAATATATTTATGTTATGTTTATACATAATATATTTATAATCTAGTGCACATACGTCATATTTAGTAATCCATATTTAAGTAATCAATCAATACTGTAAGTAACAACTGCGAGAACCCATAATTTCCCACTTATCTACTACTTAACGTGTTGATTTCTCGGCTGCACACTTCAAATATTTATTTTTGTCATTTATGTTCATATTCTACTTCTTCCCTGCTGTATCCTATTAATTTTGCTGCTGCAATGCCCCAGTTTCCTCATGGGGATCATTAAAATTTTATCTCATCTCATTTTATAAGAAAACTAGCTAAATGTAAGAAGTAAAAAATCTGGTCGCAATGAAGGTATTTCACTCAACACGTACAGTTTCTATTTGTATTTGACCAAAGAAAAATATTCACACCCAAATATTCACACCGTGCCCTCTCTCTCTCTCTCTTTCCCTCTCTCTCTCCCTACTCTTCTTCTTTCCTCTTCTTCTTCACGTTCCCTCTCTCTCGTCAGTCATATAGAGTGACCTGATTCTTATTAACGGAGCGACGGGCCCTCATCACTCCCCTGACTTCCCTTTCCTCCTCCCCTAGCCAATCTCCTCTTTCTTTAGCTCTCTCTTCTTCTTCTTCTTCTTCTTCTTCTTCTTCATCACCTTCGCCATCATCTTCCTCCTCTCCCTCCAGTCTCGGCTGTTTTTCTCCTCTCTTGTCGTCAATCTTTTTATGCCTTTCTCCTTCATTTGTGTTCTTCTTTTTCCTGTCTTTTTTTTACCATCCTAATTTTATCTTTCTTCCCTTCTTTCCTCTCTTTTATCTTCTTTTGTTCCTTACATAACTATTTCTTTCTCTCCTTCCCGCTCTTCATTCTGTCTCTCTTCCCAGTATTCACAGTTTTCTTTTTTTTTTTTTAAATAAAACATTTTGTTGACAGGTATAGCCATTAGCTACTAGTGCTCTTTCACAAATAAGACCAAAAAATATAAGCTTGTTAAAAGCATCTACACACACACACACACACACACACACACACACACACAGGTTTGCGTGTGTCAGCACAACGGAAGGAACAACACTAAAAACACTAAACATCATCCGGTGACTCAGAAAATACTCATTACCTGACTACTTAGCTAATAACGTCAATACTAAGAGCAAGAGAGAGAGAGAAAGAGAGAGAGAGAGAGAGAGATAGAGATAGAGAGAGAAGAAAAGGCAAGAAAGCAAGTATGCAAGTCAGCAAGAAGGAAAGATGCAAAGAAAGGAGGAAAGAGGTAAATAACAAGAGAAAGAAGGAAGGAAGGAAGGAAAGTAAGAAAGAAAAATGGGTACTGATGAACAACCAGAGATGGAATAAGAAGGTAAGAATAATAAGGGGTGGAAAATGCAAAGAAAATTAAAACTGCAAGCAGCGATGATCGGGCCCTCGCACTTTGTGCATGTCGGGGTGTGCCACAGCCGCGGCGGCGTTACTGGACACCGACCGGTTGATGCGGCTATGAATTTTCAGGAGAAAACATGTCATTTACTTTTGGCAGTAGGTGGCGCTACGTCTATGATTCAAAATTGGCCTGTAGATGTCTTCAGGCCGGGACTCTCATCAAACATGTGAAGTTTGGGGCAGATTTGACCATGTACAGTCGAGTTACAAGCCACTTCCTGTTTTGCCAGTAGGTGGCGCTATGACTATGATTCAAAATTGGCCTGTAGATGTCTTCAGGCCGGGACTGTCATCAATCATGTGAACTTTGGGGCAGATTTGACCACGTACAGTGGAGTTACAAACCACTTCCTGTGTTGCCAGTAGGTGGCGCTATGACTATGATTCAAAATTGGCCTGTAGATGTCTTCAGGCCGGGACACTTAGCAAACATGTGAAGTTTGGGGCAGATTTGACCACGTACAGCCGAGTTACAAACCACTTCCTGTTTTGCCAGTAGGTGGCGCTATGACCATAAGTGAATATTGGCATGTAGATGTCTTCAGGCCGGGACTCTCATCAAACATATGAAGTTTGGGGCAGATTTGACCATGTCCAGCGGAGTTACATACCACTTCCTGTTTCGTGGCGAAACATGGAAATTGGAGGCCTAGCCACGCCCACGCCGTTGGAGGAAAACTCAAGCTTTTAACAATTTTTAATCGTCAAGGTGTTCTGTATACGCTGTGCAAGTTTGAGGTGGATCCGATTAACCTCCTAGGAGGAGTTCGTTAAAGTATGACCCCTGTAAATGGGCAAAAATGGCCAAAAATGCCACACTAAATTCAAAATGGCTGACTTCCTGTTGGGTTTAGGTCATGGGACCCATCAACCTTTTTTTTAAGTCTGGACATGATACATGATACAAATTTCGTACATGTAGGTGAAACGTAGCGCGAGGGATATTTAGTTGAAGTTTTGTAGGGGGCGCTATTGAGCCATTTTGCCACACCCATGCGCAAGACCCATAAAATATATAATTTTTCACCACTTGTGAGGCCTGGGCAAAGTTTGGTGAGTTTTGGAGCAGCTTTAGCCCCTCAAAAATGCGATTCATTGGAGGGAAAAATAATAATAATTCCTTGCATTACAATAGGTCCTCGCACCGGTCGGTGCTCGGGCCCTAATTAAAGAGAAGAAAAGAGATGAGACAACAGAAGACAAGAGGCACAAGAAGGAGATGAAACAAGAGAAAAGTGCGCTCAGCTCGGGATGGAGGATCAAAAGCGACTAATTACAGTCAATTAGCCCGGCCGAGCCTGAGATCTGCTCCCAACTCATCACACTGTCTGATGATACCACACTGACCTAACTGTGTCACTGGAGAGAGAGAGAGTGAGAGAGAGAGACAGAGAGAGAGAGAGAGAGAGAGAGAGAGAGAGGAGGAGGAGGAAATGTGACTAGAGAAAGAGAGATGTGGGTAGCTGGGGTGGAAAAAATCACAAAAATCACTTTTTCCTATTAAAAGATCCTATTTTTATGTAACTTTTGTCTGATACGGCTTACTGTGATATACACTATGAATTTACCTCATGAAAAGTTTTGGGGTAAACTCTAGTCTTTGAATAAAAAGGTGGGTAAACTTAGAGTAGGTGGGTTTATGCTCCATCACATCACTGGTTATATATTATTCTCAGTTTTCTTTGAAATGTGTTTTGCATCACAAGCTGCCATCCATGGTCGCTGGTTTGAATCCTGGCTGAAAAAATCCAAGTAGTAGAAGTGAACATGTTACAGATGAGACTCTAGGATTTTCATTAAGTCCTTGTTACACTGAGCATGTCTGAAATTCCTTTGTAGTAACCTCATATACCAGCTGTTACAAGTACATACATACCTGCAAGTTACTGCAAGTATTTTTCAGTGAAGTCGCACTGGAAGATGGCTTTTGCCGTTTCTCTACAATGCAAATTACTTGTGGAAATGTTTTGCTAGCTAGTAGAAGATTAATTTTGAAGTCTTGTCATTTTGTCATCTTGCCATTAGATTAACTGACTCAGGTTTTGCAGTTTTGTTTGTGGGAATTCTTCATCGCAAGTGGAAGCTTAATCCTTTGTGAAGGGTGTAATGAAAAAAAGGTAGTAGGCCTTGCTAAGTATGTTAGCAAACCTTAGTTGTTAAGTTGTAGCACTGAGCTGTTACTGGTGATTTGATTTGACTGTTGTTGCTTGTACGTGTTCAGCTTAGTTACTGTCAATTACTGTCTCCATTCTTAGCTTGTCTTGGTTTTGTAGCAATCTAGACGGCTTGTTTGCCAAGACGTTCACAGCTGGCAAGCGTGTCGCTTGCACTAAACTAGTTTCCACTTGTTTCTTTCTGGAAAGCAGTGGAGCTCCTACAGACATGAGTAGCCTATTCTTGGTGACAGGTGCGTAGGAGAAAACGACTCGAGGAACTTGAAACAGGCTCCCACATCCTGTCCTCTGTGTCAGTGCGGGAAGGCTGCACTCGCAATTACAGCACATTATTGACAATACAGTGCATTTGTTCTAAACATACCTGACAATATTCCTCACGATGACTTAGGAATCAAAACATGAAGTATGATCAATAAATCATTCACATTTCAAGTTCAGCCTTCCTACTTTTTCCGGGTACAGAGGTATAGAGCAGTTGGCCCTGGGATGCCAGAACCTACTGTTAACTTCTGGAGGTGTTGTGGGACAGATTCAACCAAACATCTGCGATACAAGGTGCCCACTGACAAGGGTGGACAGAGTACCAAAGTATCCTGCTCAAGCAGAAGTACTGTTACTTTACTGGAGTTGTACTTTAGTAGAAATAATATTACTGGTGAAAAACGTACTGAAGTAAAAGTAAAAATGTAGCTAATTTAGACTGTACTCAGTTACCCCACTAGCTAGCAAGACTAGCAAACTAGCTAGACAACAAACAGGCTAACACAAACCAATAGGCTAATACTGCAGTTGGATGGCTAATGTTAGCTAAGCTTCCATCATGGATAAGTTTGAACAATAATGTTACATTTAGGTAACATTTCCTCCACATGCTTGCACAAGTTTGATGTAGATGTCATTTGCGAATGCCTGGTTTCTGATGCAATGCTAATGGAGAGCCTATAAACATAATGGATGTGATTTAAAAAGTACTGAATACAAGAATTCAATCAAAATGTCCTTAAGTAAAAATAAAATTACTTCAAAAAATAGTGCAAAACTTACCAGTGCACAAAAAAGCTACTCAGTGTAATTTGTTACTTCCATAACTCCATATACCTGAACCGACTCAGGCCAACAATTGCGATTTTGATATTTTTTTCCTGCTGAATTATGCAAGCCCAGACCCCAATTTTTACAAACTTAATATAATTTTATAGTTCATATATTTTTAATTACATCACACTTTCTCTAGGAGTGATTATTATGCCATAGCCGTGACGCAGCAATCGGGATGTCCTCCCTTACACTGCAGAAAAGACACACACACACACACACACACACACACACACACACACAATGTCCCTTGTAGAGGTGACTTCACTACAAATAGCTCGGCTGGAGATTTGCATACTGTTTACTGCCCAAGAGGAGGATACAGCAGTATGTTGGCTGGGATCCCTCTGAACACACACACACACACACACACACACACACACACACACACACACACACACACACACACACACACACGCACACATGGCGCATGGGACTTGATACTGAAGTTCTGCCGACTCAGAAGTGAGGGTTTAACTGGACAAATAGTCTGTGTGTGTGTGTGTGTGTGTGTGTGTGTACGTGCACTTGTGTGTGCCTCTGTATATGTGAGATACAAGATACAAGGAGAAAGAGAGAGAGCCAGACAGAGAGAGAGAGAGGGGGGGGAGAGAGAGAGAGAGAGAGAGAGAGAGAGAGAGAAGAGATACTGGGAGATACTGGGGACATTCAGGCAAAGAAAGAAAGAAAGAATGGAAGAAAGAAAGAAAGAAAGAAAGAAAGAAAAGGCTTCTGAAGTTTACTGAAAGAAACAGACAGATACTTGAAGAGAGGTTTAGCTAGATAGAAACAAAGAGAGGGAGAAAGAGAGAGAGGGGTCCAGAGAGAGAGAGAGAGAGAGAGAGAGAGCTTGTATGGGGTCTTGTAGTTGCGTGTTGTTTTGACTGCTAAGACAGCAGGCAGTGCTGCAGTGCATTAGTGCTCAGCATGCTACAGTACCTGAGATGCCTCAGCATACTCTGCTTCCCTCTCTCCAGGTCTTCCTCTCTTTCTCTTTTTTCCCACTGTATTGTTTCAGTCTGTCTTCTTGTTTGTCCCCATTTATGTCTTGGTCTCTCTCCAGTTTTCACGCTTGCTTGCTTCACACTAGGTCTAGTTCATCCCTCAACCTCTTTGTTCTCTCTCATCACTTGTCAACCTGAAAACTTTGACAAAATGATATTAAAGGACGATTCCAGCGTGATTGGAGTTCTTGCTCATTTAACGACTCACAAGCCATAATCGTGTAAAATCAAGCTTTATTTTACGTTTAATTTTATGGACTATAGCTGGTGGAAGCGTCTCGCTTTTGTTTGTCTCTTGGATGGGTTGTGATCGACAGAAGGCGGTTCCAAACATAACCGCAGAGAACATTAGCTATTGTTTTAAAGTTTTATTTTGAAGAGGAAAAGACAGAAATCAGAGAAGCAGAACGCGGAAGTAAGACGCCCCCTGTTGTCTCGCCTTGGCTCTCGCAGTGTTTCCAAATGCGCACTGTTTGGAATTGAATGGAGTGAATGACGGGTATGAAAAAAGTGATTTGAAAATATCTTTAATAGGGATGGGACGATTATGCTTATCTCATGATATGATTCAATACACAATATAGGGTTCACGATTCAACAACCATGATACGATGTAATAAATAAAAGTTCAATGACAACAAAGTCTGACTGTGCAGAATTATGTTTATTTCTGAGACACAAATCTTTCTAGCAATGGCACTGGCTTGCTAGATTTATTAAAAATGTAAATTTAAAAAAGTGCAAATAATATAAATTGTGATGGGCAAGCCGTCTCATTTGTGATTACTACAGCAGAATAAAATGGAGCTAATTTCACGATTCATTATTCTGCCCCACAATACATATTGTCAAATTTTCGTATCGCGATATATTGAACTTCGATATATCGATATATCATCCCATCCCTCATGCATGTAAAAACTGCCACAGTTAACATTAAAGGGATGGGAAATGTAAAAAATGAGCAAAAACTCAGATCACAGTGGAATTGTCCCTTAAGGCATGGTAAAAAAAAATCATATTAAAAGAGAATTGGAACCTATTATGAAGCGGGCTCTTTCTCCGTAGGCGTCGTTTTAGGTTTGATGGCTGAACATCAGGTGGATGAAGAAAGAATGGAGAGAGGGAAACAAGAGAAAGTGTAGAGAAGGGGGGGCACTGAGACACACTATGATACGTTGTTAATGAAGTTGTCTTCATCCCCACAAAAAGCCTCCTTAACATTTTGTGCCACATTTAAAGCCTCATTTACAGGAGTCGGGCTCTTATCCAGAGTGACTCACAATAAATGCAGACAGTAGAATAAGTCAGCACTCTTGTATTGCCGATAAGTAGCATATAGCGATAGTGCAACGCTTACGGTTAAATACTGCACTCACACACACACATACACACTCTCCTCTTGTCTTTTACCTACAATACGTCACCAAATGGGACAACCAAGGGGCCCATCAGCAAAAAATCACTCCTCCTTCATCCCTGCCTCTCTCCTTCCTTCATTCCAAGCCTCCTTCCTTTCCCCCCCCCTTCTCTTTTCCCTCCTCTTCCTCCCACTCTCCCACTATGGCCAGCCGGCCTCCTCAGCCTCGCATAAACCTCCCGAAGCACTCCGATAGTAATTGCCGTCCGGCCTCCGGCAGACGTGTGCGTAAGCAAAGCCCGGACCGCACTGAATCAGCAAGGAGGGGGGTGGGGTGGGGTGGGGGGATGTTGGTTGGAAGGAACAGGATCGATGGACTCTTTTGGATGAAAAACAAAATCGCCTTGATGCCTTTTCATTATAAATCGATGGATTAAATCCCATCCATCAGAACATATCGCCGTAAGTCACAAATACAGCCGTGGCGGACAGGCGGAGTTGGGATCTCGTTTCTTCCCCCTCTGCGCTGCACTGTGCCGGTGGTGGCAGTGTAAAGCTATAAAGACTAGCTAGAGCTGTAGCACCGGGGCTCATTTAGGGGGAAAAAGACATATTTTCCTGGCTAATTTAATCTGCTAAGCAAGGCAGTTTGTGCGTGAGGAGATTGGGTTGAGGGGAAGAGAGGGAGGGATGGGTGGAGAGGGGAGAGGGGCGCATGCTAGATACAAGCTAATGTACTGCCTGGAGCTGCCCTCCCCTCTCTCTCTCTCTCTCTCTCTCTCTCTCTCTCTCTCCCTACTGCGCTATAATGACACGGACCAACGGATACCCAAGGTGGAACAACGAAAGAGGGAGGGAGGGAGGAGGAGGAGGAGGAGGAGGAGAGGTGCAGTCACAAACCGACGGGGCTCTATAGCACAGAGAAAGCCACCCATCCGAACGCTGGCTACAGCACTAAAGCAGCCCCGAGTCACACTGCAAAACCTAGTGAGTGAGTGAGTGTGTGTGCATGTGTGTCTGTGTGTGTCTAGACCACACTTGGTTGGATTAATAAGCCAAAAAGGTTGTTAGAGTCGATTTTTTGGTGTATGTGTGTATTCATGTGACCGACAAATAAGGACATTTCGTTTCAATTCATTGTGATTTCTCATTTGAGATGAGAAGAAGAAGAGAGTGAGAAGCAAAGCAACGGAACCCAAAAAAGACACGATGGAAAGACGGAACATCAAGCAAACACAAAAGGAAACCCGCAGAGAAACAGAAAAAAATCAAATGGCATCTCTCGCCTCCTCTTTCTTCCATTCCTCTGCTGTAGCTGTAGCTGTAGCAGTAGCGCGGGCCGCAGATTGCTGCAGTGCTACACTCGGTGCAGAGGTGGCTCCAATACACTAAGTAGCAAGGACAGAGCTCTGCCAAATAGTGCCCCAGGCTGCCAGAGCACAGAGTGAGGGGCCAAAAGTAGCTGCTGCCAGAAAGGGAACGCTGCATGTACCTGGGGGATAGAACAGCGGCCTCTAGGGGCGCTGTGTGACACATCCTGCTGCTACACAGGGGCGGCCATGATGGAGTGGAGCCCCCCCATCCCCCCGTCCTGCATCTATTCTGCATCAACATCAAAGGCATGGGCTGATATTCAATATTAAATAATATTGAATATCGGCCCATGCCTTGTATCGTATATCACAATATTTTGGCGGGACAGTATCGTGATATTAAATTTTGGATATCGGCCAAGCCTACTGCCATTGTAGAAATCATGCAAGAGGACACACACACACACACACACACACACACACACACACACACATCTACACCCAAGAAGCCCAACTGAAGTGAGTGCAACCCCAGAGAAATGCTCATGAAAACATGAAAAATATGTTCCTTTACTATCACAATATAAAATACAAAAGTACAAAAATCAAGCTTTTGCTCTGTTTTCAGCCGTATTGATTATTAATTGAAAGTCTAGAGTTTTGTGTTACAATATTCCAATTTGGCTCTACTAATGCAGGATAGATTGAGGATAATGGCATGAAGGGAGACTTCATAGACTACTATGGCTACCACTGTAGCCTCTGACAATGATTGACAGCTTGGTCCCGCCTGCCTTGCCCGTATTGATGTTTTAACTGGCTGCTTAGATGAGGTCATCAACTGAAGAGGGCACTCTGCTAAGGTCATATATGGATCTGTCAGTGTGTGTGTGTGTGTGTGTGTGTGTGTGTGTGTGTGTGTGATGGTATGTTTGTGCGTGTCTTCTTAGCTAGTGAAAAACAGAAGCACTCAAATTATTGATATAGAACAGTGACATCAGTGAGATCCCCGCAGTTTTGAGCACGGACATATTTGTGTGTGTGTGTGTGTGTGTGTGTCCATGCATGTGTATGTGACTGACAGAGAAATTAATCACGAGTGAGACTCTCTCTCCCTCTCTCTCTCTCTCGCTCTCTCTCATCTTGGCACTCCACCACAGCAAAGGGAGAGCTGGCGCTGGTGCAAGACTGAGGGATAAAGCTCACCCACCCACCCACTGACCCACACACACGCACCCACACACACACACAGACACACACAGACAGAATACTGCAGAGCCCCAGAGACCGAGCAGCTGGTCTTGTTCCTGGGCCGGATGGAAACGTAGAGATGGAGGAAGGGACGGACAGATAGCGCCGAGTCAGCTGTCCAAAGTCGTAAATTTAAAAAAGAAAGTTGCGGGATCTGACCGGACCAATTCCTTTTAACGTCTGACGGCTGAACAGAGAGCACAATGTGGAACTTTCCAAATAATTCCTCTTGAGGATGGAGCAAAATGGCTGCAGTATTTCAACAAACATGCAGTTCAAAAGTGGCTACATAACATGAGCTTTATTGATCCCCAGTAGGAAATTGGATACATCTATAGATGGACATGTCAAAGCACTGTTAATGCACTGTGATGTAAAGAAAAGTAATACAAAGAAAGTAGCTATATCTTTATCTTCAATATTCTCTATTTGTTCTAATTTGGTTGTATTCTTATCTGTATTCTATTCTTTCACCTGCGACAGTGACGCAAATTTTCTCCATGGGGATCATTTAAGTTTTATCAACAGGACAAATTAACAAGGTGACTTTTTGAAATATACAAGGCTTCCTTCTGCAGGGCACCTGCAATATGACGATTACTTCTGTATTTCATCAGCCACACAAAGACACGTTGGGGAATATGCTTGGCTGTGTGTGTGTGTGTGTGCGTGTGTGTGTGTGTGTGTGTGTCAGCATGAATCTGTACATCTCTGTATGTAAATGTATGCGTGCGTCAGTGCATACATGTGTGACTGATTGTAGAGCTCAAAAGGAGGAAAGCGGTATTGTATTGACAGAGAGAATATATGTCTGGTGCTGAATGACTGTTAAGCTGCTGATACACAGGCAAATTCTTAGGGCAAATTTGGAGCAAACTTGCCCTGTTACAAATTGAAAACAATGTATAAGTGTGAAATCTAGCCAAGCTTCATCGGAGAAGGAGAAGGTTTCAACATCAACCAATCAGAGACAAAATGTTGTCAAAATGGTCCAACTGCTAAATAGTAAACACAGCTAGGAAATAATAGCCATGATTCTTTTTATATAACATTTAAACTAGCAAGCTAGCTAGTTAACAGCTAGCTAGCTAGCTAGCCTATAATACATGTTATGAAATTCTAGTGGTTCACCTTGATGAAATGATTAAATTATTACACTTTCAGTAGAAAAGAAGAGGCCAAGATCACAGTGATGGCAGCAGTTTGTTATTTCATCCATTTTCACTCACAACACACCTGTCAAATTTGTCAGTTACCGTTGCCCATTGCCCTCTTTGCCCATTGCCCATTGCCCAGTCGCTCATACTCATTGCTGGCAAATTTAGCCCCAAATTTGCCCTAAAGATTTGCCTGTGTAAAGAGGTGGATTAGCTTTAGAGGTGGATTAGCTCTCACTGCTAACTTCTCTCATCTCTCTCTCTATCCCTCTCCATTTTCACAATCGCCCTATTCATTCATCTTTCTTTCCACTTTCTTTTCACTTTCTCTCATCGCTGTCATCGTCCTTCTTTCACAATGTCGTCTCATGGTGGGTGAAGGACTACCTGAAAACTATGAGCTTTTTCCTACATAGACCCCTTTGGTTGCCAGTAGGTAGTGGAGATTGTACTTGTTTAAGGATCCCAGTCAGGCGGCGACATATCAGGTTTGCGTCGTTTTCCACCTGGTAGGCTCCCGACTTGCCCACTCTGAATCAACTAGCAAAAACTGGGCCAGTAACATGAACAGAATCTCACATGGCAGCGGTCAGACCAGTAAGCACGTAACTCAATGGACAAATGTATCAAAACAAACATTCAGTCCATATACATTTCCTTTATGCTTGAGTTATTAGCTGCGCTAGGCAAGATTTGTAAGTAAGAATACTCCAGTTTCCTAAGCCTTGATCACAAAGTAGGGCTGCAACAGAGAAGAGCGCCCCATTGCCCCTAAATTGACCCAACGTAGATTGCTCAAATTAAATTTTGGTGTCAGATATACACTTTTCCACCCACAGGAAGCGGGGAATGGAAACTTAAGAGTGCAATCCAAACTGTCTCCTAAACAGCAGTGAGCAGTGTTCTGTCCAGAGAAATCTGGACTCAGCATTGTTAGATCTTTTGCCTCTCTTATCCCTTTGGTTTCCTTCAGTATAAAGCATCACAGACCTGCTGGGTGCAGCTTACTGACCTCACGTTATATGATTTCTGGGTATTAAAGTTCAAATTTTTTGAACAGTTACCTCTCACAGCCATGTGGAGCCACCTAGGTGCGAAGTTGCCTAGTGCATCCTTAAGATACTTTTTTCACCCTATAGAACTCATAAGAAAGCCATGTAGATATTCTATAGATATACTGATGTTGACAGTTTTAATGAGGTGTGCAACATGTAAATTAGGCATGAATTCTTAGAATGGCTTAAGTTATAGGTAAAATGACCTTAACTATGCTGAATTAAACTACATTCAGCACAGCTCACTGTCAATGAGTGAACGTACGATGGCTTGCTTTT